>NC_142207.1:2185000-2485000 GCF_049639895.1 Pseudopodoces humilis
CTGGAGGCGGTGGAACACCTCAGGGGGTCTGCAGACAGGGGCAGGGATGGCATTCCAGGCAAACTCTGGGTACATGGAAATTTCATGGAATTCCACAAAGACAAATGTGGTGTCCTGAGCCTCGGGACACAGCAGCCTCTGCACCAGTACAGGTGGGGACTGCCAGAATGGGCACCAGCTCTGCTGAAAACAAGCTGGAGGTTTGGTGGACACCACACTAAAAAGTAATTTCAAAGAGGAAATGAACATCTCTACTCAGAGCCGTTATGATGAAGTGACATTTAAAAAGTGACATTAAAACCAGGCAGGTGGCAGATTACAGAAATCAACTGCACGGGGCCTGTATCCAAACTGCCAATGCTCATCTCAAACAGGAATCACCTTTAAATCTGAAATAATTTGAAGAAAAAAATTATCCATCTACACTTCAGATCACAACTGGCCCAAGGAGTGTTCCCTGGCCCCCAGGCCCCTCGTCCCAGGCTGAGCATATCCAAACCAGATCCCTGCCCAGGGCTCCGTGGAACGCTGCCCTGGTGGCAGAGCAGGTGATGGGGTGCTGTGGGACTGGCTGTTCTCTAAGTGGGACAGTTCCCAGTTTAACACAGGGCTGAGCTGGAAGGCAGTAAACAATGCCAATGTTTTCACAGCACACTAATGGCACACACTCCACGCTCTCAGGCAGGAGATGAGGGAATACTGAAGTGCTGAAGCTGCAGGAATTCTGGTTCAGCCCTGCCTGTGCTGCCTCCTGGCACTGGCCCTCAGACCGTGCTTTGTGTCATCTCATTAGACACCACTTGGCACAAGCTACAACACTATCAGGGAGCTGAGCAGGGTTTGTGTTCCCTCCACAGCCTCATTTCACTGGGAATTCCACAAACAGGCAAAAGAGACCGGCCACAGATCGTCTCTAAAACATTGTTCATATCTACAGTCAATCATACAAAAACATTTAAAAACAATCATTGAGTTGCCTTACCCATTTCCATTTTTTTCCAGAAAAAGCAAACAAACAAGAAAATCCCAAACCAAATGAGCAGAAACAAAACAAAAACTGTGTTTTACCCTCATAAGAGAGTTTGGTATCTTTCAGAAAATACACTAATCATATCCTAAACGTTTTTGAGTACTGTATCCCTCCTGCATTTCTAAAAAGGATGGATGTAGCATCCAACTTTAAAAGTCAATCTGCCACAAGAACTTCTGCAATTTCTTAGAAAATTAGTTGTTTTTCTTATGTGCATCCCATTTAGGGATTAAAGACACACAGAGAGTTAAAGCTATTTAACACAATTCTGAGCTATACAGATTCTTAGCATTTTCAAAATGATTATACAGATACTTTCTAACAGAACATTCAGAATAAACATCTTTAGCAACTTCTCAGGTGTATCAGCTTTAATGGTGTCAATGTTCAGAATTAAACCAGCAAAACTTAACTCATTTGATGCCATCATTAGAGAAAGTGGAAATCTTCCCAAGTGAGACAACAGCCTCATTTAGGCAATAACCAAAACCAGATCAGACAGCAATGCCTAAATAGTATTCTAATTACAATATACAATTTTGCTGTAAATGCAAAATACAACCTTAATTTTCTTAGTTTTAATGAGGCAGATGAATATCTCAAAGTTCAGAAAGCAAAAGAATTTGAGAAATATTCTTTTTGGCCAAGATACTGCATTCTTCTTCATTATCTATTCACTAACTATAGACAATGTTTCCCTCATGTAATTAAAGAGTTATAAAACCAGAGAAATGCATCTTGGCATTTCTTACATGCCCATCACAGTTAAGAGTACATAGGGGTTTGCTTTTAATTACATTGCCATTTCAGCATTTTGTATCAAATTTCCACCTAATTACAGATCCATATAAGATCCTTAAAAAAAGAAGTTATGTTTTAACAAAGTAAGGAATCTCCAAAGGTGATATGTAGCCATTTAAATTAACTGAAGAACTTCTAGCCCTCTTGCCAACTAACGGTCCCAACATCCCATCAGGGCCAAGCAGTGCAGTTTAACAGTTCCCAACCAGCCACCTCCATAAGTAACTCAAGCATAACACAGAAATTAATTATAATTTTGCACTGACTGCATCCTGAGTGAAACAGATTATCCTGCAACACTTTAACCAGAAACACCAGCAAAACATAACATTACCAAACCTTTCAGGAGGTGTTTTTAGATTCGGAAACACTTAATTTCCCTTCCAGACCCAACAAAACAGGGAGATGGGAACCCCAGAGGTGTTGTTGCTGCAGGAACCCTGCGACATCAGCAGGATTTGGGGCGACACAGCCACCGCTCAGACCTTTGCTGGCACCAACACCACACAAGTGTGTCCCTTGCCCATTCTCTCCCTAACGAAGTTGCTCCACGAAGGAATCCCAGCACAGTTCATTAGGAGAACCTCACAAAGAAAGTCCCAACAGCACAGAGGTAAAGGCCCCCATCCTGATCATCCTCCTTTGACTGTGCACCTGGAATGGGATTAATTAATCTGGGAGAGCTGGGGAGCAGGAGCTGGGAAAGAGAGGCACATTCTTTCACTGAACCACTTGAGAAAGAGCCCAGTTTTCTGCCCCCAGCTGTGAAGTGCTGTCACCAGCAGGACCTCACACCTCCAGCTCCCAGTCTGAGCTGATCCCATCCCAACACCACCAGTGCTGCCTCCATCCCAACACCACCACTGCTGCCTCCAGCTGCTCCTGGCTGCAGGAACAAGTAGCGTTCCCACAAAAGCTTCCCTCCTTTTCAAGGGTTTTTCTAATACCTCTAACCACATAACCAAAGATTTATGTCCCCAGTTAGTAAGTGAATTGTCTGTTTTTCTTGTTTCCAGTTGCAGCTCTAACTAGGAAACTCTGAAGAAAACCATAAATGTTGATTTTCCTCATCAAGAATTAAATTATTGTGAAACCATGACAATAATTATGCAATGGAAAAACCCTCCCCTGCTCTCTCTGCACCAACAACTGAAGGATTTGATGTATCTAATGTACATTTGGGATTCCTGGCCAC
Source organism: Pseudopodoces humilis (assembly GCF_049639895.1). Lineage (NCBI taxonomy): Eukaryota > Metazoa > Chordata > Aves > Passeriformes > Paridae > Pseudopodoces > Pseudopodoces humilis. The sequence goes on from NC_142207.1 coordinate 2,188,027, forward strand.
AGAGATATGCAACATAAACAACATGGCAGTAAATATTCATTTTCTGTGGGATTAAGCCTAAATATGCTCTGCTGTTTGGCACCGTAGTCACAAACTGTTTCTAAGAAAAAACCCCTCCACCACAGACAGTGCAGGGAAAGAAGACAAGAGATGCCACATAAAGTCACTGGCATGCAATATCACTTCAATTCCATATGGAAATAACAGGAAATAAGATGCGCCGAATTTGAAGCACCAAGGCAACAAAAACACATTAAGATTTCATCACACAAGAACTTGGCTGTAAAATTCGTCATTTTCTTGATCTTTTTACAGAGTTTTCATTTTCAGGAACATCAAAGAGATAACAGCTCATGGATGCTACCAACCAGCTCAAGCAGGCATTTGCATTAAGCTGCTTTCAGTTAATGAAGTGGTGGAAATGTATCTCTCCTACACCAAGAAACCTCATCCACAATCAGATTTCTTGTCAACTTCTCTCTTTTTACAGCCTGGAGAAGTGGAGAAGGTTGGAAGAAAAAGCAGAATGAATAGGAATGGAAAACATTTGGGGCGCTGTTATTTTTTCCTCTTTCTTCCCTAGAACTAATGATATGACAAAAATTAATGGCTATGGTTAAACAGAGAGGAAAAAAGTATGTCTGTCCTCATTTGCTAATTAGCCAAACTCGTCACCTAAGGGATTTTGCCCCCAAATTCCAGAAAGGTGGGAATGGGAGAAATTAAAAAATAAACAAAACATTCAAATACTCTCAATTAAACCCAGCTGAAAACTATTATTCCTGCTAACAGTAATTCTCCTCTTGCAGAAAAGAGCTTTTCCCTCACATGGAACACCTGCCCCTCAACTTACACCCAGCATAAGCAAACAAACTTATTTAAGCTTTTTCTTCAGCAAAGCCTCGTGTGTGAAGGGTAGAGATGCAAATAAACTCATGACAGCAGCATCTCTCCGGAAATGTTTGGAAAGCAGAGTTCTCCCAGAACGATGCTCACATGTTCTGATGTTGCATTAGCACAATTACAGCTCTTTTCAGAGCCCAGAAGATTTAGGGTTTGTAACTGTTAAGTATTAACAGATTACTTAGAAATAGTTAACAGATTTTTCAGCTGTAATCATTTATAACATCAACCTCTCTGTAACACAGTCTATGCTTGAAAACAGTATTAAATAGGTTTATTTAATGAAACAAGTCCTGCTCTCAACAGCAACATTAGGAGTGCCCAGTGGTAATATACTTAATATAAAAACTTGTACACTCTGATAAAGTAAAGGAATCTTTACTTTAAAAGCAGTACTAATTCTGAAGTGGTTTATTGCCCCACAATAAAGTGAATAAAGTGATTAGAGTCCAACCACAATCATGGACAGCTCACAGGGAACACACCAGCAGAAAATTTCATAAACATTCACAAACCTGTGGTAAGATTTTCAAGAGTTCAAGATGATAATGAAATGATAGTAAAAAAAAAAATAAAAATAACATTACACAAGTAAAACCAAAGAAAAATTGAATGTTCCCCCTCAATTCCTTCAGGACACCCAACAATTCAGCTTCTAAAGTCATACCATGGAAAGCAGGTCTTACAGTTCTTGATAAATTTTTTTTTGGGCGGGGGGAAAAGATACAGTTTAAAAAATAATTTCTATGACAACAATTGCTGTGAGACAGGAGAATAATAAATTAAATATCAGAGAATAAAATATCCCCCATGCAGTGAAAATACTACTCCAACTACAAAGGTATCTTAGACATGCCAGTGCCTTCAGCTAAATTACTCAAGACCTTCTGAGTGGCTTGGGAATGATCTGGCATTAGGAGAAACAGAGAGGACCAACACTTTTCTGACACTGTTCCTTTCGCTTAGGTGATCTTTTAGCTTGATTTTAGCTTCAATTCTAAAAAATCCAAATGTTGTTCCCTGTAGGAGACTGCAGAACTACTTTGATGAGGGACCACCCAGGGACCAAAGGCAGAGCAGGTACCTCAGGAGAGATAATGGGTTGGGAAATGAGGAGTTTATGAATAACAAAAGGAACGCTGAGATTTTAAACTAAGATTATGGGTGAGGAATATCCACTACTTCAGCATCTCCCACACTCTCAGCTGCACAGGGAGCATGTTTTGAAAATCTCAGAAAATTAGGAAAGCGCCCATTCTCTGTTCCTAAAATGTTTTAAAGTGTAGCTCAGCAATCACAAAAACACCAGAACACAACCACACTTCCCTGGGGGAGGGGAGCACACAGATAGTATCTGAAGAGAGCCTTCTTTGATGAACAAGCTATTTCAGTCACAAGATTTCTTGTGAAGCTCCCCTACAATCTTGCCTCACCTACAGCAGAGGCACAGGAAGCTTGTTCTCAAGTATTTTATTACTCAAGATTTTCTGCTCCTTCTGAAATCAAACATGCAATCAGGTTTATCTAAGAAGTATATTAGAGGGCACGTGGAGAACCTTGACCCGAGCACTTTGTTTTCTTATTTAGCTAATGTGTATTCATCTCAGCCTCTGGAGTTCCTACAGATGGGTGCAAACCTACACCCACTTTTATCCAAGCATCTACAAATATTTTAAAGCCTAATAACAACACAGATGCTCTTTTTCAATTATCTTAGTCAGAACAGGGAAATATTTTCACTCTGTTAACAAAGATTATTAGATTCACTAGAAATTCCTGTCCATTTGTAGTACATTTACAGGATTTCATACAGCAGTTTACAGATAATAAAATAAATCGCTTTGAACCTAAAGAGCACTTCCACACCCACCACACAGAAAAAAACCACAACATTTCCACCTATTAAAAGAACCCCGGTATTAATTTGCCATGTAAACATCTGCAGAAAATAGCCGTATTTAAAAATAAATGAACAAATACAGCAAACCAAACCCCCAGTCGCTGAAACAGCCTGTGAGGAGCTGGAGTTTCACACCAGAGAGAGGCATCTCCACACCTGAACTCCAGGATTATCTCAACCATTGCCAATATTCCAAGATATAGAACCCCTGATTTTCACATTAAAGACTGGAAAATAAACTTCTGGTGATGATGATGTTATAACCAATTTATCAGGTAGGGTTTAAAACTGAAATAAATTAAGAGACACTACTCATAAAAACACCTGTACTTCAAGCTTAAAATCTCATACAATCTTGTAATTCTGATCATAAACCCAACAGTTTACTGTTGAATTTATTTATTTTTAGGCTTGCCTAGAATCTCAAGAGTGTCTGCAGTCCCGATGTGAGTAGAAAATAGTATAATAATTGTTAAGTACCGGAACACTTAATGTATAATACTGGAATAACCACCAAAACAATGTCATTAACATGAGAAGCAGCCCGGATTGCAGGCAGTTTCCTGCTCATTTAGCCAAGATTAATTCTTCACAGGCAAGAGAAACATTCTTTTCACCTTACCAAGGACAACCCGAGCGAGAAATATTAAAGGAAAGGCGTTCTTTATTGCTTAGCTGTTCTTTTTATTAAGTCTGATAGTTAATGTCAACAAAAACCACTATTCTGTGCTCTAGGCAAAAGGATTTTAGAGGTGGACGTGGAAGAGAGACAGACATGGAGAGCAGATGGCAGCAAATCTTTTAGAAACTGTTAGTTGAGAGGGGGAAAAAAGTTTCCCTACAAAACATATTGCTGAATTAAGAGGAACGCTGCTGAGCTGAAAAATCAGGCATTAGGAAAAGTCAACGCACACGTCTTTACTACAAGACAAAAACGGTCAGAAATCATGTTTTATTTCCAAAGAAGAATAAAAATTAAACGTCCTGAACAACCTTCCGGCTGTCCTTATCCCGCTGTGCCGTTTCTCTGCTTAGCACAGGCAGGGTTTTTGGGTTTCTCCCTGGCAGCGCTCGCCATTTCACAGCACATTTAGCGCACACAGCGCGGATCGATAGCACTACAGACACAAGACGAGACTTATCCATTTACTAACCACAGCAAAACGGCCTCTTCAGCAAAATCCTGCAGCTCCTAACGCTGGAAATTTAAAAGGCATCGTTACAGGGATCTCATTACTTCCTTCTCCCGGTCACACGGGGAGGGCTGAGCACTTGTCTGGGAGCTTTTAGCCTGATAAACAAGTGTAGCTTTGCACACCCTGCAAGGATGCTAAAAACCTACACAGAGCACTAAATACACGTTCCAAATGCGGGCACAGCGTGTCAGGCGGGCTTGTAAACTCGCATTAGATCCTCACACAGCTCGTAAGAGGGTTTTTTGTGACACTGATGGAGCTCCAAGCACAAATGGACCAACAGTTGCCCAACCACTGGTTGCTGCCATAACAATTTTTCTTCTGAAGGAGCGTGGGTAAGTCCTCACACCCCGCTCGCTTCCCAGGACTCAGAGCTGGCGTTTGAACCTCAAATTCTGCTGTTTTAAAGAGAAAATTAGTAGAGGTTTATTTTTTTTGGCATTTTTCTTTTCTGCACTACAAGGCAGTGACATAGAGAATAGCTAAATACAAAGGGTTACAAATTACTCTTTTGAAACTGAAAGCCTGGCTTTTCACCCCAATTCTGTTGGTTCATCTCTACATGCACACACCCCTCGCTATCACCAAAGGACGAGCTCAGCCTTTCCGAGCGACACCTATTCTAAATTAATGAAGCTTTAACGAAGGTCGCTATTCACCAGTGAATAGTCCAGGGTAAGAGAGATCAAACTGAAGGGAAGAGCATTTTAGCTGGGTAATTCTGATTTAAAACCAGCATCCAACACCGATAACTGCGCTGCCAGGTTACTTATGTGACACTAGGTGGTTATGTCTCCACATTTATTCCACACAATTGATCTGAAATCCAAGCGCTGTGAGCATTTCAAGTGCTCACGTTACATATTTTTTAAGAATAATCACGAAAGCAGCTTCTTTACAGTCGCTGCCATCCACAAACATTTGCCACCTGGAAAAAGAAAGATTTCTTCTCATTCATACAGAGCCAGCCCAAGTTTTCAAGTGCTGACCCCAAAGCCCTCCATTTAACGTGACAAATCCAGGAACATTCACTTACCTGATGAGCAAGAGATAAGAAAAACAGCGAACGCCAACTTAGTAGCAGCTCCCATTTTCCAATGCTGTTAAAACATTTAAGTGACTTTAAGTATCCAGTTTTCTGGGTCCTGCAAGCTGGAAAAATCTCCCTTCTTGCTGAACCGTTATAAAGCAATTTATAGCAACATTTCTGCAGCAGGTAGTGTTCATAAAACACTAAAAATCAGGTTTGTTTAGACACTGACGACCTCCCCGCGGCTCTTTCTAGAGAGAATCCGGGTTGAGGGAGGGATAAATATATTTGGAACTGTGTTTCAAAACACACGTGTCATTTGGCTTCTGTACAAACGGTGGCAAAATTCAATTCATAAAAGTAATGCTACGAATCCACTTTAAAAAAAATAAAATAAAAACCAAAACAAAATGAGTCAACGATTAAGCTGCTGAGCACGACGAAGTCTCTGAGTCTCCAAGTGTTTTCCACATCAGGCGTCGTGAAGGATCATCCCTCGTGGGTGCGAGTGTCGGGGGGTCGGATCGGGATCAGTCCAAGGCGATGTTTTCGTCCTGCCTCCCCCCTTCACACCCCGTGTAGTGTTTGGGAGAAAAGCAGCTCCATTCCAGTTCCAAACCTCAGAGCGAAGAGAAGTTTTTGTCAGTTTGTCGATGAAAAACTACCTTAAAAACCAGCCACCAGCTACACGTGGGATTTCTTTCATAAATGCTGAGGGATTTAGCGTAGCCCTGGAGAGGGAAAGGGGGGAAACAACAGTCTGGGAACAAACAAACCTTCGGGCTTCCCGGGAAGTGGTAAATCTCTAGTCCTTGGCCAGGCAGCGAGAGCAGTGCATCCCCCCCGTCTTCGCCGCCCTTCTCCAGCACCAGCACCAGCACTCCCGAATCCCAGCAAGATTTCCAATTCTTCTAGGAGATTTCCATCCCCTCCCCCTGCAAGAGGCTATATTTGGTATTTGAACACACAAGAGTGACTGGGGAGGGGGTATAAAAAAAAAATTAAAAAATAAAATGCAGTATCCAGGCGCTGGGGAGGAGGGTGGTATATTCTTTGTGGCAAATCCTTGCTGAGTGCCGTGCTTCCAGGAGAACTGGGCTTCTTTGGAAGGGAGGCGGCTGTGCCTCACGGCGGGCTGAGGCTGGATGGATCCAGGCTCCTCTCGCTCCTCACGGGTCCTGGATGAATCCACGCTCCTCTCCCTCCTCACGGACACATCTCCTCCTCGCCGCCCCGCCGCTGCTCACACGGAGACTCCACAAAATCCACCCCTCCGAGCTCAATCCAGTTCTTGCCTTTTTTTTTTTTTTTTTTTCCTCTTTTTTCTTTTCCTCCTAGGAGCGAGCAGCAGGAGACGGCAGGGGCGGGGAGGCAGAGCCTTCTCCCCGCGCCTCCCACACGGCGGAGCGGGGACCGATCCCCTCGTCACCCTCTCCCCTAACTCTGACCCCGGCTCAACTCTCCGGTCTCCCAGGCGGCAGAGGCAGCGCGGCTCAGCCCAACTTTGTCCCTCCAGCAGTGCAGCTTAGGGGCTGGCGAGACGAAAAGGCCGAGCCGGGGGATTCTCTCCGGGCGGCGGCGGCCGTGCCTAGAGCCCGCCGAGTGTCGCTGGCAGCGCGGAACAGCCCTCGGTGCCCTGCTGCCGCTGCTCCCCCGTGGTAATCTCATATCTACCCATTCACCCGTGTGGCGTGTGGAGAACCGGCCCAAGATGGCGGCGCCCGGGCGATTGTTTTTGTTTCCTCTCCGCCTCCCCCTCCTTCCCCACGGCCGCCGCGGCCGCCTCGGATTGACAGCCGCACCACCCAATCAAAGTGCGGGGCTTTCCTATTAGCCCCGCCCACCCCCTCTCGCCCCTCCTATCGGCGGCTGGGCGGAGCGCGCTCTCCTACGCTGGCCCCGCCCCTCGCGGCCCGCGCGCGCCGCCTCACGGGCGCGCTCCCGCCCGCCCTTCCCGCCCCTCAGGGCGCGGCCCCTCAGGCGCCCTCGCCCCGCTCCGCCCCGACCCCGCGGTGTCGGTAATTCACCCTCGCGGGGCTCCTTCGAGATGTTGGGGGGGCTGTGCTGTGCTCCTAGGCTCAGGTGATGGAGGCAAAACACTGCAGGCAGCCACGCGGTGGGACCTGGCTGGGAGGGGTCACAACGGTGTAACGTGTACACAACGGTGTGAGGCTGGGGGCGCTGCCACTGGGGTCAGATGTTGGCCTGGTCTTCTGTCTCATCCCCACCCCAGCCTGAAAACGTCCCTGAAAATGTCCTACAGGTAGTCCAGGTGAGAGCTACGGCTGTGGTGGTCTCTGCTATGGGCACCTTGCTCAGGAGCGTCACTGCTGCTACAGCATAGAATCAGAGTCCCAGAATGGTTTGGGTTGAAAGGGATCTGAAAGCTCATCTATTCTTGTCCCTGCCATACACCTTCCACTATCCCAGGCTGCTCCAAGCCCTGTCCAGCCTGGCCTTGGACACTCCCAGGGATCCAGGGACAGCCACAGCTTCTCTGGGCAATGTGTGCCAGGGCCTCCCCACCCGCACAGGGAACATTTCCTTCCCAATATCCCACCTAACTGAAACCTGGCCTCTATTAAATTTGAATTCATTCCCCATTACCATGTCGCTCTATGCTCTTCTCTCCGTGTTTCTGGTAGGGTCCCCCGGGTGCTGGAAGGCACCTGGAGTGTGTTTGTGAGATGTGCCATTAAGAGCTGGCTGTACCTCCCCAGCCTGTTGTGCCCAGGTAATTAATTGCCTCTGCTCCTTCATGAGTTTGGTGTCACTCCTCACACCTTTTTTTTTTTTTTTTTTTTTTAAATGGCTATCATAAAGTACATCTCTTGTCTCTGGATAAAAAGGAAGTCATGGCTCTTACATCTAGAGATCCATGTGGGAAAGCACACGAGCCTCAGTGCTGGCCTTTAATTTCTGTGTTCTATAAAGACCTGAAATTGCACAAGCAACAGGTACCAAGTTCTCTGAGAACTGCTTATGCTCTTCACCAACCCCAGATAGGTATTAAGTGATTCCAGATTCCTTTTCAAACTGTTTGGTGGCATGGACTAAGGGATTGTTTTGGAAGGTGTCAATAGTTGGTGGTACAAGACTGGAAGGAAAATTATCTGTATTTCACGTATATGAATATACAGGCAAGTGAAGGCTTAGCAAAGTTGCCAAGCTCTAACTTAGTAACTAACAGAGCAGTAATTAGACCTGGTGATCCACCAGGATCCTAGAAATGGCTCTATTTCAGGTTTTTTACATTGGGTTGTCTGCTCAAGTTCTTAATGAGACATCCTTGGTGTTTCTCTGTCGTGTCCCAACACTTCCCAACATTAAATTCATCCAATGACCATATTTTTATTTTTTTTTTATGATGTGAAACATCCCAAACACAAAATAAGATGTCAGGGCTTGTGCACATCTAGAAGCATTAAGACATGTGGCAACACCTTTTATGCCATCTTTTATCCAAGTATTTCAGAATGATTTACAAGCGTTAATTAATGTTAAGTATTACAACACTCCTACTTAATCTGTAGTTTTTAATATTCTTCAATAGCAGAATATTTAAACGTGACCTGTTCTGCAGGTTGTGTTTTCACTTGGCTCAGCTTCTTCAGAACGCTGGTCATGTTGCCACATGAGTAGGAAATCATAGCTAAAAATATTGCTGGTGTGTGTGTGAATATATATTTATATATGTACTTCCCAATGCAGGGATTTGGCTAAGTTGTTGGGGATTTTTTTTGCTGAAAGAATGTAAATTACGATCCATATTTATATTTTAGCAATTGTTTTGGATAAAAATAGAATAAATGTGTCACCTGTATAAGAGAATTTGCACGGATGTCATGGCAGAGATGTATCTCTTACTCAAGTAGCTTCTTATCCTTAGGCAGGGGTTGGGTTTTTGCTTGCAGGATTTCTCTGGCAGAGCAAATCCTTCTGGCCATCCAGGAAATATTACAAACACAGTCATTCTGCAAGGTTACTCTTGTCAGTCACCTGTTTATCAGCACCACAGGAATCACAAGTGGAGCTTATTCCTGCCTTTTCCTTCCCACTTTTGAGTCTGGCCAGGGGTCTGGGAATTAGGATGAGTGTTGGTGGCTGGGAGCAGAGAGCTCTCCCTGCCTGCACTGGGGATTTGCTCCCATTTAATTACATTACCAAAAAAAAAAAAAAAAAACACAAACAAAAACAAAAAAAAACCCACCTAATTTGGTATAGATATTGTACAGAATTTAGGAGAAATTGCCAACCATTTTTATGAGGCATTTGATGCAAAATGCTTCAAGGGCTTTGGGCTGGGCTGTTGTTTTATTGCTTGTAAAAGGATGAGTTTTATCCCAAGCAGACACATTAAATATCAGCACAGTTGCTGTCTCCTCTTTATTTTTAAATGTCTTTCTCATGTGAATTTTGGGGGTGTTTCCCTTTTTCACCTTTTGGCTCCTCATTTCTATTTTCCTTTCGCCTTAAACTCCAGATCCCTTTTCCCCCCCTTCCAAGATCAATCTGTCTCTGCATTTTTAATGAATCATTTACTGTGACATATGAGCACTGAAGACACAGTGTCAGGGACTTAAGCATCTGTGGAGAGCAGGAGGAGATGAAGTGGATGTGATCTTAGCTTCAGTCTTTTGTTCATGTGGGATGGGACTTTGCCTAGAGGCAGCACAAATATAACTTTTCCTTCTAGGGAATAATGAGGAGAGTTAAAACCCAGCAATGTCTCATTTTTCTCTCTGGAGCACTGCTAGGAATTGAGGATTTCAGCTGTGCCTTTGCTAATCCCACTCTTAGCAGTGAATCAACACAAAACACAGCGTGGTAGGAAAGGAGTTTTTGTGCAGAACTCATTCAGAACACCTAGAGAAGCATTTCTAAATGTGAAATAGGAACCATGGGGTTTATAATATCAGGAGTGACACCAGCAGAGAGAATCCTTGTCATTACCTCTTTCATCTTTCCTTGTGGTCTAAGTCATTCCCCCTTTGAAGCTCTGAAGGAAGAGAAGACCCCATTCAGGCACTGTCCTTACATAACCAAATGAAAAAAAAGGACCAAAATGGCAAGAAATTAATCTCTCCCAGGGTTGCCCTCTTTACCAACCAGCTTCACTTTCCTTTGGGAAAAAGTGCTGGATGACAGCCTAAATTATTTTATTTTAGAAAAGGTAAATAACTGCCTTAAAGTATTTTTACTTTCATATGCATGACTTATGAGAAAGTCATCATACTCCAAAAGAGTTTTATACAAATTTTCAGTTCTGTTGCTGTGGACAGTTAATAAAATTCCTACAAATTATTTGTTATTTTGCACTTTTTACTCTGTTCCAAAACTATTGAGATACTTTGAAGTTATATGAGTAGCACAACTTGAAAACATGAGAGAATGTGGAATAAATTCACCTTTTAAATGCTCTGAAAAACTGAAATTAAATCCAAAACTTCCCTCTGCAATGCTTTTGGGTTGGAGCAATATAGGTGACCGTAAAAATGTTCTCCTTTTAATGCTTTAAATCAAACTTATAAATTTTTGATGCAGTAGTTGAATCCAGCTGAGTGTCCACAAATTCAAATACAGGCTGAAATCACAATCCTGTTTTGGTGTTGGGCTAAAGTGGGAACATTTTATTCACACAAGCAGTGACAGGATTTGGCCTGGATTGCGTTCTGTAAAGCTGTTTTTGTAGTGAGATTGCGTGTGTAACAAATTTCCTTTTCAATTAAACACCTGGAGCCTATAGACCTCACACCACCAGGGATTTTTCCCTGCCTCAAGTTTAAAAAGAAAGATACAAAATATTACAGAAATTAACTTTGATACAAGCTTCTCAGGTTGTTTCCATAAAGGCTACATTTAAACCAAAGGTTAATGTTTTTCTTTGTGACCTGTCAGCCAGACTTCTGCTTCTTTAGAACAGGGATTCCTAACTACCTAACCTATGTTCCTGGAGGAGGCAGGGATGTTTCTTTCTAGGATTTGCAGAGTCTTGTCAGAAGAGATCATCCCACTGGAGCTTCTGCTTGCTTTCAGACACTCCCTTGTCTCTTAGGGGCACTTTGTTGTGTCACAGGGTTTTATCACTGTGGCGTTTATCAGCTATGATTTCATCCATATTTCACAGCAAAATCGTGTTTTCTGGATATCTTTCTCTAGTCCTCATTTGTACTGTAGAATCCTTTTTCTGTGAGTGCCATGAAGAGTCCAAGCTGAATTCCTAAAATCCCAATCTGTGCTATGAAAAACGAGGTTCTCCAGGACTGTGTAGAGATTTTCCTTCTCAGAATACACCATAATTTATATACTCAGTTATAAACTGACTCTGTGTTCATCACAGAATGCAAAAGTTCTGCAACATTGTCATGTTTTCAATGTTATTTTTGAAGGATTCTTAAAATATGTGACAAGTGTTTGTTGTTTTTTTGCTACAGCGTCCTGACAGTGATAGCAGATTTTAAAGATCTTTTGCACTGCCTTTGAAAGGCTTTATACATATATTTGTTGATGAAGATTTAAATATTTTAGACCAACAATTTGTAATTAAATAGTCATAAGGAGTGTGAAGTGGCCAAGTGTGGAAAGATTGTCAGATCTTAAGAGTATTCAATTGTGTGCTCTTTAGAATTATTGTGTCAATATGACTTCTGGTTGTTTTGAAATACAAATACATGAATAGCTGTAATTACTTATGGTGTCATTCAAAATATCCTGGAAGCTTTTTGAAGAGTAGGATCAGGAGAGCTGGCTGATACTTTGGTAATTTAAAACCTCAGTAAGGAGAACATTCCTGGAAATATTTTTTTTGTTCAGATCAGTGTCACAGGAGTGCTGGGGAAGACAAATGCCAGTTTTTGGTTCAACAGATAATAATAAATTTTCCTTCAGTATTGTTACAGAATGATAATGGGAAGTGGAATTCTAGAAGGTTCAGATGGATTGGAGGATACTGGGATTCAAATATTAGTTACTGGTTTTGCTAAAATGCCAAGTTGAGCCTTCAGACTGTGACTAATTGGCTTCAGAAAGGGATGGGAACAGGGAGTCAAATATTTATCAAATAATCTATGAGTATTGCATTTGAAAATCTGACATTTGGAATTTTCCAAATGGAAGGTGAAGATCCATGGTAATGGACAAACTGCTAATAATTTTATATTTTTTATTGCTGATAACTGGGGAGTGTAGAATTAACCCTTACAAACACATGACATGGCACAAGCAGTTGTCCTGCTTCAAGAGGCAGCAGTTTTGGGCTAATAAAGCCTTTCTGCAAAAGAAAACGATTGAAATATGATTTGAGACCCATTTCCTATAAAGAAATGTAGCTGCTGCTGTTCGTGCTGTTATCTGAACCCTTTGTTAGAGGCAGTTGTGTGGGAATGGAGCAGGAATCCTGATGAAGTCACTGGTGTGACTCTGGGACAATGGGTGGGAATTGGTCTAAGTCAATGTGTTTTGGTTGCAGCCCATAATCCCTGATTTAGGGATTTCATAATTTCTGCACAGAATTTAAGTAGCATTAAAGTAATCCTGCCAACAGCAGCTCAGGCACCCCTTTGTTCCTGTTCACTGTGACAGAAAAAATACCTCTCCCCAAGTGCTGTAATTCCTGAAAATCTGGCATGTTACAGGTTTCATAGGAAAAAATATAGAAGATTCCCAAATTTTCCCTGTTTCAGATTTTAAGAAGGACAAGTTTCTAGGATTGGAAGTCTCTCAAGGAACCCCTAATAGCTGCCCACTTCTTTTTTCATGAGGACAATCCAGCTGGAACATTTCTCTCGGGTGATTGTGCTCTGACAAGATGGATGGGCTGAGCCATTCCAGGGATTTTAAATCCTGGAAATTCAAACCCAGAATCTTTCTTCAGCAACCAGCAGAACATCCCAACCTGGTGCTCTAACCCATTGTTCAGACCACTGGGGAGCTAAATCCTGCTCCAGCTTCTACTGCTGAATAGTTTTGGAGTTAATTCATTCACAAATTATTTTATAATAATTCAATTCAGACATTGAACAGATAATGTTAATATCTGAGATGGCAAAATTCTGTTTACTCCCTAGAGTGAGAAGTTTTTTCAGTTCAGGCTGGTTTAAAATGAACAAAATTTAACCATTTTCCCTGTTTACTCAGAAAGTTTTGTGTACAGCATCAACCTTTCTGATACAAAAGCTCATTTTTTTTGCCTTGAAATTCTTTAGGCCATGAAAATGTACTTCTAATTTTGTAGTGATACATAGTGCATGCACTCAGTTTTAGTAATATCAACTAATTAACTTTCATGAAACTGCAAGGGGAAAAGTATTTTTGTTTCATGTGGAGAGTTAGGGAAGCTGAAGGACACACACATGGACCCTAGAGTTTTTAACCTGCCCCAAAACATGCTTTATTTTTTCTCAAAGTTCACCAGAGGTTTTCACTTCCAGTGAGATAGAAGGCCACAAACACAGTTGGGGAAAAGTTGGTTAATTTGTGTCCTTGAGCTGTCAGGATCTACACTGAGGGCAAGGAAACGCTCCAGCACTTGAGCAGCTATTTGGAAGTGGGAAGGTGGGTGCCAGAGTGTCTGGCTGTTCAATATCAAGGTGGATTAAGAGCATTAAGGAAGCTTAAACAGCTCCCAGGAGAGACATTCCCATGGGTTTGAAGGCTTATTCCTCTGGAACAGTTGCTTGGCTGCAATTTGGGGTTGAAAGATCAGGTTTTCTTCTGAAGTTGTGCATGGCACTACTTTGACTTTTTTTGTTTGTTTGTTTGTTTTGTTTTTTTGTTAAGGATGCTCCAAGTTTGGTTGCTGAGGTCCTGCTGAGTTTTCAGACTGGGAAAGCTCAGACAACATCCCTTGCCAAGTTTAATGGACATTGCCATGGGAGTTCTGAGGCTAAGGCAAGTGAAAGGCAGGTTTTTCCTTTTTGATTAATATTTCTATTTTAATGACCTGCTACAACCAATAGTCCCAATCTGTATTGGTTTCCAAGTTTTATTATCATTAATGTATGAGGCAATTCCTTGAGCCATGTGTGTTTTGTGCTGCTGGAGAGGAGAGCTAAGATGTGATTGGATGATCCATCCATATTATCTGGCATTATCTGGAAGAATCCCTAAACTGAAGATTTATTGCCAAATATTTAACAAACAAGCTTCCAAATATTGAAATTATCTTTTAAAAAAAAACCTATTATTTTAAAATCACAGCATTCTGTTATCTATAAAAGCTATTATCTGAGAAAAACTCAGTGGGATGAGCACAATACATAACATATGTCTGTCTTATGTTATCAGGTGATTTTTCTTCTACATGATTGGTTTAGTTAGATTCTACTTGAGATTTCTACCAGATAAAGATGTGCTTTTCTGCTGAATTTTTTTAAAAAAATATAACTAGAATGTAATTACATTATTTTCCATTATAAATAGCTTCAAATATTTGGAATAATACTTATAGGAGGATTTCTATGTCAATAGAGAATGAAGATGAAGTGTTGAGACAGAGTAGAAAATGTAGGACATACTGAGGCACTGAGCTTGGGCTTCCAGGTGAATACAACAAATATGGATCTGCACATGTCCAGTCCAGCTTTTTTGTAAAATTATACAAAAACAGCAATCAGAGTGGCCATGGCTTGTGTTGATATTATAAAAAAATAGTAATGGAAAAATGGGAGTGTCATTTCCAAATGGATTCTCCTGGTGCTTCTGCTGTTCCCTCAGCTGGATTTTCTGCTACTTTTGGAGCATTACTGGGAATTTTAAGCAGAAAGGTTTCAAAGTGGCTGATGAAGAGTCAGATGAGAGGTTCTTGTGATGGCAGCACGGGCTGGCCTGAGGGAGGTGGGGCAATGCCCCAGGCCAGTCCCAGCTCCCTCCCAGGAGCTGCTCTGTGCATTCTGCTGAGCACGTTCCTCATCCATCACCGTGATGCAACCAGCCTGGGAAGCAGAGTTTTGTCCTTGCTCTTGGAACAAGCAGTTACCTCAAAACTCAGATATTTTTCAAGCTGTTACGGCAATTTCCAAGCTCTCCTCTGTTAGGCCCCACTGCCAAGCACATGGCCAGGCCATTTATATACTTTAACTATTCCTGTGCTGTGGAATGGCATTTGTGGATTATTGGCAATGTTAGACTATAGCAGCTCTTCAGTTACACTCCTGCTGCACTTCCACAAACACTTTAAGCCAGCATAAGCCAGAGATGCTGCCCTGCCCTACACAAATGTTCTTGCAGCTGCACATTTAATTGATTGAGGAACTGATTTGGGCTAAAACCAGCCCAACCAAGAAGCCAAAAACATCAGCTTTAAACTCCTTTCTGAACTCACCTCCTCCCCAGCCTCTTCAATATTTATGCTGGCTTGAATGTCTGCACCTTCCCGGGACTGAGACCACAACAAGTGTGTGAAGAAAACCAGGAGCTGCTTTTTGTTGCAAGGGTTGGTTTTTAAAGGGCTTGAAGAATTGCAGTTTAAACTGTGGCTCCTTGTTAAACAGCCAGATATTCTGCAAGATGATTAATGCTCATATTTTTATGCCCTGACTCCCAAGGCACACCTTGGAGAGAACCCAGGGTGTGACCCTGGACTAATTTTGTCTCCATCACCTGCCTGCCTTTAACAAATTTTCTCTTAAAAACATCAAGTTGTATCTTCTGTGATCCAAACTGTCTCTAAGCAAAACACATTCCCACACCCTCTGAAATATTTTTCTACCCTCTCACAGTGGATACTTTCTGTATTAGGTAGTTTCAGTCAGCATTTATGCAACAAAACAATGGAAGAAAAATACAGGACTTGGGTGACTTGTCAGCGTTAAAATCTGACACTTGGAGAAACTCATTTTCTCCAAAACTCTGCTAATATAATCTGTGAGTTTCACAAGTGGCTTATCCTCGGATTACAAGGATTTACAGAGGTTTACTCATCCCAAATTACATTTATTTTGTTGTTAGACACAGAAGCACAGAACTTTCTTTACAGGAAACAGGCAGTTTGTGGGCATGGGCACGAAAAGTGATGCTACACCCCTGGCTGATGGGTTTGTTTGTGGGGTTTTTTAAACATTAGGTCAAAGATGGAGACATTATTCGGAGCTTTACTGAATAAAACATCACCTCTGTACCTGCAAGGACATCACCAAATCCTGCATTTCCTAGCTGATATTGCAGAATTAACTGTGCTCCCAGCCAAGCAAAACTCAGGTGTGGAGTTTGCCTCGTGTCCTTTAGGAGACATGGGAAAGATAAAGGACTAATTATAGAGGTCGCCTGCCAATTCTGTCTAAACTGGAAGTTTCCTCCTCTTCTCAACAGTAACTAGGACACTGTGGTACAAAAATAATCTCACAAAATTCCATGGTGGGATGGGAGTCAGCTCCTAACGTGTGTCCTGGGTTCTGGCTCTTTGTGTGGCAGTCACTGAGTTATCCCTGATTCCACTTCAGCTCTGAACAGTCAAACGAATTCTGCAGTGTTCTCAAATATTCTGTCACTGTGATGGAGAAGATGATGAGCAGGAGTGAAAAGATTTTAATCTTATAAAACACAGAATTGTTTAAGTTAAAATCAACCTCCAAGGTTGTGGAGTCCAGCCCTGCCAAGGCCACCATTGTCCCATGTCCCCAAGTGCCACATCCACGCAGCTCTTAACTCCCTCCAGGGATGGGGACACCACCATATCCTGCAAACATTGCAATTAAAAATTCCTTGAACTGTGTGAATTTCCAATCCATTCTGAATGTTCAAGAGTTCTGGCTTTTCTTTCAGGAAGAGTTTGCAACCTAAGTGTTGCTTTTGGTCATAAGAAGCAAGAAAATGATTGACCAATTTGCCGGTTTAAGTTCTTAAAACTTAAGAATAAAGTTTAAAAAATAATAAAAAAGAAAAATTAAGGGTTTTTCTAAAATGATCTGGAAGGCTGCTGCTGAAAAAGCAGTTCAGGAGACTTTGAGACAATACAGATTAATATTCTTTTTATTTCTCAGCCCTCTGTAATTTTCTCTGGTCTCTCCTCCATCTTACAGCATTTGTGTTATTTTCCTTAAAAATGTGAATGGGATCTTTAAATAAGAGGAAGGTGAAACCATTGACTGTCCCAGCTAAATACTTAATCTGTTCCTTCAAAGAAGTTAGAAAAGTGAAAAATTTTAAATCTGTTGTATTGAAATTCAAGTTTTTGATATTTCCATTTAAAGGAAATTTCTTAAAACCAAAATTTGAATCCAGATTAATTTCTGTTCTTTTCTAGTGTAAAAATGTTCAGTAGTATGGAAATTCACTGAGTTCCAGTTTAGAATCCCTTTAAAGCACAAGGGATGATTATTATCTTTAAAGCAAAGGCAGAGCATTTTTGTTTTAACTCATGTGAAGTTGTATGAAACAAACTTTGGATGATTAAATTATTTTAGGATGGAATTTTTAATTCTCAGAAACTACACTTTTAATAAGTTACCACAACCTGATTGGCACGAAAAGTTTATAAATACCAGGTTGGAGAAAATGCAGGAGCTCTCTCACGATGCAGAGTTTGGGGGTGAGGCTGGGATTCAAGAGGTCTTTGGGAAGCATCAGTGAAATGAAATGCTGATAGAAGTTTGCTACTTGGAAGGCAGGATTTTTCAACAGGAGACTTGGCACTGGATGTGCTAGAGCTGCTCTTAACAGTTTAATTAATGCTGTGTTATGTATGCACAGTTTTTTTAGCATCTCCTATTTGGAAACACTGCCTGATATAGAGAAATAAAAAGTGTGCAGACTCCCTAAGTGATGCACGTTGTTGTGGCTGTGAACTCTGTACGTTTGTAATGTTAAATTTGTCAAAGTTAATGTGTTGAAAAGTAACAAGTTACTTAAGTTAGTTAAATGTCTCTTTCTGGAGGAAAATTACCATAATGGTTACTTTTACTAAAATGCAATTACTGTCATTGTAACAATCAATCATATTTTCCTGCGGAAGGAACTTTCCTAGTTCTGAAGGCATTAAAATGTAAGATTACTCTTCTCAGTGTTCACAAGAGCTGCAGAGGCAAGAAACTTCTGAGGAGAATCAAGTTCCTCTCAGATGGTTTTCTTCCAGAGTATTCCAAAATAGAAATTAACTTCTTAAATGAAACTGAGCCCAGTGACTTTTGAAACACCAACCAAAGCTTTATAAATTCTGAAAGGCTTGAAAAATATCAGAAAAAGGTTTTGTTACAGCTGAGCTTGATTTAAGCCTAAAGCAGCAAGTTCCCATCTGCATTTCCCACTTGGCTGCCAGAGTCTGGGAGGTTCTGCATAGGAACCTGACAAAAAAAAGAGACCTTAAAGCTCATCCCATCCCCATTCCCATCCCATCCTACACATTCCATAGACCAGGATGCTCCAAACCCCATCCAACCTGGCCTGGGACATGGCACAGAAATGAGTTCTTAAAACATTCAATGGTATTTTCATGGCTGTTTTTATATGAAGTTTCTTCATTGCACAAAATATTTTAAACTGCTCTGTCACAGAGGAGAAAAGCTCTCAAGTTCTCACAGATGAGAAATAATTTTGAGATATCCTATGAAAAGCTGAATTGCTTTTTCAGGCAATTTTTGTCACATAGAAATATGATTTGAACTCTACACCCATCACTCAAAGCACAATTAATAATCTCAGGAAAGTTTTGAGGCTTAGCTGGTTTTTTTCTGGAAAAGTGAACTTCTAAGGATTTTTGTAATTTCATTTTTTGTGTTTGTCTCTATATGGAAACAAAAATAACATCTCCATTGCAAAATGACTCCTGGAACATGCACCATAAGTGTTTTCAAACTTGGAGATTCATGTTCATATATGATTCTGCTGTGGTAAATAGACTGGGATAAACACATTCATTCCACACATCCCCAGGTTTTGTTGGGTTTGTTGGGTTTATATCAAGTTTATTTTGCAAAGAATGACAAAGATCAGTCAAGATGCCCAGGCATTGATAATACAGATATTTAGGCAATTTACTGTTTGAAATATGAATGTGTTTTTAATTTCACTGGTTGTAGTTGGTGGAATTAGTGCTGTAAGTGTATTTTTAATGTTTATTTCAGTGTATGCTTTTCAAACTCTCTGATACAAGAGAGTGGTACAGTACCTGCAATTTAAGTCACAGAATTGTCTTGTAAATTCATTAGGGTATTCGAATTCTCATTAAAATATATGTTTTGTGTTTAAAATTTATTCTTTTATATGAAAAAGTGTTCTGGCTGGTATCTTGTTGAATTTTGGAGAGATCACTTACCAAATAACATCCTTCTACAAAATTCCTTTTTCCTAAAAAAATCCTTTACTTAATGTCTCACTGTTATGGCACACATGATAGTGTGAAATTTATAACTGAAAATTTAACCAAGGATTTTACCATTTAAACCAAAAATGTAACCATTTAAGCCCATTGAAAGACTTTTTACTAGATTAAATACCCTTGTGCATACTCCCTTATATCAAATTCTTCTTGCTAATGAATGGCTCTCTCCTTTTTACTTTTCTATGAAGCATTTTTAGATTAATATATATATATTTTCTATGAATAACCTCTCCAAGCTGTGCTTGGGATTGCATTTTATGGTTTCTCTCTTGCAATCCCTCTCTGGAATACATCATTCCTGCCCTGATACAATCACAGGAGTGATAATATTGTCCTTACGCTGGAAAACTGAGGTTAATACAAATGATGCTCTAATTAGAATTCCAAGCCTGGTTGGCACAGGGTTGATTTCCTTGGCTCCCAGCCTAATCTTGTTATGTTGTTTTTAACTATGAAGAGAGTGGGTTTAAAGACCTCCAGCAGTGTAAATGAGATGAGGGACTTGTAAAGAGCTTAAAGAATCACAAAAGTGTAACTCCTCCAAAACAAACCATGCCCTGGACACAGGGGGTGGTGGAAACTCTACCTGAACATCCCTCACTGGGATGAGGACACTCCCAAAAAACAATTTCTGGGGCTGTTAAATAAATCTTGTGGAGTCTTGTAGTGCTCTCTAATTGCATGGTAGGACAGAGGTATAAACCATTTAATAATATGGTACTTTTTTATTTGGGAAAGGGTAATTATACTCTAAATGCTCAAGAATCCATTATGACAAATCTATGTAACTCTATTATTGTGCAGCCTCTGATTAGGAAGACTTTTTAGAGTGACTCTTTAAAGACTCATTAATTTCCATGAGTTCTAAGACATTTGTATCAAAATTATTGATCTCTTTGCTGACACAGGGGATTAAGACATTTTAATCTTTAGTTGTTTGAGTTATGCTGCCCCAATATACAATAAAATAACATATACAAAATAAAACAGAGGGGAGAAACCTTAACAAAAATCCTGATTTTATGAAGTCTAGTTCAGGTCTTCTTCGAATAACAGAAATTTTGGTTTTGTGAGCTACCAATTTCTACATAATCACATTGAGGTGTGTGAAATGTGGAAGTCTTCAGAATTTCAGAACATTTTTTTCCTCTGGTTATAATGTGTGTTTTTTTCTTTAATTTACATATGATTCATTTTATGTACATATAGACCCCTACATATATACAAAGTAATTTTTTTTTAATTTTCCCTTTTTTCCTTTAAGAATTATCCACATTAATGGCTGAACTTCACTTCCAGTCATTCCTCTTGATAAGAATGAAGGCCAGTGCTAAATCAAATTTTATTTTTCTCTGTGTGAAAAACCATCTGCAGAGCTGGAAAGCAGAACATTTCTACAGGCAAACTTTTCTTTTGTGTGGGAAAATAATATAAAATATTTGCATCAATTCTGTTCACATCTTCAGGAGTTTGAGTGAAATTTTTATTCAAGTGCTTGACTTTTCATCTTGGAGCATCTTTAAGTGGGAGCGTGTTCAGTGTGTTAGTAAATACATTTCCCTTATTTTTTACATTTTCTTGTAATTATTTTCATTTCAACAATGATTCTTTGGAATTCCTTGGGTCTCCTGATCCAATTGCCATTAAATGGATTTAATGTGGTTCTGTCCAACGCTTTTACAAATTCGGGGAACCGATGAAAATTGAATTTACGACCAAACAAAATCATCCCATAATTTCTAATTTGGCAGATTTCTCTGGACTATTCCTTCATCTCTTTGTGGGAAGGATCAAAGTCTCCTCCTAGGTAGGTTTCCAGCAGAATAAGTAAACCTTTGTTGGTGAGAGGGGCTGCATTTCCTGGGAATTCCCTGCGGATTTCGAGCCGATCCAGCCGAGGAAGGCACCGAGAAGCACAGGAGTATCCAGAAGGAGGAAAAGTAGGTCAGTGGAAACGATCCCTGAGACTGCTCAAGGAGGAGAATTGGGATTTCAGCCCTGATCACTTCACACTGGATAACCTTGGGAAGGAAAGTAAGCCAGGCAGGGTAAAAATACCTCTGCTGGTGTGTTCAGCTCAGGAGCCGACGGGAATATTCCCAGGAGCCACGGGAAATGGACTGAGCTGCTCAAATCCCAAACTTACTTGGAAACAGCACAACCACCCTCTCTGCTCTCCACTGTTTAGTGAAGAGAATAGTGGAGTCTATTTTCCAAGTGGCTAATTTTGGCAATCAGGAACTGCTTTCTGCTGAAATTCCTGTTTTTTTTCAATAGGAGAGGCTTGTGTTGCTGCTGCTCCTCTTATCCAAGGAGGAGAGAGCCTGCACTGTGTATTCCTGCTGTGTCCATCCCTTTCCTCTGTCAAAATACTTTGCTTTTTCTCTGCCTGCCTTTTTACCTTTTCCTTCTGTCACTCCTACAGTTTATTTTAAATTTTAATTTATATGGAGCTCCTGCTTTCTCTATCAATATCACATCATTATTCTTACCTGATTCTCTTGATAATTTGTTTGCACTGGAATTCTTGGCAGTGAACTAAGAATTTCATTGTCTACCTACTCTCTTTTCTCTTGGAGAGTATAATAGAGTGGGAGGGAGAAGCCTCATGGTAATATTTTTATATTTGAAATGTAGCCACACTTTATATGCTCCTACACATGGTGCTACTTATAGCTAATGAAACAAGTCTCATCTTGTGGTCTAGAGCTTTTCTATTTTGGACTATTTTGTGCTAATTCTACTCATTTCTGCTCCCTCTGATTAATGCTGCTTCTCTTCTCCTTGTCTGCCTCCGTGGGTTTATTTAGGAAGGGACTGTTAGCACTGCCTGGGAAGCACAGCAATCATCCTCACCCCAAAAAATGAGGAAGAGCAAATGGAATCAATGGGATGGGGCCATCTCAGTATCCCACTGAACTGACATGGATGGAGGAGAATGGATCCTTTGCGAGCACAAAACTGACGCTCCCCCAGGTTCTGGGATGTGGGAACACAGATCTTCCCAAACTGAGAGGCTTTTGGAACCTCAGAGTTCCCACAATCTTTCCTGTAATAAATCCAGAGATCCATAGATCCATAAATGCATCTGGTTTAAAGTCAGTGGTTATCTGAGGAGTAGAAAATCCCATGTATCTGCAGATCAATTACTAATTTAATATTATAATGCTATTTTTTGTTATGCATCTTTATAAGCCACTTCAAGTAAACAATGATAGCATACACAGCAAGTAAATAGAATTTAAGAATAGGTTATCATTGGCAGAACCAATGATTTTTAATCCCTGTGTCTTTTATAAAAGAAAAAGGATACTTTTACAAAATACCTTGTTTAGTATAAAATAAAGAATTTTTAATGGCACATCATCCTTTTTCACATCACTCATCTCCTGCCTTAGAGATTATTTGTTCTGCTGGGAAAACTCTGTTTTGAAATAAGTTTACTCCACACTTTCCTTCTTCCAGAAACTCTCTCAGCCTATTTTTAGATTGCTTAGATTTCAAAGCAAGCTGGGAGTGCTTTGATAACGTTTCAGGATTCCACCTCACCTGAATTCAGAAGACACAGCAACAGAAACCTGCTGTGCTCCTTATCTCAGGCAATTTTGATAAAAAACACAATGTCCCATAATCCACACAGATATTGGCAAATCAACTCCAAATTCAGTGGTTTAATTATGAAGTAATTTATTTGGAACATTCAGGGAAGCATTTAAAAATGCTCATTACAGGCCAAATAAAATATATTTGACTCAGCTGTTTTCAGCTGTGATTTCTGCTTAAAATGGGTGAATAGAAGAGGAAAGGAAAATTTCAATTCTGAAATATGTACTGCTGGTAGACAGAAATACTCAGCTTGATTTTTTTTGCCATATCTTAATACTTACAGTCTTTTAGACACATTAAAAATTTATTTAATGGTTGGCCAAGAGAATATTTTGAAATTAATTTAAGCTGGTTTATTTGAATCCCATTTCCTGATCGCAACTGCAAATTAATAAACTTTAATGATCAATTTTATTACTTAATTGACTCTACTATCTTGGAGACTTGTTAAATCCTGAATATTGGTTTTGATAAACATGAAAATAAATAATTTTTGTGTCCAAATGTCTTTTCACTCATCAAACATCCTTCATGAGACCAGTTCCAGAAAAATTGACTGAAACTTGATGGTTTCTGTGCGAACACTTTAAATAGATCTTAGTCAAATGTCTGTAAATTCAGTACTGATTCCCTTCTTTTATTTTCTTGCTTCTTTTTTTTGCTAATTTCATTATCATAAATAAATCTTAATTTCCTCTAACATATGTGCCAATCTGGAATAAACCCGTCTGTGCATTTTCAAAGTTTACTTCAGTTTATGAATTTGAACTGTTCAGGGATTTTTGAATCTTTCATGGCTTGATTTAAAAACACCATTTTGTTGGTTTTTTTTCCAGCTAAGAAAGCTTTTCTTCCTCAAGTACTTTTTCAAGAAAAATCTTCTTTGTAATGAAAAAAAGTTCTAATTTAACAACAACAAAAAATAGCCAATTTTGGCCTCGAGTTGTACAGAAGGAGACATGAACAACTGAAAACTCACAACAGTTTCACATAGAGTTTCTTAATGCATTTCTGTCAGGTGGCTGAGGTAAAAGTGAGTTATTGACATATTGGAAGTGTATTGATTTTATGGGAACTCGGATCTTTGTGGTAGGGATGGATCAGAGACCATTTTCCTGGGAAGTCTTGTGCCAGAGGGGTTGTGCCAGGTTTTAGGGGGAATAAACATGGCAATGCAGACACCTCCAGCCAGGCAGTGATCTTTTAAAGCAGTCAGGCAGCTAAACCCAAAATTTATCTTATTATGGGCTGTATTTGTGCAATCTGAATTCACACCCCTGTTCTGCTGCCAGCACAGTTCCAGTGGGATTTGCCCTGAGTGCTGCAGGATGTGCACTGGCCATGGTCAGCTTATCATTCCTGTAGGAATTGTTCTGCTCAGCACCTCTCACCTTCCAACTCCATGCTAAACACTGCCTGCTTTATTTTACAGAGTCCCTGGAAACAGAGGATGTCTTGTGGCAGGCACTGCAGTGCCACGCTGAGCTGCCCAGACCCACACTCCAGCCCTGACAGCAGCACCCCAGAACCATCCAGCTTGGAAAAGACCTCCCAGAGCATCAAGTCCAACCTGGGATTAATCCCATTTTCAACAAGTGCTGTGTGCAGTCATTCCTGGGTCATCCAGACACGGTGACTCCCCCAGTTCCCAGCCCCTTCCAGTGCCTGGGCACCTTTTCCATGCACTGGCATCCTGCTGCTTCTCTGGGGCTGCTTTGGGGCATTAAGGATCTGCCCTGCTCTCTGTGTCACACAAAACCAGGACCCCATCAGAGTCTGGGTGTCCCTCTGAGCTGCATCCTGTGCTTTGGGGTAAATCAAAGTAAGGAAAGGCAGATCCAATGGGTTGTGCTGGGAATGGGCAATGCCAGGTCTGGGAAACTTGTGTCAGACACAGCCCAAGTCAGAGTTCTCCTGATAATTTCAGTCAGCTCTACTCTCCTTTCTGAAATACATTTAGCACTGAAATGAAGCAGCATTTTGGATGTTTATAATTTGTTTAGCAAATCAATTTAAAATTCCCAATTTCCCTGCTTGGCCTTTCTGTTCTCTCCAGAGGTATTGGGATCCTTGGAGTCAGGAGGTGGCCAATCCATTTGTTCTGCTTTTCCTGGGGCACAGCTGTTCCAGCTTGCTGCTTTTTGCCTGCTTTGAGATCTCCTTAGGCCCAGGGGTTGATTTACTGCCCCATGTGCTCCCTGTGGAATTTCTCCTCTGGGAATTTGTACCCGGAGTGAGGCCCTCCCGCTACTCAGAGTTTACCTGTCTGGAGCTGCTGCTTTCCCCTGGTTACAGATATGGGCAGCATCCTTCTCATGTGTGTGAGAGAATCTTTTTATAACTTTCTATACCATAAAAAGTCTTTTTATAACTTAGACTGTTCTATGAGAGACCTTTGGACCAACATACCACATGACAATGCTGTTAGTCACTTGTGAGTGTTGCTTTTTCCTTGTATTTATAAAAGAGACAACTTTTAACCCTGCTTCTAGCTGTGATTATAATTTGTTTTGTAACTGTAACTCTGATTTTCAGCAAAGCTGTGGTTTATTTAAACCAGCCCCGTGGTCCTGCAAAGCTTAGACAGTAATTTGAGATGTCACAGTGAGCACACACAGTGATCAAAATTATGGAGCAACTGCTCTGTGAGGAGAGATTGAATTCTTTAGGACTTTTCCCCTCTGCAATGAGAACACGAAATGCAGAGTTATGGAGGGAGCCTCTGAATTCATGAATAGTGTGGGAAAGGTGCACAGAACATCATTTTCCATCCTTTTTCATATACAAGAAACAGGCAGTATGCAAACGTGGAGTGTTCTTAAATAGCACGGAATTAAATTTTGGAATGTGCTGCCGCAGGAGATTGCGGAGGCCAAAAGCATGAATAGATTTTTAAATCACCATCAGTGGCTATTGAAGTGAAACAAAAACCCTAAACACACACACAAAACCACTGCTCAGGGTACAGACTCCTGTTCAGGAAGATCCTAAAGGGCTGATTGCAGGAGCTGGAGGTGTTACAGGCCTTGGTGACACCCCGAGCCAGGAGAATGAGGTGATGAACATTATTCAGCCCCAGTTAGGGACTTTTTCGGGGCTATATTCACTGCATGGTTTCCCTTTGCTGGCAGCACTAGACCCATTTAAAAAATTGAATTTTGTTGATATCAGTCCATAGTGCAAAAAATCTACCTTGGTCTTCAGCTCAGGGATTTTGTTCTCATTTTAAGCCATTCTTTGCCTACTTAACAGTATTGAAAGAGAAATGACCCCAACGCAGCAGCAGAACTGAGAGAGATCAGAAACACAAACATCACTGCAGAATTAATCCTGTGGCTTCCTTCTCACAGTTCCACATTGTCCTGGGAGGGAATGCCATGGCAGGGGCTCACACCTCTGATTTTCCTGTTTCCTTATGGATTGCACTTCCCTGCCCATGACACCAGGCACGGAGAAACCCCCCTTGATGGAATTTGCCAACAGGTTGAGCAGTGAAATCCACACTTCAACTGGACTCCCCCAGCACTGCTGCCAAAAATAACAGAGATAACAGGTGGAGGGAGAGCTGGGATGTGGAGCCAAATGTTCCACAGGCATCCTTTGTTTTTCAATAAGAGGGAATTTATCCATGCAATCCCGGCTCTGGAACACTCGTGGTGCTGGGGATGACTTGTCCAGTCCTTTTCATCCCAAGAGTTTTCCCGATTGTGCAAACTCTGACTCACTCTGGGGATGCTGAAGTTCACCACCTTTGGCACTGAGAGCAGAGGTTGGGTAGAAGTTCAAGCTGAGGTTCTGCTGCCCTTGAAATTCCTGGGGAATCCATTCTCTCCATCCATTAATGCTGAAATCTGCTGTTGCTTGGCTGGTGGGAGTTTAGTAATCCACAAGCTCTCTACAACCCCTGATTATTAATAATTACACAGAAATTTCCAGTGTCTGTTTAAAATTTGTGGTACATTTAGTATTTTTCTATTGGTTTATGCACTTCTGTTGCTGAAATCAACATCCTTCAGGATCCAACCTGGAGATGGATTGACAGAAACATTTGCTTCATGTCTTAATTTCTTTCTTGTGTCTGAGTCTTGTAAGTTAGGCGTGGTGGCTGAACTTGTGTTTGCTGTGTCCTCACACTCTATCACATGTATTTCACAAGACTTACCCATTTTTTGGGATATTAAAATAAATGATCAAGGCTCCATGCCTCGAGAAATCCTATAAATCAGGATTACGATCCCTGCTTCTGAGGAGAGGTTTTGATATATCCCTGGGCTTACGCTGCAGCTTTTGCTGCCAATCCAAATTCAATGAAAAATCTGGTTTTTTCATACAGAATTACATCAAATGATTTGTCATAAAAATGCCCTTTCTTTGCTTCTAGGCAAGAAATTAAGTCTCATTATTCTAAAATTTAAGAAAATAGAAGAGTGGCCCAGTGTCTTTGTCACGAGCTCTTGTAAAGGGAAGTTTTTTGGTGCACGGAGAAGATTCCAAAGGCTGCTGCAGGAATGTTGCAAGAGATTCTATTCCCTGCTAAGTGATTTTTGACTGCTGTGTCTGAATGATCAATCCAGGTCCATTGATACAATTTTGAATTCAGAGGTGAGAGATTTGAATTTCAATTTTCCTGCCTGTCCATGTTTTTTGTTACTTCCAAACAGCACAGGAACTTTTACATCTGCTGGCAGTGCGCGATCCTTGGGGGTTTGCTCCCTGTAGTACTTCACTAATCAGAGTGAGATCCCAGTTCTGCCCTCCCCTTTTACCACTTTACAGCAGATATTGTCATACCTGACAAGTGAATTATCAAAATTTACGCTTCAAAATCTCATCTTAAACACCATAAATCAAAAAAACACCCTTACAGCAGTATAAAAAGTTCTGTGGCACTTTTGCTACTGAGGAAGGGTTTTGGGCCCCAAAATCTGTCTCTTTTGTCTGAAATCTATCCATTCATGTAATTTATGTTCTCTTCCATAAAATTTCTGTCCAGTTTTTTTAATGAAGTATTTGGGATCACTATAATTGATAATTATTAGATACAGGATGCAAATAGTTAAATAGGAAAATGTCTTTGAGTCATTGAGAGTCAGCATGATTGTTATGAATTATTATTTAATAATATAAATATTCTGGATTATTAAACAAGGGTTAAGAATAGAATATGAAGTCAAGATTTTTGACTGGTTTTTGATATAAGCAAATCAAAGTCCACAGCATCAGTTTTGCGTTTCCAAAGCAATTTTTTTTCCCAAAGTAATTTTTTTCCAAAGGTAACAATTGAGGAAATGGCCTCAAGTTGTGTCAGGGAAGGTTTAAATTGGATATTAGGAAAAATTCCATCAAGGAAAGGGTTGTAAAACATTGGAACAGCTCAGGGAAGTGGTGGAGTCCCCAACCCTGGAAGCATTCAGAAAATGTGTGGATGTGGCACTTGAGGATGTGGATTGTGGTGGACACTGGTGATGGTTGGATTTAATCTCACAGGAGTTTCCCAACCTTAGCAATTCCATGATTCCACCTTAGAGCCCACTGAGTCAGAGTTCCAGTGGGATTCACCTTGACAGAGTAATGGAGATGTTTCTTTCCTGCCTCCATCCCTCTCAGCTCCACCAATCCCATGTAAATAGTTCCCAGCACAGGTAAAATTAAATATTTCACACTTCTTGTACTGAAATGTAGCTGGAGAATGCAGGAATTCAGTGAAAAACATTACCTGGTGATGGATTGAAATGAAAAATGGGTGTGTATGGGGCAGAGTGGGGATCTACAGCTAGACTGAACTGCAGCCAGAGCTGCTTTTGTGCAGTGTTTAAACTTTTCAGTGGTTTCAGACAATCATTTCCAGGTGAGATTGTTGGAGGTGCTCCTGTGAGATCCCTGAGCCATCCAATGGTCTCCAGGCTGGATTTTGGGAGGTGCTCCTGTGAGATCCCTGAGCCATCCAATGGTCTCCAGGCTGGATTTTGGGAGGTGCTCCTGTGAGATCCCTGAGCCATCCAATGGTCTCCAGGCTGGATTTTGGGAGGTGCTCCTGTGAGATCCCTGAGCCATCCAATGGTCTCCAGGCTGGATTTTGGGAGGTGCTCCTGTGAGATCCCTGAGCCATCCAATGGTCTCCAGGCTGGATTTTGGGAGGTGCTCCTGGGAGATCCCTGAACCATTCAATGGTCTCCAGGCTGGATTTTGGGAGGTGCTCCTGTGAGATCCCTGAGCCATTCAATGGTCTCCAGGCTGGATTTTGGGAGGTGCTCCTGTGAGATCCCTGAGCCATCCAATGGTCTCCAGGCTGGATTTTGGGAGGTGCTCCTGGGAGATCCCTGAGCCATCCAATGGTCTCCAGGCTGGATTTTGGGAGGTGCTCCTGTGAGATCCCTGAGCCATCCAATGGTCTCCAGGCTGGATTTTGGGAGGTGCTCCTGCCCCTGTCTCAGCTCTCTGAGCCCGCTGAGCGCTGTAGCTGCTCCTTGTGGCCCTGGGTCACTCCAAAGCCATTCCCACAGCCCAGATTTCCCTGCAGACAGCAAACCAACCCCCCGTGCATAGCTGGGGCCAAAATAGTCCAAATATTCTCTTTCCTGCTACTACAGAGACTCTGGAAATGCAGGGTGAGGTCATTGCAGCCTTTTGGGGTTTGCTGCAGTTTCCTATTTCTTTTGGGCTCCTTTTTAAGCCGGGCTGTTCTTAAAGAGTTACTGCAGGGTGCTTGAACACCCAGGATCCCTGCAGGCATCCTGATAACCCTGCACAACATTTTTAGCTTTGGGGGAGATCAGAAGGTTCAGCAGGGACTTGCTGACATTCTTGGGAAGAATCCAGTGCTGGGCTAAGAATGAAGAGTGGCAGAAAGCACTCCTTAATTAATCATCAACGAAAGAATTAATGCCAGTGCAGTTTGTTTTATTTTTAGTTCTCTAAGTTCACTCTAAAGAAATGCTGTGAATTATTTTATTTTGCACCAGGTCAGGATGTAACTAGCTGAGCCTCAAGTAGAAATAGACTGGCAGGTCCCAATAAAGATCTACTGGAAGAAATTTATTTACACTCGTGTAGTAAACACCACACTGAGTAGTGTGTCAATAGCCTGTGAGTATGTTTTTATTTGCTGCCATAAATCAACTTGTTGCAGTCCATTTAATATTTCCAATCCCACATCATAATGATTCTTTACAAATCAAGAATTTGGGGGGATATAAGGTACATTTGTCATGTGAGGCTTCCAGCTGAATTTCCATGTCCTTGAGTTGCAGATGCCTTTGTGTCATGAGATCTTTTATTAAAAAAAATATAGCACACTGTTCCTATGCCAAATATTCTTTTGGAAAGCTATTCTTGCTCCCACCCTCAATAGTAACAAGAAAATACTGCACTAGGAGTTATTTTTAAGTGGCTGGAAATAGCATCCATATTATTTCAAGCCACTGATGTATAAAATCTTTGGAAGAAAAGAACGGCCACTTGTTTATTGCAGGTTGTTTGTTCCCATTTGTTCATTCTTCAATTTTAGAAAAGTGCCACGTGAACAAAAATTATCAGCCAAGATAATTTGTGAGCACCAGGCACACTCATGTACAAAAAAAAAATTATATAAATGAGAATTGATATTATTCTTCTCATTTCTATTGGGATTAAACAAAACAACAAACCTTGGCATCTTTGGTTCTTCCACTCTGGCATCTGTCTGCTACAGCAGTTCTCAAAAACTTGGAGAATCAATCCCTCAGAAATTCCTTCTATTAACAGAAAGGAATGAGGATTTATGCACAATATATCGGGTTTGTTCATGAAGTTTTACAGGGGTTTAAAACATTACATCAGAAAAAGGTTTTGTGCATTAGAGAAGTTCAGTGTGTGGAGATTGTGTCTGACATGAAATAATTGAGGTTTTCAGCTGTATCACAAGGGGTGTAACACAATTTTACAGCTGCAATATTTGTGCAGGAGTTAATTGTGGTGCTTGCAGAAATTGAGGATTGTATTCCAGCAACACAAGTTATTTCTTTTCAGTTCAGACACCTTAGACAGATATAAATAATTAACAAAATTCAGAAGCAATTGATATTTTCTACAACTTTATGTAGGTAGAGGTAGAATTTAACTAAATCCTCAGTATATTTCTAGTGTCACAGTCAGTTTATGACTTCAAAGACAACAGAATTTGTACCATATGTGTCAGGAGTAGCTTGAGAACATGTAAGATAACATCATAAATGCACTCACACTGTGTATTTCACTTTTACATTCAATTTTAAAACTTCAGTATTCTTCAAAAGAGAAGTTTTTGCTGGATTTTGTTATGCTCCTCTCTCTGAGTGTAGCTGCTCCTAAAAGCATTAAAAATAAATGGTCAACTCCTTTAGCAACGTTTGCCTGTGAATTTTAATTCATTTTATAGATACTTTCTATTTGTAATTAGCTCCACTTCCTCTTCTGTAGCCAGAATTAATTACTTCTACAATAACCAACCATGGAGTTTCTGGAATCACCCTGCATTTGCAACAGAAGAAAAGGTGTGGGGATACATCCAGAATTCCCTTCTCCACCTGTTTATTTGATGAGAACATTTTTTTTCCTCACCGAAGTGTATCTAATCAGATCCCCCCAAAACAATGCCACACATGCAATGCCCGTCCCATAATTCTCCTTGGAGACAGAGCACAGCTGCTGCAGTGAGTATTAGCTGCTTCTTAGGCTTGGTCTTTTCTTTCAATAAAAATCCCAGATGGCCAGGGGTCTTTCACACCACCCTGGTAAATATGAGCCTGCTTCAGGTGGAGAGGTGATCTAAGTCCATATAATTCTGCTTTAAGTGCAAAAATCCCACATTGAGCTCAATTACTGCCTGTTTTTCTCCAGTCCCTCGACTGGCCAGACTTGATCCAGCGGCAGGAGTGGCTGGAAACAGGAATTACCGTGCTTCAGGAAGCATCCTGGAGCTCTACAAGCTCTGCAGCTCTGCAGGGCTGAGCTCTGGGTGTGCTGTCAGGGGAACACTTCCAGCTATGGGCCTGAGTCCTGGGAAGTGCTTGAGGCTCATCCAAAGCTCCCACTTGTGTCCAGTTGTGCCCAGTTTGCCTCTTCTGTGCTGCTTTTCCCTCTGCTCACATCCTCTGGGAGCCAGGGGAGGCTTTCCAGCATCATTCCTGCTCAATTTGGGGTGACAGCACATTCATACCCAACATCATCACAGATATCTCATATTCTAAATGAGCTTCTCTGTTGAAAAAGAGTAATTAGTGACAGGAATTTGGTCAAGATTCCCCTGCAGGCCTGTGCACCATGAATATTAAAGGAATGACTGGATTTGGCACCCAGTGCTCTGGGCTGGCTGACAGGGTGGGGATTGTCACATATTGGACTCAATGACCTTGGAGTTCTTTTCCAATAATTCTGTGATTCTCTGCTGTGATGTGAGGACACATCCCAACAAAGGGCTGGGACCTTACAGAGCTCTGTGCAGAACCCACAAGCTCCCATCAGTTTGTTCCAGGTGCTGCTGTCTCAATCCCATCCACATTAAGCAGCGGGATGTGAAAACTGAACCTGGTGGTGACTCAGAGCCAGAGGAACACAGAGAAGGGATGGACACTGGCACAGAGCCTGTGGTGGGGCTGGGATCAGTATGGACTTAGTGCTGCTGGATATCAACTTTGAAATGATTGCAGAATTGGAGAATTTTCATGCTGTTTTCCCGGCTGTTGGAAACACCACGTGCTGAACTCCACAGTTTCCTTTACGTAGCCTTTTCAGGTCAAAGTACCCCAGTGCCAACTGATTTAACGAGTCAAACTTGAAGCTGCATTCTGATTGTACATTAAATTTCTCCCTTCCTGCTTCTAAGTCAAGTCATTGCCCCATAAAGACAACGACAGAACTCCAGGGAGTGAAACAGAATTGCAGCACTAATACTTATCCCATTGAAAAATGCATAGGCAGGACTCATTTTCCCCCGATTTTTCAGAGTTGTGTTAGGCTATGCTGTCTGCATCTGAGCTTTTTCAAAGTTTTAATGATTTTTCATTTGTCCCTGCTCACTTAAATTTTTTATTATTCTTCCACGAATCTCCTGTCATTAATTTAAATCTTTGTGGTAATGACAATCCTCAGTTGGAGTCTCAGCATATGCAAGTTTGTATCGCTTCAGTTTTATTTTCCTGCCAAGCTTGTTCTCACTCACAGAGCTGCTCTTCACCACTACCTTGATGACTGGGTTTTATTTATTTTACTTTTCTCATGGAGAAGCATTTCAGATAAATTTCTTTTTAGGTTTTTTTCTTTTTTCATCATGTTCTATCAGTTTGCTTTCTCTCTTACTCCTCTTTAAAATATTTTTTATCATTCTTCCTTAAAACTGCAACATCTTCTGAGGGATTTCTTTTTTTCATTTTCATGTTGGTTACTTTTTCTTCCATAACACATCATAAAAGAGCTCAGAAAGAGCTCAGAATCCAGCCTGTTGCCAGTCTTTGTGGAATAGTCTAGACTTAACAGTTCATTACATTTGCCTTTAATGACAGTTTTGCATTCTGCTTATTAGCACTGTGTGTTTATTTTCAGTCTCTGTGTGGATGTGCAGCCTTGGAATTGGATGGATATCCAGGAAACACCAGTGGAAAGTGTGGAAAAATTTTAATTTTTGGCCCAGCTGTTGATTGGAATGTAATTTTGTTCTTGGAAAGGAATTCTTGGCTGGAATGATGGTGATGCACAAGTTCCCAGAGCAGCTGTGGCTGCCCCTGGATCCCTGGAAGTGCCCAAGGCCAGGCTGGACAGGGCTTGGAGCACCCTGGGATAGTGGAAGGTGTCCCAAACCATTCCATGATTCTGCAATAACAAAAATAAAAGGTGAAATCATACAAATGTCTTCAGGAACAGGTGAATTCCCACTGATCACATTAAACAGGTGAGGAGGAGCCGCCTGCTGATGCCTTTCAGGTGCTTTATTATCTAAATTCTCCTTGTTGGGGGCAATTCTGCTGTGCATTTCTGAGCTGCTGTCACCACCTCAGCCCCAAACATCTGCCAATCTCACCTGATGTTCTGCTTGCAGATAATCTAAATGATAAGGGGATATTGATAAACACCTGACAATGCTTGCCCACACTCAGCTTTGGCAGTGCTGTTGTGTTATTCTGAAATTTTTAATGGAAATTTAGAAATTAGTAATTCTCTTTCAACCCCAAATTGAATTTAGAGACAAATCTTTATTTTGGGCAAAGTAATGCATTACTTCCTGGCTTTGACTTTAGGAGATTTAGTGCTGTGCAAAGAGGTTTTAAAAATGGTATCATTTCTTCTAAGCTCGTACTAAAGGTCCAGCTTGTCCATTTAATGTTGGTCTGTTCCTCTTATTTTAATTAATCTTTCATTTTGATAAGCTACTTCCACTCCTCTGCACCTGATAATTTTCCCAGGAAGTTGTTTCCTCCTGGGGGGTTTTTAGGCTGGAGCTTTCCTCTGTCCTGCAGCTCCATCCATCTCTGCCTGGGGTTGTTTATGAAGCAGTTTGGCAGATTGGGGCTGGGTGGAGCAGTTGAGTTCCCAGGAATTTACAGAAATCCTGCTCAGCTCCAGGTTGGGAAGAAGCCAGAGTGGAGCTGCTTTGGAAATGAGGAGCTCTGTCCCTTAACCTTTCATTTCATGGATGCTGTAGCATTCTCTTCTCTTTCTTCAGGCTTTTGAGTATTTTCTTCAAAAGTTCTGGAAGCAGAGAACAAGGAAAATCCCCTAAACTTCCAACCAAGTTGTGAATTTATCCTGCAGACTCATTTTCCCTGTGGTTTTAGACTAATATTGACCAAGTCCATTGAGCCTTTATGTAACACAACTTGAATTTTGGCAATTGCTGGTAAAACCAGTTCTTGTCACCCTGGACAACTGACATTTGAATTTAATTTTTGTTTTCTTCAATGGGAATTTTGGCTCCAGACTATTTGTGTGCCCCTGTAATCTTGGAATACTTAGAACCTGTTTCTTTTTGGATGTTGGGAATGGTGGGCAGCACACAAAGTGTGACTATCATCAAATTTTGCTCAAAGGGGCCCCAAATCTTTGTTATCTTCAAGAAGGAAGGCAAGATCATTAAAAGTAATTATCCAGTGCCTTCTACTTGTTAATTACTTGTAAGTTCATTATTTTAGACTATGCTCAGAGTGTATCCTGCCTGGACAGTAGCCTACAGGTTCTGAATATAATTTTATTGGTGTCTTTAAAGAAGTCTATTACCTATTTAAAAATACTTCAAAATGTAATTATTTTAATGATTTTTAATCCTACAGGATGCATTGCTAATTATTACTGATATTACAAATTTATTTTATTGTATGAGGTGGATTTTGCTTGATGAGTTTCAGGGTTTTTAATTAAAAGTCCTAATGGATTTATTACTAATAGCTTTGGGCTCTGTTAACTGGAATGCTAATCACCTTTTCTGCCCGGTATTTTCTGTGAGAGATGTGGGAAATAGGAGAAATTCAGATTCAGTCCCTTTCAACTGGCTGGAATGGGATGATTTCCACCTTCCAGAGGAGGCAGAGACCTGTCATGGACTGTCCTGATGTCGGATAATCAAGGGTCTCAAGCAGAATTTGCCCTCCACAAGGAACAATTCCATCAGCCAGGATGTGACCTTGCAAACTTCTATTTATGATTGACCTCCAAAAGTGACCAAACTCCAGGAAACTTCTGCCCAGTGTAGATCCTGGAAACATGGAAAGAAATTGAAATAGATGGGAAATGAGGAGGGGAAGTTGGAGAGGGATCTGAGAGCCAGGTTTGAGGAGGGGGATGCAGAAGTGCTCAGGTGGATCAGGGTGGCTGGAAGGGGTGTAGGAAGGTGGCTGGAGGCTGCAGGAATTTGTAGAAAGCAGGAATTTGGGTGTGGTGGAGTGGGATGGGGCACTGGGACATCGGGGTTTCTTTGTAGGTCTCACCTGTCTTGCCTTTACACATTGGACATCACAGCCCTTTCATATCTTACAGCGTTTTTTATTAAATCCATATGTTAGCTAAATTATTAAATAAATTAAATCTGTTAGAACTCTCCTAACATCCCTGGCTGTGCTCTGAGCTATAAAAGATTCTGTGTTTAAAGCTGTGCAGATAATTTTTGAGCCCTGACATTGCTGTGCTGCATTTGCTCATTAAGAGGACGACTTAATTAAACCCTTTCCTGCCAGCAAAACTCTGTCCATGGGAAGGTTTGTGACCAAGTGTGGGCAAAGCTGGAACTGGTGCAGAGCTGGGGATGTGGGGGTGAGGTGTGAAGGGCAGGAAGGTTTGGATAGGTTGGAAGTCACTGAGCAGCTTTGTCTGGGACACTTGATAAAAGCAGGGGCACAGAGCAGTCAGTGACTCCGCTGAGAAAACTGGGAGTCGCTGGAATATTGTTTGTGCTGGAGATGGGAGTATTTTAGCCTGCAGCCATCTGGTTATAGTCAACATGTCCACTCCTGAGGCCTTTAGAGCACACAGTGAGCAGAGATTCTACAGCTCTTCCCATTCTTTCACCTCTTACGTTCATTCCCAGGAAGAAATGCTGGGAATTCAGACGTTTCGCCACATTGCACAACAAGGATGATTAAAAAAATTCCCCAACAAACCCAAACAGACAAAAAATTTACTTTATTAGGACACATTTTGAAGCCTTCTGATAACGCTGTGATTTAAAAGAGACCAAGACATTTAAATGTCTGAATTATGTTGGATATTCATAGGAAAAAAGAGGCATAAGCACTGCCCTTCTTGGAAAACTGGAGAAGGGATGGGACAGTGTGGGTTAGCCTGGCTCATACCTCCCCTGTTTAAGTTGTGGTGTTTTCTTGTCACCTCACATCTGAGATAGAGCCCAGAACCTGGATCTGACTTAGGAATATACAAGAAGAACCAGCATGAGGCAAGTTCCTTGTGAACAGAATAACTCTGAGGTAAAATGATATTTCTTGCGCATTGCTCCGATGCCGCGAGCCAATTGAACAGAAAGTTTGCTCCCATAAACCAATTTACTGATTAAAAATGGCACACCCTGCTCATCACCTCCATCAGGGCATCTTGAACTCCTCTGCTGACTTCTCCAGACAAATGCAAAGTGACATCTCCAAGCAAGAGCAGCTATTACTGGCACTCAGGACTTAATGCACTGACCCGGTGTTCCCTCCGTGACCTTGGCACCAGCAGGGAGATTAGGAGTGGGAGCGTCTCCCTGGGTTGTTTATTTCCTTAGAAATAACCGGCTTGTAAAATTAAAATGAAACAAAATTTAAAATTATGAGCTGTGAGTTAAAATGAAACAATTTGCCATCGTGTCTTGCAGCCAGAAACAGCAAACCCCCACTTATGTGGTTGCTACAGACGATGGGGGAAAATATTTTACTGAAAAAACACAAAGGTGAGACCAAATAAAAGTGGGGACCTAAGTTTATTTCTTTTGAAACAACTCCATCCCAAGTTCAAAGGGATAATTAGACAATAAAGTTGCGTCTAGGTGGTTTAAATCTCAGTGCAAGGATTTCTGAAGCTCTGAAGTGCTGCTGCACCACAGAATGTTCTGATTGCACCAACCTCCCCTATGAGTCTCTTTCCAGTAATCAGGAAAGCAAATTTCCTTGGGAGCCAGTGGGAGCAGTGAATTTATTGTTATTCCCCGCCAGCTGCTTAAAAAGCTGCCAGCTAATCTGTTTCCCTGTGCTTTTTTAGTGTCAAAGTTGAGATCTATCTTGATCTGAGCTGAATTCTTTGTGGAAAAGCTTGGTGATTGCTGGTGTTTTCCTGCTGGAAGAAAAACCCCCTCGACAGAAAACTTCTGAGCTCATTTTTCATAATCACACAATTTGTGGTGGAGCTGAGAGTGCTGGAAGAGTGAGAATGGGAGAATTACTGAGAATCCACACCAACCACTTGCTCAAGGCACAACAATCACTGAGGTTTGTGGATTTTAAATATAAAAACTACATTTTTTTTCATGGAGTTTTACCTCATTCTGTTGGTGAACAGCATAATTGTGAGCTGTGCTGCTGTACCTGGTGTATACCTGGTGTACGTGTGGTACAAATTGCCTGGAATATGGATTCAATCAGCTCTGTCAGGGTTTCCTTTCCTTAATAATGTGATGATCATTCCCAGAGGAATTCTCCCCTCAATCAATGCTTCATTGAGGCCCTTTGTTTTCACTTCTTGCACAATTTTGCTGCTATTTCTGCACGTTCTGCCCCGTTTTCTTGAATTTTCTTCTGTCCTCACATTCTTACAATCCATTTTTCTGGTGGATGGTGACTTCTGATATGGATCCATCTGAGATTTCTGAGATTTGTCCCATACCTGGAAGTGTTCCAGGCCAGGCTGGACAGGGCTTGGAGAACCCTGGGATAATGGAAATTTTCCCTGCCTGTGACAAGGGTGGCACTGGATGGGCTTCAAGGCCCTTTCCAATCCAAATCATTCCAGGATCCTCTGATCCTGCCATTTTGTGTGTCAGCTTTCCTTTCTTCTTATGGAAAAGGTGAATTTGGGACAATTTCTGGAAGCCATTGGTGCTTGGCAGATTCAGGAAATTCCTGTTCCCTTCCAAGTTCATCCCACACTTCCTTTATAATTCAAGAAAAGACTTTATGGTTTTCACTCCAGAACAGAGAGAAATAGAAAGGGATTTTTAATTGTAGGATTTAAGTACAATTATTGCAAAAATGTAAATATCAGGAAGGCAAGGGTGGGCAGAAGCCATGGCTTATCTTTCATTCCAGTGACCATTACAAGAAAGCAAAAAGCATTGTAGCATCATAAATAATTGCAGAGCACAATATTCCTCCATCCTCCATCAATCCATCTGTGTTTTCCCTGCATGTTCCACACATCTGAGCACCATTCCAGGGAAAGGGCAGCTTGTCCAGCTCCAGCCCTGCAGCTGATGGCTCCCCTGGGAGCAATCCCCGCTGTTGGGTTTGGCACAGCCTTATCCAAACGGGCAGAGTTTCCAGCAGGAATTTTTTGCAAGGTTGATTTTCAGACCCTTTTTATTAATGGCTAAAATCTTCCTCCTAAAAAAAAATGTGTCTTTAAAAATTCTAGAGAAAGTATCCCAGGCAAACTAATGGTTTCTGTTCAAACTTTTACCTCGAGATTTTTAAACAGTTTCAAGGAGTAGGTGGAAAAGTCATTAGCAGATCATAATCACTGCTTTGGTATTTGCTTTAGAAATTCAAAATACAAAGCAATCTGCAGAGCATCTCCCAGGATCAGGTGAATTTTCTTTTCGGGACTGTTACTTGGATATGTGGATGTTCCTAATTTTTTATCACATCCTTACAGGTGTACTGTGCTCCTGTCTCGAAATAACATAATTTGGAGTAATTTTTGCAATACTTTTTCATTTCTGAGTGGGTGATTTTGGTTTGCTCCATGTTTGAGACACAGAAGAGCAGCCTGGTCCTGAGTTACACAAAAACTCACAAAGAACAGCTCCGTTATTTCAGGCATTTATTAACGTCCCTGATTTCTTCAAACTCAACACCAGCAGTGCCCTTTCCAGTGCTGAAATAAAAATGGTTTCATGGGTTATTCATCAGGAAACGTGAGAATTGATAGTCCACAAAAAATGGAATTATCTTACCTGATAAACTGGGCCTGATTTGACTCATTTCCCTCTCAAAACTGTAGGTTAATAATTTGATTGTTGGGTGCAGCATCCAACAACACTGGATGTGGAAAGAGCTGTTGTTTAAACAATAATATTTTGAAACATTGGTGCTCCGTATTTAGGAAATCCATTCCTACCCACAAATAATCCTGATCCAAACCCTCCTCTGCCAAACCTGTTCATTTTGAGGTCATGGTTCCAAGTCCTTCCCTTCAGCCTTGGCTGGGGCCTCTTGTGCAACTTCCTCCTGTAAGAGTCAAGGAATTTCACCTTTCCCAGCTCTTTTTGGGTAGAATTTGCACATCCCCTCACGTACCCATCATTAATAAAGCACATTTATTCCTCAGCTGACAATTTTTCACAGCAGTCACATTGTGAGCTGTGGCAGAGGCTTCCAAGGCAGCATTCCTTTTGTTAAAAGCCTCAATCATATCTGGAGTCATTAAGGATGATAATTACCTCTGGAGGGTTAGAGCAGTGCTACTGCTGCAGAAATTTAAGGTGTGTTTTGCTGCTTTGTTTCTGATTTGATTTTCAGTTGTTTAGGTTTGGGTGTGAAAGCGGGGATTAAAGCTGCACTGACCCAATTATAGTTATTGCAGCTGTTAATCACCAGTGATTTA
Organism: Pseudopodoces humilis; assembly: GCF_049639895.1. Taxonomy (NCBI): domain Eukaryota; kingdom Metazoa; phylum Chordata; class Aves; order Passeriformes; family Paridae; genus Pseudopodoces; species Pseudopodoces humilis. The sequence goes on from NC_142207.1 coordinate 2,228,229, forward strand.
AAGATATTTCAAGGCAATTGGGAAAAAAATTAAAATATTGTCATTGACAATTCGTCATGGCAGTCTTCAAAGGTCGTCATAAAAATCAACACTGGGCAATTGTTTAAAAGTGTTTGAGATTGTTCCTTTTCTGTGAGTGCAACATTCCTAATTAATTGTTACAGAATATGTGGAATCACATCCATGTTTACCATGGCCACGTGACCACGTGTCCATGTGACAAACCTCTCCTTCAACCTTTTCATTGAGAACTGCCAGAGGTGACCTCTGGAATGGGCCTGGATGTGGGAACACATGGAACTAATCCACGTTCCTGCTCATCTCCACAGCTCTGCCTTTGCAGAGAATTACAGTGATTTAAATGCCAACAGAGTTATTTTACTTCTGATCATTTTAGGCAAAGCATCCAGTTAATGTGCTTATCCAGCAGGGTTGGCTATTCCATTCATCCAAAGGGACATTCCAGAGGAATAAGGCTGCGAGTTTTAAACTGGGGATGGTTTCATGCTCCAGGCAGCAGGTTGGGTTTCCCAGACGGACATGTAGACTCTCTGGAACCACAGGTTCAGGTCCTGGCAGCCAGCCCTGCTTGGGGACACACGTGACACTCCTCTGGTCCCCTGAGTGTGGCTCTGCTGAAATCCCACACGCTCAGTGGGGTATAAACAGTTTTATCCCCTGCCAGGGGGGATAAGAGCTACTTCCTGAGGCTCTGGAACTGCCCCTGCTCCTGTTGGAACAGAGAGAAGAGAAGAGAAGAGAAGAGAAGAGAAGAGAAGAGAAGAGAAGAGAAGAGAAGAGAAGAGAAGAGAAGAGAAGAGAAGAGAAGAGAAGAGAAGAGAAGAGAAGAGAAGAGAAGAGAAGAGAAGAGAAGAGAAGAGAAGAGAAGAGAAGAGAAGAGAAGAGAAGAGAAGAGAAGAGAAGAGAAGAGAAGAGAAGAGAAGAGAGGAGAGGAGAGGAGAGGAGAGGAGAGGAGAGGAGAGGAGAGGAGAGGAGAGGAGAGGAGAGGAGAAGAGAAGAGAAGAGAAAGAGAAGAGAAGAGAAGAGAAGAGAAGAGAAGAGAAGAGAAGAGAAGAGAAGAGAAGAGAAGAGAAGAGAAGAGAAGAGAAGAGAAGAGAAGAGAAGAGAAGAGAAGAGAAGAGAAGAGAAGAGAAGAGAAGAGAAGAGAAGAGAAGAGAAGAGAAGAGAAGAGAAGAGAAGAGAAGAGAAGAGAAGAGAAGAGAAGAGAAGAGAAGAGAAACCCTAAGTTAATCAGGGTGGTGGAACAGAAATTCAGAACCTCCCTCCTTTCCCACAGAATCTGGAAAATTTTGAGAGAAAATAGAGGTTTTGCTCCAGAACTGAGTATCTTTGGGTTTGGGAAGAAGAATGTGGGAGTTCAGGTGTTACCTGACCTCAGGCTCAACATCGAGGTGGTTGTTGAGCTGCACTTGATTGTTTGGTGAGGTCTTAATTATAGAAATTGTGTGTAGAGGTCACACAGGCAGAGAAGGCTCTGGGAGACCTTGTTTTAGTCTTTCAGGGTTTTAAGTGAAAAAGTGAGTGATCTTTTACACAGGCAGGCAGTGACAGGACACAGGAAATGGCTCCCACTGCCAGAGGGCAGGGATGGATGGGATATTGGGAAGGAATTCCTGGCTGGCCCTGGCACAGGTGCCCAGAGCAGCTGTGGCTGCCCCTGGATCCCTGGGAGTGTCCCAGGTCAGGCTGGACAGGGCTTGGAGCAGCCTGGGACAGTGGGAAGTGTCTCTGCCTTCCAGGGGATGTGACTGGGATTTAAGGTCCCTTCCAACCCAAACCAATCTGGAATGCTTTGAAAAAACCCCTCTGTCCCAACTGAAAAACTGCTTGGAAATTCTCACAAAATGGGACACCAGCACCTTGTCAGAGGACCCTTCTTTGGGTAAATATTTTGACAGAGAAATGAAATCTCACCTTTGATGAACAGAGCAGGATTCCTGCCCTGCCCAGGTGACATTTCATAAACACCCCAGGTATTGACTTCAATCTCCTTTGTCTCAGAGCTTTGAAAGAAAAAAGGAAGAGCTGCAGAGAAGTGCAGGGACATCCCTGTGCTGTGTTTTGGAGGGAAAAGGGGCAGATTTTCCTGGATGGCAAAGTGGGAATGCCCCTGGATCCCTGCTCTTTAACTGAATGGCTCCGTTCATCCTGGAGCTGACCCGGGCAGAGCCTGCCTGCGTTTCTCAGCTCTGTGCCTGAGTGCTGAGCAGACACCTCACAGCAATATTTTCATAGATCAGATATGTTCCTTTCCAGGAGTATTTTGGCAGGCTAAAACAAGACAATATTTTAACCCTGCCCCATCCCTGGTTGCTGCTAAAATTCTGTGTGAGAGCTCTTCAAGGCATCAAGCATCACTCACTTCAAAAAAAGGCTGAACAGCAGAGGTCTTAAAAATTTGGGATAATTCTTATTAAGCATTTTGAATAACAATGAGGAGAAAAAAAAAGCCCCAAACTTAAAAGATCGTTTAGGGTTTTCACATCAGGGATACAATATATTTTTTAATGCAATTTTGGGGTTCTTTTATGTATCATAGAGTAGGTGCCTAACACTGAGTGGCACAGTTTTTTCTGTGTATCCTGGAGACAGGTGAAGGTCTGAGTGAACACTGATGAGTCTGAAGCACATCAGTGGATTGAGCAATGAGTAAAGGATTGAAAAAGTCTCTATGTGACAGCAGCAGCTTTCCAGAGAAACGTCATTTTAACAACTGTTGCTCTTGTGCAGATAGTGTTAATTTAGCCTTAAAATGCTGTCCCAAGGAGTGTGGTTGATCTCCAAGGGGGAAGTCCTGCAGGTTGACTCCATGAAACAATCGTTTTGAATTAGATTTTTTTCTAGAATATTGGAAGGGAAATGGCAAAAATCAGTTCTGCTGTAGTTTAATTTGCAAGGATCCCCTCCCACTGTGAGTGCCTTGTAGGAACCTCAGCAGTGTGGCCAGAGCAGGAATGGTGCAAGGAGATAAAACAGCACCAGGTAACCATTTCTAAATGGGCAATAGAATAAAAACGAGTCTGGAATAAAATAATAATCTCATTATTGTAAGAGGTGTTCAGCAGCATGGTGTCAATCATTCCCACTGTTCCATAATGTCAGAAATTTAGCTGCGATATCCAACTGTGCTTCAAGTGATCCTCAGACATAACCAAGTGTAAGTTCTTGCAGGTTTTTTTACATTCTAGAAAGTTTATTTTATTCCTACAGATGCATTTTTAGGAAAGTTTCATGCTTGGGGAGAAAAAAATGTCATTTTTTAGAAAAAGCAATTTTACCTTTTTTACTAATACAGTAATAATCCAGGCTTTTAGATTATTGCTCTTGCTCTTTGCTGAAATGAAAATTAAACAAACTTCAGCCTAACTAGAATGGGTTGCACAAAAGTAAAAACCTAAGGAGAGGGAAAAGCTATTAAGAGATTTAAGCACACAAGGAACAAGACCTTTTAGAGGAGATTAAAGTGTGTGACAAGCATTAGTATTTCAAGGTGCTGCAATCTCCTCCTGGATTGATGTGCCTCAGAATGAGATGAGGCACATTAAAAGCTGAAATCATTCAAGCTGGTGTGAGACTGAATAGGAGCAATTACCAAATAGTCAGGCATTAAATAAAATGTGTGATTTTGGGAACCTGCAGCACAGGAGCCTCCGAGTGATCAAACACCGCGGCTTCGAACCTCTCCCTTGAAATCCAGATTCCAGGAGACAACACTTCTGGGGGAAACTGGGAAGCTGGAAAGGAACAGTTCCAAACTGGATGTTGCTGTCTGGCACTTGGTGTGGTGAGAAGGCGCTACTGACTAAGAGGGAATAATTAATTAGCGGGGTTAATCAACAAGACGGCAGCAGGTGCGGGTTGGAGCAGTGTGAACGTGCCCAGGTAGCTCTGGGTGCTGCTGGTGAGTGAGGACTGACCCACAGACTCCATTAGGAGGCTTTTTCTGCATTAAAGAGCCTTATTCCCCCTGAGCATTAAAGCAGAATCCTCTTAGGCCCCATTCAAACAGTTTGTCTGGGCTCTAAGTCGGGCACAGCAGTTTTCCAGGGGGGTTTACCCTAAAGCGGTGCCCAACTGGGATTAAAGAGCAAACCCAGCTTCCCACTGCTGGGGCCCACTGGGGATCCAGGGCTGGGAGCCTCCAAAGTGAGGTGAGAAAGCAGGAAACCCACACAAAAAAATTATTTGGGAATAGTTGTAAATGAAGCACCGAGTTATTGGCAGCCAGAAGAATCGTTTTTCTTAGCCTTGTTTGTGTTTCTCCCAATAATCCCAGAAAAAGCAGGTACTTAGGAAAAGTGGAACTTTTCCTGCCCATGGATTGATTTGCTTTCACTGAACTCAGCTAAAGTTTTGTCCCTGAACTAAGAAGGAGGCTCAAAGACTCCTCATAAAATCCTATAAACTCATTAAAAAGATACAAACCTAGGTGTGCATTTGTACTGAAACTTCAAAAAGAACAATTGGGATCATTAGCACTGCTCAGAACTTCACTTATGAAATTAGAACAAATTGTTTTGGTGAAATAAACACTTTTAAGCCTTGGAAACATCAAATAAAGTCATTGTTCCTGGTTTTGGTTTCAAACTGAGAAGTGTTTCAGCCTGAGTTTCAAAAGGAAATCAGTTCTGGAGTGAGGGACGGATGAAGTTTGTTTCCCGCATTTTTCCCTCATAACTCTCTGAGCACTTTTCATTTTGGGCCAAGTTCATTTTCTTGGTCAAACGTGCCAGAAATTTCAGCAGCTGTGCAAGTTTGTTCTTTACTTGTTTCACCTGAACTCGTAACTTGCTCATTAAAGTCCACCCCTACCCACAAGTTCCTCATCATTTAATGACCTAATAAAAAAGGAAAAAAGAACAAGAAAACCCTTGTTTGTTTAGTAGGGTTAAATATATATATATATAATTATATTTTATTATTATTTCAGCCTGGTGGCTTCCCCAGGGAGCCCAAATAAAACCAGCACAAGCTGTCAGTGGCATTTGAGAGCTCACTATGTCCCGTTAATGAGAATCATGCACTAAAACTGCCTTTTTCGGAGGCTACAATTAAAAATATCAGAGAAGCTCTCAGGACATTCATGTGGCTTTAATTGCAGCATAATTCTCATAGCTGAGTAGTCACAGAAGCAGCAACAAATTCAGGGCTGCTCAGAGCCCAAAGAGCACCAGTTTTCCCAGGAATTATTTATTGAGCAGCCAGAATTGAACATATGAAGGATTTTCCTGCAAGAACTTTGGGATGGTTTTGGATGGACTAATAATAATAATAATAATAATAATAATAATAATAATAATAATAATAATAACAACAATAATGGTAATAATACCCTCCCCTCCCCAAAAAAATGAAACACAGTTATTTAAAACTGCATTCAGGAAGTTGCTCATGAGTATCCCATCAACACTTTGAATATTTTCTTATTTTAGCTAAATCCAGATTAATGAACTTCCTATTCTTTGGTACTAGACTGAAGTTATAAATACCTATCCCTAACACTAATATCCCTAATACTAATACTAATAATAATCAGTAAATTACTGATTGAAAAATCTCAGTCATGATTCTGAGATTTATCTCTGAAGGCTCCTTCAGAAACCTGGGGTGGAATTGTTTGTGATATTTGGTTTGCAGTTGGAAATTAAGAAAATATAAATATAAATATAAATATAAATATAAATATAAATATAAATATAAATATAAATATAAATATAAATATAAATATAAATATAAATATAAATTAATTTATTTATGATGGTATTTCTGAATATTTTACTGATGCTGGATAGGGGGTGGTGTTTAAATCAGAATCGATCCACAGGTTGGATACTTTTCCTGGACAGCTGACTCAAAGTCAGATTTTAGTTATATTTTCTCATAGGAAACAGAGAAAATTTGTTTAAGCTAAAATTTGTTGCCATCTTCTGTTCATGCCCCTTTTAGTAGGAAAAACTTTTAATATTTCTCTAGTAGAGTTTCACTTCCAGGGGAAGGCATCATTAAGGACTACAATTCATGAGGAAGTTTTCAAAACATCACAGACTGAGTTTTGGGAAAACAATCAATGATAATTCCTTTTTTTTTTTTTTTACATTTCTATGTGATATAAACTTGAAACTTTTATGTTGAAAATTCACTTCTGGACTTATACACTAAATTTTTGTGTCTTGGAAATCTGGTGAGATAGAAATTTTTGTGTTACATTGCAATACACAAAATTATAAATTATTTTTAAGCTCAGTAAAGCCACTTCAGAGTGGTGTTGCTGTGGAATTTCAAAACAACTTCAGGAGATTGTTGTGGTGTCTTTATTCTTGTGTTTTATGTAAAAAATGAAACCATTATTATTCATATGCAGAGAAAGGAGAATAATTTTCCTCCTTCCAAGCCACAGAATTACTCCTGGCAATTTTATTTCTAAACAAGTGCAAGGTTGGTCTTGTTTGTTTTCTTGGGAGTTGTTTTTTTAAAATCAAATATTGTATTTCAATTACTCTGTACCAGCAGGATAATAATAATAATAATAATAATAATAATAATAATAATAATAAATTGATATATTAGTGCTTTATCACTAAAACAAAAAAAAGTGCTAAGTTTGCCCACCATTCTGAAAAACAGAGCTTCAGTTGTAGCCAAAGGGACAGAATGCAAGCACACTGTAAATATAAAGTAAAAATAAAGATATTGAGTGTTTATTCTCACATATTTCCTTAATTATGGATTAATTTCAGAATTTGAAGGGGGGAAAAAGGGATGTTTTCTGTGTTATTTCTTTGGCATTTTGCTATTTATTATTGGGTGTTGTTTCTTTGGCAATTTTAATGGAGCTCTTTGAAAAAAACAAAACAAAATCCTGTGTTTGAATCCTGCCTTTCTGCTTTGATCTGCCACAAAGTGAGCACAAACTCCCAGAGTTATTATGGAAGTAGGTTGAGCCTGTGTGTGAAATCTGGGAGGAAAACTCCTTCATTTCATAACAGGATGCATTAACTCCAGAGGTGCTCCCAAAATACCTGCTGTTCAAAGAAGGAATAAATAAATAAACAGAAAAAAACTGCATCCAGCCACCCCAGGTTTGTTGAGGATGAGGCATCTGTGTTCTTCTGGAGTGATTCCACACACAGATTCCCTACAATCCATTGGCAATAATTAATAATATCAATATACTATTGATTAAAAATTTTGATTAGTTTTTCTGCAATCATGCCTAATGCCAGAATTTGAATCAAAGCTTTTATTTAGAGTTGTTGAAAAAAAGCTTACTGAAAATTGAATATATTACAGAGAGTTTAGAGAAACAACCCAGGCAGGGCTCCTTGGAATTGTGAGAGCAGAGCAATCCATCAGGAGCTTGGAAGGGACCCTTGGAATCCCAGAGGACAACGGGGAGTGCCAGAGGACAGGGATGGATGGGATGTTGGGGAGGAATTCCTGGCTGGGATGGAATTGCAGAGAAGCTGTGGCTGCCCCTGGATCCCTGGCAGTGTCCCAGGCCAGGCTGGAGCAGTCTGGGACGGTGGAAGGTGTCTGGGAAGGAAAGACCACTCTGGACACCCAGAGAGGGCAGGAAGGGAGGAAAGCCGAGAAGGATCCCATGAAATCATCAAATGTGGGCACAGCATCGGGGAGTAAAACATGGGCAACAAAGGAAAGTCAGGAAAGGGTCATGACTGTAGGGATGACAATCCCAAAATCCCTTGGAAGGATCCTTTGGGAGAAGGTTGAGCTGGTTTGCACATTCTCCTGGCAGTAGTTTAGGACATGGATGGCCAGAGGGGACAATGAAGGGAAAGGACTGGATGAAGGGAGTGCGGGAATGGTTTGTCCATTCTCCCACAGGGAATAAAGGACATGGATGCTTGGAGGGAGCAATGAGAGGCACCAAGAAAGGGTCTTGGTAATCCACGAGGGGAAAAAATGGTGCTGGGAAACAAAATGGAAAAAATGGGTTTGGGAAAGGATTGCTGGAAGGGGAGTGTGGAGGAGTGTGGTGAAGGAAAATAGCAGCGGGAGGGATAAGGAAAGAAAAGAGAAACGGGGAAATTCTCCACCTTATCTTCAAAATCTGCAGTCTAATTCAGGGCTGGCTGCAAATCTTTTGTATTCCCGGCTTCCAGGAGAGGGAAAGCAGGGAAGTTTTGTTCCTACACCCTGCCAGGGTGGAGGGTTTGGGTTTGGCCACTTGCTGCTTGGGATTTGGGGGGTTTCTCCGTGCTGAAGATGCCGAGGCCAGGGGAGGAGTGTGGGGCAGCCGGGATGGGGAGGAACGAATGTGCCGTTTGTCAAAAACAGAACATCCAAACATTACACACAGATTGTTAAAGAAGAGAACATCAGAATGTTAGCATTCAGGAATACATAATCACAGAATGATTATATGAAGGTGCTTTATTAAAGAGCTCTGGGTGTCAGGGGTACACAGACCCAAATCTGACCCGACTTGGTTTCAAGCTGAACATATTTTATACTCTATTGTTATATAACTTACATATTAATTATTAAACTTACATTGTTCTATTGTATACATTGATTTTACCCAAGCATGGATTTCTCATGATCCCACTCAAACCCCTAACACAGTTTCTCATGATTCTTTAAACAATAATGATATCTAATCACATCTACCAATTATATAATTTATATGATACATTATATTATATCATTTATATCATATATGTACTGACTACACAGGTGCAGTTTCACATGATCTTAGCAAGGCCTAATATTTCCCAGGGCCTACTTTTAACATTTTTCCCAGGGCTTGCCAAGCCTAACTTTCTTTCTATCTCCCTGAATTTTCTATGATTTTAAAATCTTTTACTATCAAGAACATTAGAAACGGATTGTTAAAGAAGAGAACATCAGAACATTACAAATGGGTTGTTAAAGGCCTCAGGATCTCCTGTTGTAGCGGGGCTCACGGCTCTGCAGCAAGGGACACCATGGGACGGGTGTTAGGGGATTCGAAATGGGTCTCGATGTCTCCTCTGGCTCCTGGCACAGACAAGGGGGTCTGCACAAGGCTGAGGGTCTGAACCTTGGGGGAAAATGCCAGGTTCAAGGGGGAATATGGGGCAGGAGGCTCGGGAAGGCTGCACCCTCCTGGCACCCAGCAATGGGGAAGGGAAGAGGGCAACGTGCGGCCGGGAATTTGGGATAAAAGGAGACAGTGCCCTCCTACATTTGGAGAGAGAGAGAAAACCCCACGGGCCATGCCCTGGTGGACTCTCCCTTTATTCAAATAAATGGCAGAACTTCTCAGTCTCCTTTATGGACACTGGTTTTCATCCCATTCATTCCCATTTTCACTGGGATTTTCCATACTCTGGGATCAGGGGAGCAGTCCCTGCCCATGGCAGGGGTGGAATTGATAAACTTTCAGGTCCCTTCCAAACCATTCCAGGATGCCACGATTCCATGATTCTCCTCTTATTCTCATTTCTGCCTGAAACGGATTCAGATTCCAGAGAAGCTGTGTGATCGAATTTGTGTGGAGTATGAAAGCAGAATGTAGGAAGCTGCAGAATACAGAAAAGCTGTATTATGTGAAAAACTCCAGAGTATAAATTTAAAAACTGTACAAAATCTTTATTTATAGACTTCGGTTTTAGTCATCCAACTCTTGAGGGCTGCAGACAACAAGACAGATGAGATTGCTCTGGGAAAATGCTCCAAACACACCCAGCTCTTCATATATGGCAGATGGCTCTAGAAACGTACACATAACTCTGTTTAGGAATAATTTTCATTTGTTAGCAATTACTGAATATGTTATTAAGTCACTCTGTTGCAGCCTGGTTAGTGGTTGTTAACCTGAGGGTGGTGAAGCCAGAATGGGAACATCTGTATTTATTGCAGTTCATGGGAACAGAGAATCCCAGAATGTTTGGGATGGAAAGGACCTTAAAGCTCATCCCATCCCACCCTGCCATGGGCAGGGACATCTCCCGTTGTCCCAGGCTGCTCCAAGCCCCATCCAACCTGTCCTGGGACACTTCCAGAGATCCAGGGGCAGCCACAGTTTCCCTGGTCATCAGTTCTACTTCTAATGATATTTTGCACTTTTATTTTCCTTAATTCTGTCAAAATCCTAGTGGGAGCACAGATGCGGTTTAGAGATATCAGACAAGACCATTGAATGGCTGAAAGTAGAAGTTTGGTGTTCTGTAACTCCAATTTTCACCAGTAACTCATAGCAAAACCCACTTTGTTCTCTTGAGCAGGAATCTCAATATTTTTAATACATTCCCCACTGGAATTTGCATATGGAAATGCTTTTTGTCTCCGTTTCTGGTGCTGTCCTTATTGGTGATGGTGACAGTGACATCCTGCCCCCCTTGCAAGGAGCACAGCCCCATATCTGTGTCTGTGTACTTATTCCCAATAATTTATTCCCTGGAATTTATGGGATTTTGTTTTGAGAAAAATATGTTGGATATAAATCATTGTGCTTCAAACAAGTTGTAAACAGGTGCAGCATCTTTTCAAGGAACTGGGGCAGAAATAATGATTCATAAACTTCAGTAAATACGGACTTAGATAATTTTAAACCTTTCAAGGACTATTTGTGCCTTTGTGCATTTGGGGTATCTGTAAATGAACCCCTCACAATGTAAAAAAAGGTGACAGAAAGGTCTGTATTTCATCTTCACCCCTCCAAGTCCCTCTGTACCACTGAAGTGGAAGAAAATTCCAGAGATAAATATTCAAGGAGCTGACAACGATAATGAAGTTGTGGGCTATGACTGGAGAATAATGACATTTCTTGAAATGGCTTTGTGAAAGAAGAGGCAAAATGTGTCTGGTTGTTGACAGAAAGAACATAAGAGATGAGCTCGAGACCAGTAATTTTTTAATATGTACAGCATGGGTGTTTTATAACAAAATAGCATTATACTAAATATTTAAACTAAATACAAAAAAATACATTATTAGATGAAAAAAAACCTCTATCTGATGCTTGAACGTTTCTAAATCTTTTCAAATCCTGATTCTCTTCTGTCATCTGTGATGTTTTATGAGGAGGAATTGTCCCCACAGAACAAAAGGGAGTAGAGGAAATGTATTATTTATAAAGGTTGTTCATTATAATGATTCTGGAGAGAAAACATTAACGCAGTGAGAGGTCCTGACTGCACAGGATTAGGGAAAGGGCAAGCGGTGGGATGGCAGCTGTGAACTTTGAATATTCCATTTTATATTTGCAGTTGGGAGCTCTGTGCCTTTTGGAAGGACATTTTTACACTCAGCCCTTGCTCCTGTAGCAAAGGTGTGCCAGGGGAGGGACCTTTGACACGGTGAGAATGAGAAGGAGTTGGGGGCCACAGCCCAGGGCCAGAGAGCCAAAACCTCCCCTGTGTGAGGTGACAGCCAGAGGGAAGGGATGGGACATCCAGAGGGACCGGGATGGGCTGGAGAGGTGGGACCTGTGATCCTGGTGAAATTCTGCAAGGCCAAGCGCCTGCCCTGCACCTGGTCAGGAATCCCAGCACAAATCCTGTGTAGAGAAGGGCTGGAGAACCATCCTGGGGAGAGGAAATTTGGGATGTTGGTTGAGGAGAGATCAGACTTGTCCCAGCTGTGAACCCTCCAGTCCCTCCTGCTGCTCGAGCTGCAGGAAAGGGAGGGATTCTGCCCCTCTGCCCCCCTCAGGTGAGACCCCACCTGCAGAGCTGCCCCAGCCCTGGGGATCAACATCAGCAGCACCCGGAGCTGCTGGAGAGAGCCCAGAGAAGCCTCGGGGCTGCTCCAGGGCTGGAACCTCTCTGGAGCCAGGCTGGGAGAGCTGGGAATGTTCCCCTGGAGAAGGGAAGGATCCAGGGAGAGCTGGGAATGTTCCCCTGGAGAAGGGAAGGATCCAGGGAGAGCTGGGAATGTTCCCCTGGAGAATGGAAGGATCCAGGAAGAGCTCAGAGCCCCTTGCAGGGCCTGAAGGGGCTCCAGGAGAGCTGGAGAGGGACTGGGGACAAGGGATGGAGGGACAGGACCCAGGGAATGGCTCCCAGTGCCAGAGGGCAGCGATGGATGGGATATTGGGAATTGGGAATTCCTGGCTGGGAGGGTGGGGAGGGGCTGGGATGGAATTCCCAGAGCAGCTGTGGCTGTCCCTGGATCCCTGGGAGTGCCCAAGGCCAGGTTGAAGCAGCCTGGGGCTGTGGGAGGTGTCCCTGCCATGGCAGGGGTGGAACAAAATGATGTTTCAGGTCCCTTCCAACGCAAACCACTCCATGATTTTAATCTGAGGAAATCGTGCTGTACACCAGTGCTGTGACACATCAGGGCACAGGTACAGCTTGGTATGACTAATTTAAAGGTTTGAGCTCTTTCACTTCCATACAGTCAGTGAAGCAGATATTTAAGCATGGCAGCTAAAATGTGTATTAAGATATTGAAAGCACTGTCTGGTTTAGGGAGCAGTTGGAAAACTGCTTTTCAGAGCAGTTTTTGTATTTTCAGGAGATTCAGTTCTAGTTTGGCCCGTTGGGAAAAGTGTCATTTTCTTGTGTGCTTGTTTTTGTTTGTCATACTTGCCAAGCTGTGTATCTCTACTTCAATATTTTTATTAAAAACCAGGTTCAGAAGTAAATTTTACTTTGGCAGTCTGTCTTAACCTCTGAAGAATAAAACACTGCTGTTTGCTGTACAAACAGAACCCCAGAGAAGCCTCCAAATATGACCTTAAAGCTCCCTGACTTAAAAAAATATCTACAGGAAAGGAAAGGAGATGCCTCTCCCTCAGTATTTTTGCTGCATTCTCTATTAAAAGCATAGACAGCATTAGATAAAAATTAGCTTAATGAGATCTGCATATCTTATCACAGTATTTTACCTCCTCGAAGCTGATGAGATGTTTTCAAGAAAAAGCACTGGATCAAAGCTCCACAAATAAATAAGGTTTTTTTTCCTAACTCAGTGATTTGAGGTCTGAGCTTGCAGTGGCTACAATAGAAACATATTCCTGTGCTGGAGTGGCAGAGATCCTGAAAATGCCTGGGATGTGAGGGCTGCTGGGTTAGGGATGGGCACAGCAGGGTGTGAAGTGCAGGTGTCCATGGGGAGGTCACTCCATGTGTCCCATCTGCGGGTTTGGGTTCAGCTGGGGAGGATCAGCTGTTGCCAGGACACACCTGGGAGGTTTGGAGGAATCTCTGGGGACAGACCAGAGAAATCCTCCTCTGGAAGCTGGTGCCTATCTCCATCACTTGGGATCACCAGCAGACTCCACTGAAGGCCATGGGTTCTTCTTCTTAAAACAGTGGGGAAACTGATTTCTTTAATTTCTTTTGTTTTATTTATTTATTTATTTATTTTTTTTGGGTGAGAGCCTAACAGAGCAGTCCCCTGTGAAGGGATTTCTTGGAATGTTGACCTCTCCTTAAAGACCTGCAGGATCTCAAACACAAGCCCTGTGCAGAGCTCCTGGACAGAGCTGTGAGGATGTGCTGAGCTGCTGAAACCCAGGTGCCAACCAGGAAGCTGATCCCAAAGGATGGGAACAAGGAGATTTGGAGCAACCTGGGATAGTAGAAGATGTCCCTGACTGTGGCAGGGGGTGGAACAAGAAGAGCTTTGAAGTCCCTTCCAGCCCAAACTGTTCCATAATTCCATGATTGAGTTTCGTAGCCTCGGAGCTGGAATGCTCAGGTTGGGGATCCAAGCTCCAGTTATGGTGTTACCCATATCCAGCTCTTGAAACGGTAAAACAAAAAAACACATTAATTTACAGCTTTCAGATGCAGGGCCCATTTTCATGCTCTCAGAAAGCTGGCAGGACTTCACCTCAGAGTAAAACTCAGAGATACATTTGTAGAACATGACTGAGTGAACAGAAATAACATAAAAAATATTTATCCAGCTTTTCCCTTGAGTTTTGTAATGCTTACTCAGGCAAGTGGCTATTTTTTTTTTAACTTTATTACTCCTTTGCCTGCCACTTAGGAAATTTGAAACGTCATCCCTTTCCAAAACTTGTGTTTTGAAAATAACACAGTGAAAGAAAATAGGGGTTTGAAGGAGGAAGGTGAGAGCTGTGGACTCTGAATTGGCAGATTTGTTGGCTGCACCGGGGACAGGTGTGTCAGGGAAAAGCAGTGCAGAGGCAAAGGAAATGTCATTCTGTGAGCTGTGATGTGGTTGAGAGGTGAGAAGGGAGCATGGGATGCTCCTAATGATAATTTCCTTCTTTCGCTTCCCAGCTACACTTGCATTTCTACTGTCATTTAAATACGCTCATCTTCTAATTGCTGATGATTGACCCCGTTGTTGCATTAATTTCTCTTCTCCATTCCAGCATTGAAAGAGGTACAAGCAGACAAACGAGAGCTGATCACGCTCACATTGCCCAGGAAATGCATCTCTGGTGGAAAGTTTATTTCTCCCTGTGACATCACTGCTCTTCAGGTGCCAGTAATTGTAAACATCCCTTGTTTTCAATTCTTTGTCCCCTTAATCTCATTAGGAGAATATCAGACGTTAAATCTTTTAAGTAGCATTAGGGAGTGTGTTCATCCATAACATATGAGAATGCCAGTCAGTTCTTAGCACCCCCTGCTCCACAACGTTTGCTGTTTTGCAAGTTCCTGTGCTGAAAAATGAGATTTGATTCCAGGAGGGCTTTGCTGGCAAAGGTTGTTGTGGCTTTGAGGAAAGGAGTGTTGGGAGTGGGGTAAATTAGAGAGGAAAAGGAGATGGAATGGGGCAGACAGCCCAGCCTCCCCACAGAGCTTTTCCAGACAGGTTTGAGGTTGGGATGCGAGGTCACGGGAGGGATGTGCGGCATCCCTGCTCACAGAGATTTCATCTGGAACTGAACAACCCAAACTGAGCAGAACAGAGCTTGTTTTCCTGCAGGAAATCACTCATTTCTTCATCTTGTCTGCTTTTTTGCTAGCTGGAAAAAGAGATTATTTTTTTTGTACTGCCCTTCATGATTCTCTCTTTGCCTCCTCATTTCCTTTTCACTCCCACCTATTCACACACCCATTCTCCCTATCTTCCCTAACCCAGCATTGCAGAAAAAAATAAACAAATAACTTCTCAAACATGAATCAAAAGTCTTATGCCCTTCATCTTTCCAGTCATTTCACAGCTTTACTCTGTTGCTGGTGGCTTTTTGCCTTGGAAAGATTGTAGCTACTCCAGGCAAATCTTTGTAAGTTCATTAAAACAGAGGCTTTTATACTTCTATTGTATTTAATTTTAAAGCCTCTGTCTCTGAAAGTAACAAAAACACCCCTCAAAATAAAACACAAAACTGGAATAAAAATTCTGGATGTAATTCTCTCCCAGAGCCATCAGTGAAGGCGGGAATCTGGTGATGGGGAGGTTCTGTGGAGCCTCCCTTAGCTAAATGCAGAAAATTATGTTCTTGCTGGTTAAAAAAATTTAAGAAGAATTAAGAACTGTGATGATTCCTGCAAATCTTTGGAAGAAAAACTGATCCCAGATAAGGTTCAGGAGTTTATCAGCCTCTTGTTCATAGAATGAGTTCATTCTGTCCCATCAGAGATCTCCCCAGCTGAAAAAGAAAGTTGATTATTGTAAGGCGGACTTCAACAAATATCACAATAGACCTTTGATCAAACAAAGACTGAGGCTGAAAACTTTATTCTCTGTCAAATTTTGAAGCGCCTTGATGCGAATTTTGTTTTAACCCCAAACCCAGGGATTCTGTTTTTACAAAATCCACTCTTATTCTCCTAGAAAACGTGTCAAAGACAATTCGATAGCGTGGCTGTGTTGCACAAGAAGTTTCAGATGAGAACTGTTGTGTGTAAAATCGCAGCCCCCACTGTTGCACAGAGCATGGATGTGGACTGAGAAGCCAAAATTTTGTCTCGCAAAGCCACCTGGCTGCAGTTGATAGTCAAATCTGTTGTTAACCCCTTTTGTGTAATATAATTAAAACACTGCTGAATGATCTGTTTAATGTGGCCTGGCTGCTCCCTGGGAGCACAGCCCTTTGTGTCCTGTAATCCTGGCCTTTGTGCAGGGCTGCCCGTGGCCAGGGCCGTGAAACCTTGTTTAAAGATTTTAAGATCTTCTTAATCCCTTCCCTGATGAGACACCCATTGCTGAAAGCTGGGGGGAAAGGTCCATCTGTCTTGCAACATATGTGTTTACACTGTAAAATCAGTAAATACAGCAGAGAGCTGCCAGTGCCAAGAATTTCCTTTAGTCATAAACTGAGAGACATTGTTTGGTTATTGTTCCTGGAGTTTACACACACCCGAGGGACTGGGATTGCAAAAACCACCCAAAGCAGAGCTGAACATGCACCACAGCTCCCCCAAAACCTGAAAATATTCCCACAGAAGGGCACTGGCAAAGCCAGCACTGGAGTGGGGGTCTGGGCTCCACACCAAGGCCGTTATTCACTCTGGAATTGGCACGGATGGACGGTGGAATATTGGATATTCCCAACTCTACTTTTACTCCTGTGATTTACAGACTGGAGAAAGTCACTCCAGAGGCTGGTGGGAAGGAGGATCCCAGCCTGGTGACTCTAATTTAGGTGTCAGCAAGGAGATGCTGCAGCTGTCCTAGGAATAAATCTGTTAAAAGCCAGAGAAACACAAACACATCAATGTAGGGAGGACCTGGAGCTGCTGGAGAGAATCCAGAGGAAGTCAGGGGGATGCTCTGAGGCTGGAGCCCCTCTGGAGCCAGGCTGGGAGAGCTGGGAATGTTCCCCTGGAGAAGGGAAGGATCCAGGGAGAGCTGGGAATGTTCCCCTGGAGAAGGGAAGGATCCAGGGAGAGCTGGGAATGTTCCCCCGGAGAAGGGAAAGATCCAGGGAGAGCTGGGAATGTTCCCCTGGAGAAGGGAAGGATCCAGAGAGAGCTCAGAGCCCCTTGCAGGGCCTGAAGGGGCTCCAGGAGAGCTGGAGAGGGACTGGGGACAAGGGATGGAGGGACAGGACCCAGGGAATGGCTCCCAGTGCCAGAGGGCTGGATGGGTGGGAGATTGGGAATTGGGAATTCCTGGCTGGGAGGGTGGGGAGGGGCTGGCACAGGTGCCCAGAGCAGCTGTGGCTGTCCCTGGATCCCTGGGAGTGTCCAAGGCCAGGTTGGAGCAGCCTGGGGCTGTGGGAGGTGTCCCTCCCATGGCAGGGGTGGCAGTGGTGGATGAGCTTTAATGTTCCTTCCAACCCAAACCATTCTGTGATTCCATGAATATCAAAAAGTATAAATTGAATTCTCTGGCACATTGCGTGGCTTTAGTTTTAATCTGTTTCTGGTACTGAAAATCATTTTAACTTCTTGTTAAATTTGTATTTCTGCTTAGAAAACTGCCAAGAAACCTCCCCTCAAACACTTTTTTTATTGTTCACTGTTCCTGTTTCTGTAAACTTCAGTGCCTAGGGAGTGAAGTTAGAGAACATGGGCTGCTCTGCAATGTTTTGTTCAGATTTGGAATTAAAAGTGTCCCCTAGGTATGACAATTCAGTTTTAAGAGATGATTTAAGTACAAAGCTACTAAGAAGGGGAAGCCCCTGGCAGCCCTGGGATGAAATGAATCCACTCAGCAAGCAGGGGCTAAGCAAAACATCATTATTTAAACAGGTAACACCCAAAGGAAAATTTCCAAGTAGAATTTGAAAGAGGGCAACTGGGTACTTGGTGCAGGAAATAATTTCCACATGTGAGGAACAGCAGCAGAGGAAATATAAAATATATATTTGAACAATGGGAAAGACAGAGTGTGGCTTATGGGCTGTGCTGAGGTGGAAATCAGTCTTGGAGACAGCAAGAGGGAGATTTGGGGACAAAGGGAGATGCTGAGTTACTCAGAAAAAATTTAGTTCCATTTAGGAGGAATGTGTGACCAGGAGCTGGCAGGGGAGGTGGCCATGGGGAAGGAGGTGAGCAAAGCCCCAGGAAAGCACAACTGCAGGGATTTTATGCAGAAAGAACTTCTCAACATAGGCACAGTCTGGGTGTGAAGGCTTTAAAGGTGATTAATATTAATGATGGCATCCATTAAAAATGTTGATATTGGCTGTGGCAGAGAGTGCAGAGCCTGTGGAGCGTTCTTACCTCACATAAAGCACCTGAAGTTTGTTCCTCTCTGTTCCCAATGAGATTTGGGGGCGAGAGGCTGAATTCTGGGATTGGTGAGCTGGGAAAGAAATCAATCTGTGAGTCATTAATACACCAACTTCTGTGTGTGGACACATCAGGCAGACCAGCACTGTGGGGAGGGAACAGAGGGGTCCACAGAGCACTTCCCCTGATTGTCAGGAATTCCTACAAAGCACAGGAATTGTTCGGGGAATGTGTGTGGTAACGATGCAGTAATTACAGCCTGGAGAACAGAGTAGGTTAAATCAGGTGAGAAACCCCAGTAAATGATCTGATTCATAAGGAGTCAGGTGAGTGCCTGAGATGGGGGTGGAGATAGGGCTGAGATCACATTCAGATATTCCCTGGGTGAAACAAGGAGCTGGGGAGGCTCCCACTGCAGAGTTAATCTGGTCCCTGCTGTGGGGATGGACAGGAGAAACCTGATCCTTGACAAAATCACTGCATATCTGTTCTCTGGGAATGCCACACGTGCTCATCTAGCCACCCTTCAGCTCTGACAAAGTTCTTGATGGTTGCCTGGAAGATTGTTCCTAAAACTTGGAAAATTACCTGCTTTTACTCTCAGAAATTCCTGATTAAAGCTGCTTGTAATTCCTCAGAATTGTATCCTGTATGACACAAAACTGGGGGTCTCATCCAGTGCTCTGGGGTGGTCTCTGCTGCTCAAAAATTATTTGGGGGAACAATGCTCACAAGCATTGAAGGAGCAGCAGTGTAAAAATAGCAGAGGGGAGCTGGAAAAGCAGAGGTGGGAATGCTCATTTTGGAGTGGGCTGGGCCAGGATCTTGTGAGATGAGATTTTCTTGGTTTGTAATTGATTATCCTGGGAGATTACCAGCAACTGAAGGAGCTGATGCTGCATGCCAGCTCCTGACTGCAGAAACGCTGCCTGGGCAGGCAGGGAAAACATTCCCAGTCTGGGGGGTTCTGGGAACAGGCACCTGGATACTGCCACTGGAAAAAAATGGGGATAAAGAAAGTCCTGTGGGGTTTTTCAGACAGAGGAAAAAAATAAATCAGATAATGTCTGTTAATGCTTGAAAAATGAAGCAAAACATCTGACTAATTCTAAGAAATGTTTTGTTTTCTATCCTGAATATGAATTTCTTATGTTGCTATTCTTTTTCCCATTCTTCTTATCAAAAAGAGCTGTGGGAATTACCTGGATAGCTCCAGTCCCAGTGCCAGGATTCATTTTTTTAGTAGACAACAAATTGCTGTGTCAAAGCATGAGAAATTTGCTCCATCAGTGCAGGAGAGGGGAGCAACAGGTTGATCAAACCCCTCTTCAAAATTCAATCTGATCTAGATGAAGATGAGGAAAGAGCTGATTCTCAGAAAAATTGACGTGTAGTGGTCAGAGAAAAGCAACTTTGGGGGTTTTGAAGGATTTCTGGTTTCCAGGACATGTGTGGACATCTGGAATGGGAGAAGGGGAGGAAAATAAATCCACCAAGGAACAACTCCTCGTTATCTTTCCAGGCAGAAAGATGAGAACATCTGAACCAGTGGGTAGCAAAGAATGTCAGTTATGTTCTAATCTAGATTGGTGAATAAAAAGATAATCATCAGTAAATTAGAAGAGGTGTTGAAAGCTCAGTTAATTATAGGAAATGAGGAAATTAGAGTGCTGAGTCTGACTGTTTCTGATTCACTTGTTAAATTTAAAAAAAAAACAGAGTGGTGGGGTTTTTTTGTCATCTGTACTTTTGGCTCAGGTATGTAGTGATAGCACCAGGATTTTTTAAATTTGATTTAATTTTTAATAGCTCCTCAAATTAGGGTTTGTTCTTTGAGCATTATCTGGAGGAGATTGTGGTTTTAATGCATCTCTCTAAGGTCAGGAATTGTTTTCTATTGCACAGAGCCCGAGCTCCTGCTGACCATGAAGTGGAACGAAAGAACTCTGTTACTGCTCAAGTCAGAGTTGTTTGTCCCAATGATTTTAAGAAAAAATTAAAATTGTAGCTTAAGAATCTCCATATCTTATTTTTAACTCATGATTAAATTCAGTGTGTCAGAGGGAGAAGTAGTTTGACCATAGGAGTATTAAGAAATGTTGTAGCCAAGCTTTTGTTTCATACAAGGCATAATTTATTTTTGCATTTACTTCAGGAATTTTAGTCTTTTTTTTCTTTCTTTGAGTACTTGCCCAGCGAACAGATGCATTTAAACGATCCATAAAGTCCTTTCAGAGCTGAAAGAGGTCCCCAGAGTTACCATCACCTACCACATTTCTGATTTTTCATGCTTATTCTTGGAAGTAGCTCCTTTACATGAAATTAATGAAAAGCTCTCGATTTTTCAGACTTGATTATGCAATAATTCTGAGTAAACCCAAATTTTCCTTGCACTGCTTTTGCAGTTTGGAAATCACTTATGAAACCACACTGGAATTATTGGACAAGTTACAGAGAATGGAATATTGACTGTTGGCAAAGGAATTGGGTGAAACAGAAATCCAGCATCCCTCTGGGACTGGAAAATCAGCAGGAAAGCTTCCCAGGAACTTGGAAAGCAATTTCCTTGTATTTTCAGGGGACTTTTGCATATGTACAGCATTTCCTGAATTTACAGAGAGATTCTTTAAATAGCAACAGCAACAAATACGATGCTTAAATAAATAATTCCAGATGCTCCAGATATTAAATTGCTATTATATTGGAAAGGGCAACATTTCAACATCTCAGGGCCTCTCTGCAAGTTTATGGATAGAATATTGTCCATATCAAACTCTATCCTTTAATCCCTTTTTCACTTCATATGCTCCATGGCAGGGGTTGGAATGAGCTGAGCTTTAAGGTCCCTTCCAACTCAAAAGAATTCTCTGGTTCTGTGATTTTGTGAGGAAAATATTCAGGAGCAGAGTGACTTTTTCAATGTTCTGTGGAGTAAATCTCATGCTCAAAGGATAATTATAATAATTTGATAGGATAAATTCTTAATAATCCTTTGATAAACAGTTTTCAGGTCCAAATTCTATTTTAGCTGGAATTGCAAAAGGTGATATTTCCATGGAAAAAGGTGAAGAGGAAAAGAAACATCCCGAGACTTTTGTGTCAAATGGGAGTTTGGTCCTCCTCAATTCCCCATTCCTGGTATTTTTTAATTTGGGATGGTATTTTGGTCAGCCCCAGAGAAGAAGAAAATGTTCATTTTCCTGACTTTGCCCTCTGTGAAAGGATTTCCTCAGTGCAGGTAAAGGGGGTTAAGCAGGTCTGTTTTTCTGGGAAAAGCTGGGAATGTGTCTGTGCCCTGCTCAGCCCTTCAGCCATGGGGCACAGCTTCCCCCTGGGCTGGGCCTTCAACTCTAACCAGCAGCAAAAGCCTGGAATTAGGACATGGGAATGACTTCAGTGGATAAAAATCTACCAGAGTTAGGCTGGAGCTCCTCATGTGGGGACAGGGAAGGGGAAAATCCCAATGAGCAGAGATCCAGATCAGTGCTGTTGATCAATACAGATCCAGGGCCCAGATCAACAGAACTGATCAATACAGATCCAGGGCCCAGATCAACAGAACTGATCAATACAGATCCAGGGCCCAGATCAGCAGAACTGATCAATACAGATCCAGGGCCCAGATCAGCAGAATTGATCAATACAGATCCAGGGCCCAAATCAGGAGAACTGATCAATACAGATCCAGGGCCCAGATCAACAGAACTGATCAATACAGATCCAGGGCCCAGATCAACAGAACTGATCAATACAGATCCAGGGCCCAGTGATTTTTGATCAGTGATGCTGATCAATACCTGGCTTGCGCTGTTGCCTTTTTCCCAAGCTGGAAATGAAACTGGAGATGGTTTTAGTGAGGGGGCCATAGGAAAGGGGATCTTTATTTGAAGCCTTCAGAGGTTTTTGTGGACATCTTTCCATAACTGCACCTGAGGCCTTCAGACAAAGATCCCCTTTTCCATTTATTGTCTCCTCACTAAAATGATCTCCAGCTTGGAGATCATTGATCTTTCATTTCCAGCTTGGGAAGGAGGAACAGTGCAACTCCTCCTGCGAGCCCAAAGGAGCCAGGATGGCACA
The DNA here is from genome assembly GCF_049639895.1 of Pseudopodoces humilis. NCBI lineage: Eukaryota > Metazoa > Chordata > Aves > Passeriformes > Paridae > Pseudopodoces > Pseudopodoces humilis. The sequence goes on from NC_142207.1 coordinate 2,250,383, forward strand.
AAGCACGGAGTTTTCCAGGGTTTATCCCACAGGAAATGTCCCTGACTCCAGGATTTATTCAGGAATATTTCCGTGTGGGCCACAGGGGTTTATTGCTGGCTGTGACAATAATTGTGGATATTATCTGAGGGCCTGTGATGTTTGCTGGGTGTGGGACAGGACAAATATCACCCTGCAGCCTGAATCCCTGCACTCCTAAAGCTGGGAAATCCCATGGAAGAAATGTCAATCCCAGTCTATCCTCAGCCAGAATCATTCCTTGCTCAGATTGGAAAATAACCAAATGCATTCCCCTTTTTCTTCCCCCCGCCCCCTTCTTTCCTCCTTCTTAACTTTGTCTAGGAATTGTGGAACCGCTTTAATTGATGTGGGGTTATTACTGTAGGTTTTTAGCTAAGGTTAATAAAGCAGAAATTTAATAGATACATTAAAATGTCTGGGAGAGTGGCTGAACGTTCTGGTGAGCGCTGGCATTGACCTCGCTGCACTTAAGGGCTCTGAGTCAGACTCCTGACGCCACGAGGCACAGGGAGAGTGGGAATGCATTTATTCCTTGTGTGTAATTCAGCCTCACAAGCTCTGAGCCTTCTGGTGCACCAAGAGTTATTTCAGGCATTGCTTCAGCAGGAATATAAGAGGGAAAAAAAAATAATAAATAAAAGGGCTTTTCTGGTTGGAGGTTGTTTAAATTTATTTCCCCCTGCAGTTTTATTTATTGGTGGTTAAAATCTCGGTATCAATTGTTTGTAGCTGTTCACTTACAGTAATCAATAAAAATGGATCAGAGATGAGGAAGGCAGTATCCCTGGAATAATTAATCTTGTTTCTTTCTCCAAAGGCTCTGGATTTTGGCCTCGATCCCTGTGCACATGGAGAGTGTCCCTGCTTTAGAGGGGGCTGGGTTCGTTGTGCAAAGGGAACGTGATGAAAGTAATGCCACAAAACTTCTGATCCATTCCTGGAGCCACACACAAGTTTGGGTTTGCAGGGACCTTAAAGCTCATCCCCTTCCACCCCTGCCATGGCAGGGACACCTTCCACTATCCCAGACTGCTCCAGCCTGGCCTTGGACACTGCCAGGGATCCAGGGGCAGCCACAGCTGCTCTGGGAATTCCATCCCAGCCCCTCACCAGCCTCACAGCCAGAAATTCCTTCCCAATATCCAAGCTAAACTTCCTCTCAGCTTGAATCCATTGCCCCTTGTCCTGTCACTCTCTGCCCATGTAAAAAGTCCTTCTCCATCTCTTTTTAAGTCCCCTTCAAGTACTGAAAAGCCAAATTTAAATAAATGTGATCGATTGCATGTTTCTCATGACAAATTTCAAACCAAAAGTGTGAATTGCCTTTCATCCAAAGGCTTCTTGCTTGGACAACTGGTCTTCATTGGAATTGAGGTTCTGACTGTAGAATTTGCTTCTTCTGAGGAAGTTTTCCTCCTTGAACTGCTGAACCTGTACATGGACCACGAGTTTGGCATAAAGACATCTCAAATCAGTGGGAATTCATTCCAGGCACTGCCAGAACTGCCAAATATATTTGAAATCCTTACATGAAACTTGAACACCTCTCATTGCCTCGAGCTCTGCTTGGACAAACTGTGGATTGTCCAGATCTCCCTGACTCCAGTGCAACAAGTCACATGTTTGTAATTAATTCGTGGTTGGAATCAAGATGTAGATGGGGCTGCAGAGAGAATCAATGATTGCTGCCAGAGTCATTTCCTTGCGCAAGGCAGTTGAGCTGCCCTGAATATTAAGCATTCCTAATTTAAATGACATATTCACATATGTATTTATGCGTGGAAAAAGTAAGTTAAGAAACCTCCAGAAAACAAAAGCTTGTGGCTTTTTCGTATCAGTTTCCAAGAAAGAAAACAAACAAACAAAAAATAATAGTGAGAGATGATGGAATAAAACTTCAATCTGGATTTGAAATGGTTTCAAATATCACCCCAAAAATTAAATTCAGAGGATATCACTGCTGAAGAGAATCCAAGTAATCACTAAATATTTACCTTGTTGCCAGCCTGACATTCTAAACACTCACCCAGACAACAGTGGAGCCAAAGTGGAGATTCTGTGTTATTATTTTAGTCTGAGATATAGCAAATAAATAACAGGAAAAATCTTGAATTCTTTGCTTGTTTCTGGCGCTGTTTCCACCAAAAATCACGGAACAGAACAGACTTCTGTTTTTATAACATGGCTATCAGTAATAGGCTAAAAATATATCTTGTGATTGAAGTGTTAAGTGCTGAATTGATTATTTCTATTAGCATTCACAGCTATTGGGAGTGGATTTATTAAAAGCTCCCTTGCAGCAGCAATCCGGAAACATTTACAAGGATGTGCACTTTTAATGGAATAGCTGAGTTTCACTCCGGGCGAGTGGGAGGGATTATGGAATGTCAGTGATTATCTGCAGTTGGAAAACCAGGGAAATCCAGAGCATATGTGCTGTACATGTGTGACACGGAGTGACTGGACATGGGGAAGGCAAATGGAAAGAGAGGAGGTTTAGATGGGATATTGGGAAGGAATTCCTGGCTGGGAGGGTGGAGAGACCCTGGAATGGAATTCCCAGAGAAGCTGTGGCTGCCCCTGGATCCCTGGAAGTGTCCAAGGTCAGGTTGGATGGGGCTTGGAGCAGCCTGGGATAGTGGAAGTTGTCCCTGGACGTGGCAGAGGGACAATAAATTCTTCAAGACACTTTCCAACCCAAACCATTCCACAATTCCCTGGTTCTCTGAGTGTGTCCCTGTGAGGAGCACTCTCTCCTGGTGTGGCACATGTGTAACTCCATGGAGCACCATCCTGGTGATTCCTTCTGGGATGTGTCACTGTGGGATTTCTCCACCTCCCCACATCCCAGAGCAACGTGGGACATCTTATCTGAAAGCCCTGAGCTGGTGTCAGCTGCCTCCTCTCCCAGATTTATCGATGGCTCCAGGTCTGGAATGCTGACTCTGCTCCCTCTGTCTTGACCAGAACCAATCCCAAAGTTGATTACCAGCTCAGTAATTAGCACAGGAGAGACAAAAAGTAAGCAGGAAATCGTACAGATTAAAAGAAAATCAAGGAATAGCATAATGAGGACACTCAGCTTGTGGACAAGTGTTTATTAATTAAAAATATTAATGACAAAATAGCCCAATGCAGACGGAATCTACCTGTGAAAAAGAACCTTTAAGAGAGATATTAGGGGAAAAAAATATGTGCAGAAGGTTTATGTGAAGCAAAGGATACCTGTTCTGGGAGCATTGTAAATTATCTTTATCTTGAAATGACTTAGAGATCCTGCAGATGAAATTTAGAAATAGTGCTGGACTTAAATCTGGGGGCTTAAAAAACCCCACCAATACTAAGTTGACTGTAGCTACTGAAGGGAATGAGATTAATCCCAAAATCCTAGACTGGTTTGGGTTGGAAGGGACCTTAAAGCCCATCCCATTCCACCCCTGTCCCAGGGCAGGGACACCTCCCACTATCCCAGGCTGCTCCAAGCCCTGCCCAACCCAGCCTTGGCCACTTCCAGGGATGCATCCACCTCTTTTCACAGCTGTATCCACAGTGGAGGAGAATTTTCCATACGAGGCTTGTGGACAGTTGGTGATTTCTGACCCTCATTTTAGAAGGGTCTGAGCATCACCCAGTGAGATCCTGATTTCCCAGTTACCACTGGAGTCTCCTCTTGATTTCCCAGTTACCACTGGAGTCTCCTGTCTGTGACCACGGAGCTGTCTGGGGTTGTTCTGGTACCATCCAGAACAGGTCCTTATCTTACAGCGCCTCTCACCTCCATGTGGCTGATGGCAGAGGGCTGGGAGAGAGGCAGGAGGAGGAAGTTTTCCCTTTGATTTGGTCAGCAGGATTCCATTGGGGAGCGTGGAAAATGCAGCTTCCTGTGGCAGAGGAAGTGGGTGAGAGCCCAGCGCTGCTGTGTGGGGTCCAGCACGGAGCAATCCCTGCCTGGGGACAGCAGAAAAGGACAAAGGCACCGTGCAAAATCTGCAAAACCAGCAGCAGCCACTAATGTGGGAGGCAGAGCTTCCATGTGTTCCTTAATTAATCAAATGGATCGTCCCATGACTTTGGGCTTGTCTTGGAGACTTGTGATTTCTTATTTCTCCCCTTGAAAAAAGATATGATAAGGATGGAGAACGGAAAATTTTTCATAAACCATAAAACAAAACCAGAAAATCTGGGGAAAAAACCTGCAATCATCAATTCCAACTACAACCTATTGATGGGAAATTCCTGAGCAGCAGAAAGCTAAAGATGGCAAATACTGATCTTTAAGGGATTTCTTGCACAACCTTCACAGAGAAAACCCAAAAAAGGCCCCAAATGTGAGTGCTAAATGCAGAGTCACCCTGAGATTGTCAGGGGCTGCAATAAATAGATTTTCACACCTGTTTTGAACCCCACATCCAAAGGTTCTGTGTCTCCTTGGGAGGATTTTCTGAGCCCATCACACCTCACGCAGCCAAGGACTTTCACAGTGAGTGCTGCTCAGCCTGAGCTTCCATCTGCAAAGTCTAAAAATGAACTTTTGTGACACTTCTGGGAGGGATAGAATCATGGAAAAATGGAATCCCAGAATCCTGGGATGGTTTTTGTTGGAAGGGACCTTAAATATCATCCAGCTCTACCTCCTGCCATGGGCAGGGACACCTTTCCCTATCCCAGGGTGCTCCAAACCCCGTCCAGCCTGGCCTTGGACACTTCCAGAGATGGGAATTGCAAATAACTCCTCACTGGGATAAGCCAGTAAGGACAGACACTTGCTTTGAGATTCTGGTAATTTATACAAAATTAAAAATTACTCCACTCTCTAAGAATGTGGTAGACAGCAAATTTGAATTGAACACACATAGGTAGGATTTTTCCCACCCCTGACCCATAAATATTCTGCTTTTGCACTTGTGACTCCTTTCTTTTCCAGCTGCAGCATTCCCACGTGGGAGAAGGCGCTGTAGAAGTGGCACATGGAGCATAAGAGGAGGTGCATTTTGTGCCTTTCCTCACTGCATTTCCTTAGTTTCCAGTATGAAAAGAGGATATTTCAATCTGTTATAGATATTAAATCCGAAGGAGAAGAAGGAGAAGGAGAAGGAGAAGGAGAAGGAGAAGGAGAAGGAGAAGGAGAAGGAGAAGGAGAAGGAGAAGGAGAAGGAGAAGGAGAAGGAGAAGGAGAAGGAGAAGGAGAAGGAGAAGGAGAAGGAGAAGGAGAAGGAGAAGGAGAAGGAGGAGAAGAAGGAGAAGAAGGAGAAGAAGGAGAAGAAGGAGAAGAAGGAGAAGAAGGAGAAGAAGGAGAAGAAGAAGAAGAAGAAGCCAACCAGTCACCAGAATTTGTGTAGTAGTTTTACATGTGGGATTTTTCTTTTGGTTTGATTTGGTTTTTAACTCTTCTGAAGCTCTGGGATATTCCATCCAGCCCACCAGCTCCTGATTTTTGCCTCCTTCCTTAGATGGTGAAGGAACTGAGGACTGTGGATTTATCCCTGGAGTGAGGCATCCTAAAATTAATTTCAACAGCTCCACATCACCACGTTCAAACCTCTCTCTGTTAAATCTCAAAGTGTTGAAAGCCCATTGGGAAAAGGAACACTGCTGCTGTCCTAATGCTTGTTTTTGGAATTCTCAATTCTAAATTTTATATTCTGAATTCTATATTCTAAATTCTAAATTTTTCAATTCTAAATTCTGCTGAATTTTCCAGCTGAGAGTGCTCATCAAACTGAATTTTAGGCAGAACTTCCCATCCTTCCAATGGTTAAAACAAACTCTTAATAATTTTTCCATGGTAAATGACCAGATTCTGGTGGAAAGGCAGCAAAGCAAAGAAAGGGAGGTGTGACCTGAAATCTGTTTTCTTTTAGTGCAAAGCTTGATGGTGAATTTTGGTTGTGGGACCTCTGGCACTCTTTTGCTGGAAAATCCTGTGTAGTGTTTAAGCTCCCTAAGCACCTCATGGGGATATAATCAGGGAGAAAAGAGGCTTGGGACAGAGCCAAGAGGGTTTGCCTGGCTCTGTGTCTCATCCCCATGCTCCATCCTCTGGGAATTCAGCTCCAGGGAAATCCTACACCCTCCTCTGGCCTTTCTGGATCTCCTTCCAGAGCGATGCAGGAGAAAAAAATGGAGAAAAAACAATAATTTGTTCTTTAAAACTATGCAATTTTGGTTAAAAAAAAATAAAATAATAAAAAGGGGCCTTTCTGGCAGAGCTGATACTTTTAATGAGGTTTACTGCTAGTTTTATTCAAATGTGACCTTTGCAGGAATCAAAGTCTAGCAAAAAAAAAGTCCTAAATGCCACTTTATTATAGTGATACACACTGGAGTCGCTGTATTTTAGGGTCTGTCAGCATTTCCATTATAAACTTCCAGAATTTTTAGTTTAACTGTGCTGTAAAATCTGGATCTCCCTGTGTTTAGGAACATGTTTTAGTTTAAAAAATAAATGTCTGTTCCTACCCCCTTAAGCATTTTTTGAGAAAGGATTTCTGGCTGAGTAATTCTTTGCTAGGAGGAATTACTGATTCTGCCTGGACACAAAATGTTTTGGGAAGAGTCCTGTGCCTTGAAAAATTCAGTTAAAATGACTTTGGAGTCAGTTTTCCTCTTTCTCATGAGAAATAAAAATGCTGTAATGCTCCTTCCCAGAACTCTTTGTCCCCCTTTTGTTTGTTGGAAGGAAGGGCAATTTTACAGGGTTTCATTATTGTCACAGAACCTTTGGATGTGGGGTTCAAAACAGGTGTGAAAATCTATTTATTGCAGCCCCTGACAATCTCAGGGTGACTCTGCATTTAGCACTCACATTTGGGGCCTTTTTTGGGTTTTCTCTGTGAAGGTTGTGCAAGAAATCCCTTAAGGATCAGTATTTGCCATCTTTAGCTTTCTGCTGCTCAGGAATTTCCCATCAATAGGTTGTAGTTGGAATTGATGATTGCAGGTTTTTTTCCCAGATTTTCTGGTTTTGTTTTATGGTTTATGAAAAAAATTCTGTTCTCCATCTTTATCATATCTTTTACATATATATAAATGTATAAAATACAATCACAATTAACTGATGTTATGTCCCACTCCCAGTTTCTGTTACTTCCTTTCAATTTTAACTTCACTTAAAGTCTCTGGACTAATTTCTGAATCTCATTTTTAAGAAGGGATATCAATGTAGGAATTTTATTTTTAATTTTTTTTCATATTGTTTTGTCCTCTCAGTGTTTAAAAATAAGCAGCCAGTGTTTCGGATGCCTGCTTTACCTACCCTATGTCTACTTTTCTAGCAATGATCAAGTTAAAAAAATCCCAAATTAATATTAGTTCACACCAGACACTGCCACAAGGCCCAGTTTCAAGCTGTACTGGTATCTTTTCCAACAAATCCTGAAATAAATCCTTCTGGAAGGAGAGAGAGACATCCCAGAGCCATTGTTACATCCTTCCCTTTCCATTTCCTAAAATAAACCAGACTCATTTTCTCTCCCCTTCTGTTTTTCATGAATAAAGTTTTGGAATTAGTGATTTATTAGCAAAAAGGGTCTGAAAGCCATGAAGAGATTCTTCTGTGTGGCTGTATCATTTACTTTGAAATGTTAAGTATATCTATATATAGTCAGCAGGTGGATTTTAATGTCTGTGGATATATATATGTATTTTCCCCCAAATTAGTTTTCCAGCAGCATGTGCTGATTAGAGAAATGACAAGAAAATCTGATGATGACTGAAGAAAGTTTTTCTATAAAGAGATCATTTCAAGGGCAAGAGCAACTTCTGATGGCTCTCATCCTGGAGCACAGAGAATTGAGCAGGGAATAATCTCAGCATGGAATTGTGCCTGGTGTTTATCACATTTTGATAGTTGATATAGGTAACTAATCCCACTCTGATAAATCACTTCTTGGCGTGAGTTTCTCTTTCAAAACGTGGATGTGGCTCCAATTAATACTAATTGGATTTATGGAGGAAAATACCCTGTAGGACTTTCGGGCTAGGTTGGTGTAAGAGCTGTGTGCTGTGGAATGTGGTCACTGCAGGAGCATTGCCAAAAACATTCCCACCAAATCTACCTGATTTTCCCCTTTTTTCTCGTTATTTGTAGCAAAAACAAATAAACCAATCTTCTAATCAACAGAGCGTGGGGCCTGCTCTGCAGAACTATGGGAGAAAATATATTGAAATATGAATATAAAATGAAGGGATAAGGCTGTGAAGTGTGCAGTGGGGGTGAGTGCAGGTACAAAAAGGACATTAAAGGCCAGAGTAAAGAGAATTCCATGGGGAGCTGAACCTTTGAGAAGCTGCTCATGTGTGCAAGGAGCTGTAAGTAGGAGCTGCCACCTGCTTAGGAGGGGAGCTGGAGCGGCAAGAGGAAAATAAAAGCCTCTCTATTTATCTGGCTTGTAGTTCCTGACAGTTTATTGCCATCATTATTCCACTATTTCAATGTTCAGTGAAGAAATCTGTGTCTTTTGCTTCTCACAGAGAACTGAGTTTGTCTGTTGTTGTCTCTACTGAAAGTGGGGGCACTTTACGGTAATTAAACGGGGTTTGCGAGCAGCCCAGAGCTGGATTTTCAGCACAGTCAGCAAGAAAAAGCCTCCCAGCCTGGTTTGCAGCACTAAAATAAAGATTATCCAAGCTGGGGTCACGGGCAGCAGTCAGAAATCTGTGCAGGCTCGGGGGTGTGGGGCTGTGTGAACAAATCTGCATAATTGCGCCTCGAAATCCCGGCACGTTCCGCGAGCAGCGACTTCCCCGGTGCAGCCACACTTGTTTAGGCTCTCCCACCTTCCGAATGACAAAAAGCAAAACCCAAATATGTGACAAGCCCGGGAGTATTTATAGCTGTTATTGACTGTTGTTGTGGAGGATGGAGATGCATCTCCTCTCCCAACAAGTTCCATATGTTGTATGGATCCGTAGGTGGTGTTCCCGTGCATTCGGGGATCTGTCTATTAACTCATTTGAACAGCAAATGATTTGCTTGCTCTGTTTATTTACCCAAAGCCAAGCTAAACTTGGCTAATGGTGTCATGGGCATTTAAAAATATCCTTTTGCCTCATTAGACAGCCAAGCTGGGGAAGAGTTGCTCAGAAATGTTGTGTGGTGCTTTGGAGGTTGTCAGGGCCTGACTGGTTTTAACTCTGAGGAAGTTGGGCTGGATTTTGGAGAGGAAGGTTGGACTGGAATTCTTCTCCCAGCTTGGATTGTCTCCTGATCCTGATGCTGAGGAGATGCCAGGACCTCCTGTGCGCTGTAGGTGCAATGTTAGGTACTTTGTTCATCCCTAATTCTCCTGTTCCTCCACTCCTTTCCTTATTTCCCATCCCCGTCTGCAATAAAATTCTCAGTGAGATCAGCCTTTACCTCCTGCCTCGTCTCCCAATTAGCTCAAATTAGCGCTTATTCATTCAGCATTAACGAGGAGGTCAGTGCATCCCACAGATTTGCTCCAGGATGTGTAACAGGAATATCCACCAGACTTCCCAAAGCCACATCCCGTGTCAAGGCCAGGTTCTGCTCTTAGGACCATCCCAAACATCCTGGAATCCTCTCCCTCATCCCAGCAAAGCTTTAATATTCCCATTCCTTTTCTCTGTGTCTCTGTGTACCTTTGCTGGGTGCTTCCAGAGCCTTGGTGACTCACTGGGAACGCTTTTGCTCCACTCCTCTCCCAGGAGCTTTCCCTTATTTTCAGTCGGGAAATTTCCCATTTTTCCTGCTTTCCTGGGCCAATCACTGTGGTTGTTACCAGCATGGGATTTGGGTACGGTACTGGATTTAAAATTGTATTTCAACACTTGACTGGACATACACTGGCATGAGAAAAATCCTCAGGTGTGGAAATCACACGTGATCTTGGGAAAAATTGACTTTTTGTCTATAAATGGTCTTTTTTTTTTTTTGAAATATAATCATGGCAAAAATGAATAAAACAGACTAAATATTGCTGAAGTCAACCTTAGAATCCAAACTGCAAAATCGCCACAGATCATTGTGGAATGTAGAAAAAATAGAAGACTCCTATATTTTGGACCAACTTGGTTTGAAATAGATGAGGTTACATCAAGGATGGAAGAGATAAACATTGATCTAAATCCCAACAAAAGAATTAGAATTATTTTGTCTTTACCTTGAGTTAGAGGGAAACTGAGTGCCCAACAAGTTAAGATTTAAATTGGAGTTTCATCTTTGAGATTAATTTTACAAAATAATCCAAATTCATAAAGGCAAAGGCTCATGCAAAAACTCTGTGAGGGATTCCTGGAGGTGTCCAAGGAAGGTCTGGATGTGGCACTCAGTGCTCTGGGCTGGGGACAAGGTGGGGATCAGGCACAGCTTGGACTGGATGATCTTGCAGGTCTTTTCCAACCTCAATCATTCCATGATTCTCCAATATCTTTGTGTTTTGAAAAATCCTGCTGAAATATCAACAAGAAACAGGATGGGGGTTTAAAATCCCACTGCTTGTTATGAACTATGTCACTACTTTTTTTTTTCTTTTTTTTTTGGGGGGTGGTTATTTTCCTCACAATTATAGTGGGAGCAAAAATAGGCACATCCTTCAATAATTTGGAATCCATGGATGCTTTTGGTTCTGGTGTCGTGAATACAATATAAATGGAACTCGTTTTCTTTTTTTAGGGAGATACAGCTGCAGTTGCTTTTAGATATTCCAAGGCAGTAACCTCTGTAAATGACATTTAAGGAATACATCTAAAAATGCCTACTGGAGCCTTGTAAACCAGGGACGAATTTCAGATGTCAGCTAAGGGAGGAAAATGGTGGATATGGAGCAACTGGAAAGCTTGCAATGAGAAATTGGGGTTTAAAGTTAAACAGCTGAGGGCAGCTGCTCTTGGATGGTACCAGACACAAAGATTTAACTGCCACCACAAAGAAAAATTGTATTGTAATTTATTGTATCAATTGTAGCAGAACTGAACGCTTTTTTACCCTAAAAAAATACGCTCCTTCCTTTTGAAGAACAGCAATCCCAACTTTGAAACATTCTGATTTTTTGTGAGGGTTTTGGAGGCACCAGCAGAGCCCAGGCTGGGTTTGTTCTGCTTATCCAGGAAGGAGGAGAGATGCCTCCAGCCTGGAAATTTGAGTTGGACCTCTAAAGGTCCCTTCCACGCCAAATCATTCCATGATTCCATTGGATTTTGGATCTTGTTGAGGCAGAGGATGCTGAGCTGTGGAAGCCAGAAGGGCTCTGGAAAGAGCAGGAATATCTTTGAGCTTCTCTTGCTCTGGGTTAGAAGCTTTGCAGAGCTGCTCCACTGGCTCGGTGACAGCTGGGAAACTCCCTCATCCCGAGGTTATTCCTTGTGAATCCCGTTCTGCTGGCTCTTCATGTGGCTGTGACAGCGCTGGGATTGGAGAACTGGCTCCACCATTTCCATGGCTTTGTTCTGCAAAGCAGGCACACAGGAATAGATAATGGAGGAGATATGGAGACCTACATGCTCGAGTACAGAAAGGAGCAAATTAATGGGGAAAATGAATTAGGAGTATTTTTATTTGCATAATTCCCATTAAGAAAACATTCTTTTATCCCAAGAAAATGGAGCCTGAGCTAGATTTCGAACGGGGGATATTAAAAGAAGCCTGGGTTTTGGGTTTTTTTTCCTCCCTGCAGTCTGCCAGGAAGCAGCAAGTGATTGCAGAGCAGAAAACTCTGCTCCACCAAACACATTCCAGCCATTCCTTCACCCACCATGCTCCTGCCCGGAGCTGAGGGGAGGCACTGGAAGGGAAAGTGCCAGGGAAGTTGACATCACCCCATGGAAAGAAAACAAAGGCACACAGGGCACCATAAACCTGCACTGGTGTGGTTCAGTAAAGCCTGGGATGTTTATCCCCAGATCCTAAATGAGCCTCTGGAGCAGCCTCCAGGCCCAGAAGGGCTGCAGAGCTGGATCCAGGATGAGAGAACGAATTCCTCGCTCTGTGTGCAAACACTGCTCTGCCCTTGGGTGAGGCAGTGTAGGCAGAGGGGGCTGCAGTGATCTGGGATAAAGGAGCTCCTTTTCTGCTTGGATTGCTTCCCGTGGAGAAGGATGGGATCCTGCAGGACTCTTGCAGCTGTCCAGGAGATCCCAGAGCCAGGAGAGAGGGGGAGGTTCTCCTCATGTGGCTTCACTCCAAAAGCCATGGCTGTGCTTCCCACGATAGAGAACTCCTGTTCTCATGGATGGGGGCTTGGATTTTGGTGCTTTTATCTGGGAATCTGCAAAGACTCGGGTTTTGACAAGGAACTTTCTCCTGCACCAGGCCACAGCTTCCTGCCACACCTTCTGGGCTGTTTTCTGTGCCTGGCTGAGACTCTGAGCACTTCTATCCAAATAATGATACACAAACCAGGAATTCCAAACTGGGGTTTCTTCCTTTCTGTCTCTGGTCTTATTAAAAACCAGCAATTTCTGGATTGGATGGTGAGAAGGAATCCCAGGGGCTGTCACAGGGCAGTATCTCTAACATGATTTTAGGGAAATTAGTAAAAAGTTTATCACAGAATGCCAGGATGGTTTAGGATGGAACTTAAAGCTTAAAGCCCATCGCATTCCACCCCTTCCTATGGGCAGGGACACCTTCCACTAAACCAGGCTTCTCCAAACCCCATCCAGCCTGGCCTGGAACACTTCCAGGGAAGGGGCACCAACAATTAGGGATCCGAAATACTAATTTTAATTTTTTTTTTTATTTACAATGGACATGACCCAGTATAGATATTTGCTCTTTATCAATGATGGTGACAGGAGATGCCTGGAATGCATTTATTGCTCTCCTCTTGGTTTTTTCCATAATTCCTAGAGATCACTTTGAACCTCCCCATTTTCCCTGGCAAGATACGAGCCTGCTATGGATCCAGCAAATTACCTCGATGTAGAATTTGATAATTTCTCAGCTCAATCCGATTTTTAAGCACCCTTCCTTCGTCTTCTCTTTAGAAACCGTGGCTTTGTTTTGCTTGCCAAGCCCCAGCCTTGCCCGCGGCGCCGCTCCTCGACCCCGTACCTGAGCAGGGCGATGCTCTGGGGGTGACTGCTCCTGTTGTCAGCTGTGAGGAAGGTTGGAACATTTTCCTCCGTGGCATCCTTCCCACAGCTGTCATTGCTGTCTGCAAGTTTATTCTCAGCACAGTGTGAAGCTCTCAGCCCTGCAGAAGGGCAACACTTCCCCTGAAATTGCGAAGACATGAGTTTTATATTCAGTTTGCTCTTGAGCAGGATGGAACTTGTTACCAGGTCCTCTTCCCTCCTTAAATTCAAGATTGGTGTTCATTGTTCAGGGAATTTTGGTCCAATTTGCTCAGAGTGCTGCATAAATGTGTTTTATTATGACTCAGAAAAAGGTTTTCTGGTTAGAAAATCGTTGCAATGGAGATAATGCACTATTGAAGGCCAGTCTTTTAAATATAGAAATGGTTTTTGTTAACACAAAAAACCTTGTGTTGCCAGACAGACTCATCAAATTCTGAGGGTTAAGGAAGAAAACTTCATTATCCCTGGAAAACAGAGCACTTCCTTCTGTATATCCCTCTATTCCAGTCCTGGAATGTGGTTGCACTCAGCTCCTGTAAACAGGACACGGCTCCAGGATTCATTTGGGATAGATGTGCACATGCACCTGAGAATACAAACACCACATCAATAGGAATAATCTCCCAGAGCTAACCTGATGCACACAGAATGCATTTGGGAGTGGGGAACACTACTGGAAACCGGGAATTATCTGAAAGGTTCATCTGGGATAGCAAATCCTTGTGGCTCCACAGACATCAAGGTATCTGCTGGAGAAGAAACCCACAGAAGAAGGAAAATATGGAAATAATTGGCAGTAGAACAAAGAGCAATGCATGGAATAAAGAAGAGGGAAGAGGAAGTAACTGGCAGGGAATAGCAGATGAGAATGTTATAGGGAAAGTCAGTGGCATTCTGTGAGTTCACAGCTTTTATGGCTGTGGTGGCAGCAGCAGCAGCTCTGGACTCCCCAGACCAGTGTGGATCCTTCCTGCTCTGTTCTACAGCTCCATAAATCAGGGCTCAAATGTCATTCTCCATCTGAATTCTACTGCATAGGAGGACATTTCTTATGGGAAAATTCTTGGCTGTGCAAGTGGGGAGGCCCTGGCACAGGGTGCCCAGAGGAGCTGGGGCTGCTCCTGGATCCCTGGAAGTGTCCAAGGCCAGGTTAGACAGGACTAGGAGCAACCTGGGATAGTGGGAGGTGTCCCTGCCCAAGGAACTGGATGAGCTTTAAGGTCCCTTCCAACCCAATCCCTCCTGTGATTCCATGATTCTGTGATTCCATGATTCTGTGATTCACTTCAGCTCATTCTCTCCAAACCACCTGGGATGGCTCCTGCACCTTGGGCCAGCCATGGACAAGTGCTTGCAGGTTCTAGAATTTTCAGCCAGATTTTTCACTTTGAACTGAAGGGAAGGAAGAAATATTTCATAAATGTCCAAGCAAATTCAAGCAAAAAGGAGATTTATAGATGTTGATGCAGAAATTCCAGAAAAAACAATTGCTAAGGCAGCTGTGAAATTATTGCACAGGAGAGAAATGAGGCTGAGGGAGCTGGAATTTTTATTGTGTGAAGGAAACTGGAGCTGTGGTTTCCTGAACTGAGGATCAGCTGCTCCCTGCTCACAGGAGAACTCTTCAGCCCTGCTCTTGTGGGCATAAAAAATTCCAAAAGCAGAAGGTGGAAATTAGTGGACGTCCAAAACCGGTTCTTCCAGCCTGGCACTGGTGCAAAGGGAGCATCAGACCATGGCAGGTTCAAAACCAGGTTAGTTTTGTATTCCAGGGAGCAGGAATTCGATTGAAGTCATTGTTTCCCCACCAGGCAGGGGTTCTCTGTGCTCAAGGCATCTCACCCACCGGCTAAGGGAGTGTGGATGCTTCCAGCCTCCAAAGGGGATGCAAAATCCAGGTTTCTGATGGATGCAAATGCTCTGGGCTGGGTGGAACAGCTGGAGGAACGAGCAGGGCAGGACCCGCTCCTGGCAGCTTCCAGCCTGAATTCCTTATCCCATCCTCACCCCCTGCCCGTTCCACACTGCTCTCCTTGCTAATTCCCAGGATAAATGTTTGTTCCTGAGTGGCTGCAGTGCTCACAAGTTTCCTGGATCCTTTCCATCTCGTGTTTGGGGCTGACATCACCATTCCCGGAGTGAATTCCCGCTCCTCCTTGGGGCTGACCTCTGACCCAACACTGAGTGTTGTGTCCTGGCCCTTGGGAATGCTGCCTTGTGCTCCTGGGGGGAGACACACAGGCAGAAACTTCTTTGATTTCAGGAATTCCTTTCTCTATTTGCAATTCGTTATCCTTTAGGATTTT
Organism: Pseudopodoces humilis; assembly: GCF_049639895.1. Taxonomy (NCBI): domain Eukaryota; kingdom Metazoa; phylum Chordata; class Aves; order Passeriformes; family Paridae; genus Pseudopodoces; species Pseudopodoces humilis. The sequence continues at coordinate 2,265,751 of NC_142207.1, forward strand.
AAAAGCGAGCTGGGCACCCTTTATTGGGATATTGGTTCTCCCTACTCTCTCTGGAATCCTTTTCTGTCACCGAGATTTGAGACCTCCTTGGCTCTGTGGGTTTTTATTTTCCCTCTTTTCAGTGTTCAAATGAATCTGCTGAAGGATGCATCCCTTTCATTCCACAGCTATGGAATAAGCAACTGATTTGTCTTAATGATTTGTTCTTGTAGTAACTCCTGTCTCCTACTAAAACCAAACCAACCTTTTCTTTTCACTGCTTAGAATTGCACAATTGATATTTATTGCTCAGTTCCTCAGGGAGGATAAGAAACCAGTTCCTAAAAGGACAGGAAAGATGGATGGTTTTTCAGGATTAATGTTTAAGCATAAATATTTATTTTTCAAATTACAAAACCCTGCTGTCCTTCAAGTTCAGGGATGGTAAGGTCAGACAGGAGACACAGATTCCATGGAGAAGTTTGTCAAGTTCATTGTAGAACTTGTAATTTCTTCTTTTGCTCCCCACTGGCATTTGAGTAGCATGACCTGCAGAGTTTAATAATCAACAGCAGTGAGAGAATTTTCCTGGAGAAACATTTGGAGGACAGGGCATCGTAGTGGTTGGAATCTGGGCTGGGAATCTAATTTGGTGAATTTATCCAGGCAAGCTATTCAACTTTAGAGTGACTCAGCTTCCCTATTTTGAAACAGAGTTACCAGTAAGACATTAAATCTAGGTGTTATTAATGGGAAATCAAGTTACATTGCTGAAGGTATAAAAGAAATGGTTCATATCCTGCTTTAAATATAACGATTTTCTCACTTCCAGTAACTTGTGAGGCCATAAAAATGGCCTCGATTACAACTGAAATCAAATTGATAAAGGACAAAGTGGTGCTCACAGAAAATAAGAATGATGGAATGTGCTGATCCAAGGAAAACCAGGAAGAATGCTCCATTCAGGATGTCTCAGGAGCACGAGATCCTCAGAGATCACCGTCGGCAGCCGGAGGTCTGACCCTCTGCCATCCCAGCGCCTGCAGACAGAGGGAAGGGAACGAGGTGTTTTCCTGCCCCACATCTCATGTGCTGAAGCATCAGCTGGAGTTGAAAGTTGAAAGTTCATTTTAAGGGAGAAACTCTTTGGGAGTGTGAAATAAATCAGTGAATTGAATTGGTGCAGCCACGTGAATAAAAGTGTTTTGTCCCACGAGGATCGCTGAGGTTTATCAGAGGTGTTCGGAATACCCAGTGCTTGTAGTAACTCTTGTTTTGCAGTCAGTACAAGGAATCTGTTCTTTGGGCTTTGAAATATTTACAAATACATAACCAGGCAGTAACCAGGCTCAGCACTCTGTTCAAAGAGTGTGTTTTAGGGTCTGAAGGAGGATGTATGTGGATATTTATGCACGCGTGGAAAAAGAAATGCGTATGATAAAGGATGCTGGGTAGTCTGGAATACAGAGGAAACTGGGTATGAAACCCTGAGTTCTACTCCAGACTTAGTTTTGAGCCTCATCCTGATGCAATAATCGAGTGTTCAGGGTTGTACAAACTCAATAATTATTTAAAGTCGTTTAATACAGCAAAATATTATCTGCAATAAGTCAAACCTCCCCAATGTCTTTGTTAGTGGTGAAGAGATCCGACCAGGGACGGATTTCTGCCCGCCAGACAAAGACTTGACAGCATTTGTGGTGAAATAAGCTGCTCTGTTTGCAGACTGGAGCAAAAATCCTTTCTGTACAGCTGGTGAGTTTTTGTTTTTGCAGTCAAAACAGATGCACTGGCTGGGGCAGCCATTGGGAATGGCTGGCTTTAACCCGTGCTGCAGTCATTAGTGGTAAATTCTGTTAATACTAAACTGTTTGCTATTTAAAGAGCCTGATTCCAGGCCAGCTTTCCAAGGAAAAAGTTACCTGCTGTTATAGCTTTGATGAAGTGAAAGCTCGACCCAAAGCAATAATAAAAAAAACCCCCCAACACCACCCCCTGCCCCCACTCCTTTTACTCCGGGGCCATTAAAACCTGGAGAAAATGTAAAAAGAGCACGTGCACACTTCTTTTACAGTTCTGAGGGAGCCCTAAATTTGTGCCAGTGAAACACTCAGAGAATGTGGGTCTTTGTGGCTGTTAGGCACATTCATTCTTCTGGAAGCACTGGCTGTAAATCCAATTTTATAGATTAAAGACTTGTAGCATAATGTAGGCACCTGTCGGTTTATGGCAGCCTAAAAATATCTGCCTGCCCATAACATGTTTTTCAGCAAACTTGGAGCATATGTATGTTTTTTGATACCTTTTAGCTATTTTTTCCAGTCCTTGTCTGTCACCTCAGCTTGTTGTGCTGGCTCTAATAGGAATAGTAAAGGACATGCTGGATCAGATGCAGTGTGGGCTGGCCATTAGCAGTTAATGATAAAATGAAATCTCTCATGAAATCTTCATGAAAATGAAGGAGTCAGGAGGCAGAACTGTCACAGCTCTGAGCTGACAGGGTGGGCTCTGCCCCTGCTAACGAGCTGGGTGTGATTACAGAGATCCTTCAGACTGGGAAACACTCAAGGATTCTGTGTTGTCCAGGTTTAAATGAGGAGGAGGAGGCTTTGTGGTGTCAGGGTGAACGAGCTCTCCGAGCGTGAGGATTTGGGATCTTGATTTGATGCTCAGACTTGGTCAGGAACCTCAGTGTGGATTTCCAGATGAAGCCCTTCCTCCAGGACACATCTGGGAGCACAGCAGGGTCACCCTGGAGCCTTTGCTCGAGGATTGGTGTCCTGTTAATGCTCTGTGGAGCTTGGGTGAATCAATGAACCAATGAATCACAGAACCCTGGAGTGCTCTGGGTTGGAAGGGACCTCAAAGCTCATCCAGTGCCACCCGTGCTGTGCCCAGGGACACCAGGAATATACCTGGGCCTTGGACACTTCCAGGAATCCAGGGGCAGCCAAAGCTTCTCTGGGCCTTGCCACCCTCCCAGCCAGAAATTCCTTCCTAATATCCAACCTAAACCCACTTTCTTTCAGAGAGAAACCAAGCAAGGACCTCTTGAATCATTTTGGTCCCTTCCAGGATAAGGTTGTGACTTGCTCTGAAACAAATGGAGTAAAAAATGATTCCATATGACATTTAAGAATCTCAGCACCCTAAACCTGAATCTGATGCCCAGAGCTGGAGCTCTGCTTTGGGAATCTCTGTTTTCCCTTCCACCCTCCCTAAGGACATTGAGATTTCCATCCTTTCCTTAGATATGGTTGAAACTGGCCAAAGGTTTAAAAACATCCGTGGTGGAGTGGGAGAGCAGAGGCACAGCCTGGTAAGTGCTGTATCTCCACAAGCCTTGTTTCCTTAGCAAAGCTGCTGAAAAGCCAGGGCTGTGTTGATGTAACCTCTGCTGGTGGTGGGATGGGGTTGGCTCAGACTGGAAGTGCTGACTCACCCCAGAGAGTTCAGCTTCATTGTAGGGAGCTCTAGCAGGGTTTGCAGATAACACAGGAGCTTGGAACTTGGACATGGGAGGGAAGAAACGGGAAGGAAATCTGAGCTCTTGTAGGTCAATCTTTTGGTTACATTGGCATTAAGTCAAGAACAGGAGGAGAAAAATTTTGCAACAAGAATCTGGGAGGGTTGTTTTTTTTTTTTCCCTGGCTTGCCACTTTCTATTTATGGGAACCCAAAATGACCTGGCTTCCTGGACTGGAAGCAGGAGCAACATGCCCTTGATGTCAGTCTGGCTTTTACATTTCAAGCCAGTCTCTGCTACATATTCAGGACATTTTTTAATAGATGCCATAGTCAGAGAGGTGGTGGGGCCTGGGACTGCATCCTGTGACCTGTGAAGCACTGGGAGATGCTAAGAAAAGAGAATTTCAGAATGGTTTGGATTGCAAGGGACCTTAAAGCCATGGGCAGGGACACCTTCCATTATTCCAGGCTGCTCCCAGCCCTGTCCAGCCTAGCCTGGGACACTCTCAGGGATCCAGGAGCAGCCACAGCTTCTCTGGGCACCCTCAGGGCCTCCCCACCCTCACAAGAAGGAATTTCTTCCCAACATCCAATCTAAAACTACTCCCTCTCAATTTGAAATCAGTGCTGATGTTAGGACTGCCTCTTCCACCCCCAGTAAATCAACATTTGGTGCTTCCCTCATCCTCCCCCTCAGCCTTTCATAAATATTGTCACTCGTTCTTTTCCCCAACAATGCCTTCAGGAAGAGTAAGGCAGGAATGGTCAGCACAAGAGAGATTAAGCAGAGACATCAGCAGTCCAACTGTTACACTTTTTCTCCCTTGCTTGGCTCTTGTACTAAATTTAATCTGTCCCCCAGACAGCTCAGAATGTATTTTTTTCGCCCTGCTCTGTTTTAATGCACTCTGGTTCTTACCTGTGCTGGGCTTGTACGAGCCAGGAGCAAAGTGATGAGACAGGAGGTGACACTTGCCACCCATTAAATCTGGGAGAAGGGTCCCCAGTGACTGCAGCAGGGCCTCGTCGCTGCAAATCGCTCAGGCACTTTAATATTGGGGAGAGCAGGACTTTGAGGATGTGTTAACAAAACTGGGTAATTCAATATCAATATGTTCTGCTTCTGAAAGCTGGCATTTAGGAGAAATCATAGAACCATGGAATTGGAGAATCCCAGGTTGGTTTGGGTTGGAAGGGACTAAAGCTCACCTCATCCCACCTTGCTGTGGGCGGGGATGCACTTGGAATTTTATTTTGTCTACCAATTTCTTCCTCTGTCTTTTCTCCTTCAAGGCCTTGAAAACTGGACTTTAATTTTCAGGCTTTGGGCAAAAGGAGCACCATTACAGACAGCACTCAATGGTTCTTAAATAGCTCACTACTTCTAATCCTATTTGATCACCAGAACCAGTAGGAAAAGTGTTCCCTGTTCCTTTTCCTCATTTTTATATAATATTGAGACCACAGGGTTCCTATTTTTCTTGCAGAGACTTTTACCAGGTTCACTTTGTTTGCCTTGAGAAGCTTTCTGCTTCTTCTTCTCCTTCTGAATGTCTCTGAAAGGAAAATTTCAGTAACTTTCTTTCAAGTTTAATCAACTCCCCCAGGAGAGAAAAATTCCACTTGGGAGCAGCCTCTAAAAACGGTGCCATCAGTGATCTCTCACCTGGATTTTCCAAAATCTCCTTTCTCAGAAGTAAACTTTATTCCACCCCACATCCTTTTGCTCCTGCCTGCTGGGTGTTTGCAGCCTGATGGATGATGAAGGGAAGAATTAGGATTCATTGCTGTATTTTTTTCTTGTGCACACAAATAAAATACACCCAGGCAGGGGATTATTTATTCATAGGTGTGGGGAAATGGTATAAGGACTTCAAACAAAATTTACATTTAAAAAATGCATGAAAAGTGATTGCAATATTTAGTCCTGCTTTAGACATGGAGATTTAGTTTTTCCTCCTCTGAACTTTTGGAAAGAATTCTGTTTCCAAAAAAACCAAGCACCTATAGATGTCAGAGGATAATTGGGTATTAAATTGAAATAAATTACCTCAATTTCTGTCAAGCTCCCACCAGTGGTTGAATATTTGATGCTTTTGTGAACATTGAAAAAGCTGGAATAACTGAGGAAGTTTGTAAATTCTTTGTGATATTTTTGGTTATCTGAGAGAACTTTACAGGCAGAGAATTTACTCTGAATTTTGATCTCTCTGTGCCACATCAGAGCTCCTGGGTCACATTTCCACCAGGCAGGGTAAAACACAGCTTCATACTTAGAAGATTTTGGAGCCTTCTGCCTTTTACTTCTGTTCATACCAGCAGAAGAAATAAATTTGGAGAAGAGATTTGAGTAGAGCTGGGACTGAGCTCTGAGGTTGGTGCTGTTCAGTTCCCTGCAGTAAGCCAGACCTAAGAGCACCTCTTTGCTTCTCTCTGTTTTTCACTTCAGAGATAAAGCCATTTGAAGGGAAAAGGACTCAAATACTCCCCCAGACACTCTTATTCACATCAGTTAGGCCCAGCTGGGAGGATCTGCTCAGGAAGTGGAACTCAGGCTCAAAAACCTGTTTTAGTTCCAGGCCTGTCTGGGTCAAAGAGGGGAAGGAAGAGTTTTCCTTCTGCTGCTCCATTCACAGCCAGCTGGAAATACTGTATTGCAATGTTTTCATTAATTTAAATTATGTGGACAGACTAATTTCATTTACCTGAGGGTTGTATGGATGCTTATGATGAAGGTTACAGGGTTTTTTTAGGACAGGAGATTTCAAAGATCTCCAGAAAAAGGCCTTGGTGCTGCCAAGTTTTGTCTGACACAGGAAATAAAGGCTGGATAAGAGGTACCAGGGGGTGTACAGGTGATTTCTCTGATAGAGAATATCTTCAGATCAGGGATTCTGCAGAGATGATGGCAAAGGGGGACAGTGGGAACAAAGGAAATTGGAATAAGGATTTAAAAAAAACCCAGAAGTCAGGGCGCTCTTGCATTTGACCTTCTCTGAGTATTTGTTATTTCTGAGCTCCCATCTTCTGTGTGCCTGTGTAAAGGTGGGAAAGGGGAAAGTGAGGGAAAAGCATGCCTGGATTTTCTCCTGGCCAGAGGAAGGTTTGGCCCCAGCACAGAGCTGGGGCAGTGGCTGGTGGGTGCTGATGGCAGCACCACCAGGGGAGCTCCTCACCCACCCCTGCTGGATGGCAGCGCTGCTCCTTTGTTCCCAGCTGAGGAATTTGCTGCCTGGACCACAGGCACAATGTCTGGGATTAAATGTGCAGCTTCTGTGGGTGGAGAAGAATGTTTCAAAGGGCTGAAGTGAGCCTTCTTCTGGCTGGGGAGTGGGGAAGGGAGGAGGGTGTGCCAGGCTTGTGCTGCTGTCATGGTCTCACTGTCTGCTGGCTTGGAAGGACCGTGGTGGGGCTGGGAGACACTCCTGGGCCAGATGTGCTTGAGATCATCTTAATTTAAAGCCTCTGGTTTTTAATGATCTCACATTTTTCGCTTCATGTGGCATATTTTTTGGATGGTTGGTTGGGTGTAAGGAACATGAATGTTCTCAATGGGAGGAGAGGAGGCTCTGGGAGGAGCTCATTGAAGCCTCTCAGTTCCTCAGGGAGGCCTGCAAGGAAGAGAAAGGGGACAGACTTTTAGCAGGACCTGCTAAAGGCCACAGGACAAGGGTTAGTGGATTTAAACTGAAGGATTTAGGTTGATTCAGATTAGCTAACAGGGAGGAGTTTTTTACCTTGAGGGCAGTGAGGCCCTGAGGGTGCCCAGAGCAGCTGGGGCTCCCCCTGGATCCCTGGAAATGTCCAAGGCCAGGCTGGACAGGGCTTGGAGCAACCTGGGATGGTGGGAGGTGTCCCTGCCCATGTCAGGGAAGTTTATCTAGCTGACTTTTAAAGGTCCTTTCCCATCCAATCTATGATTCTGTGAATCATTCCTTGATTTCATTCTGCCTTTGAAGCTGGATCAGCACTAATTCTGCTGGATTGGGATATTCTCAAAGCCTCGGGGCCCGTCCCCACCCCATCCCTGTTATGGAGGGGCCTCCACCGTGCCCTTGTGACCCCTGGCATGGTTGGCTCTGTGTCTGGTGGTGGTGACAATGCCCTGAGGCCTGACCCAGCTCCCAGTGGCACTGCTGGCAGGTTCTGTGCAGGAATCCCAGCCTGGTGCTGTGCTGTCAGCTGGAGACACCCAGGGCTGTCCATTCCTTGCAAGCCACGTTTTGAAAGCTCAAGGTTTCTGAGTCCTTGAGCTGTTGGCTGGAAACTCCCACAGAAGCTTGCAGGAGCCTGCTCCTCCCATCTGCTCCTGTGAAGGTAAATGTGACAATTCACTCTGGGGACAGCCCTGACTTCCTTCATTAGCTCCACATTGGTCTGATGCCTCTCATTTTCCTTGGAGCCTCGTGTGGGAGCTGCTGGGATAGAACTGGGATGTGCAGTTAGTTCAGGTGATGGAAGCTGCTCCTTGGGGTGAGCATCCTGCACTCAGGCCCTACAGGTTGTTCCTCCTGCTGGTTTGGCCCCCCAAGATCCCATTTATCAGGGTGAAATCCCGAGTGGCTCAGGGCTGGGCTCCTGAGAGCTCCCTCCCTCCCTCCCTCCCTCCCTTCCTGGTTTGTTATTTTTCCGTGTTTGTTCCATGCTGCCGCAGGAATGATCAATAGAAGCCTTGAATTGGAGCCAGCAGGACTTGTAGGAGCCGGTCTGGAATGACTTCCCACTGCTGTTCCTGGCATTCCTGCCACCTGAACAGGTTCACTGGGCACTTCTGGAAGGGATTGCTTCAGAGCTGATGAATGGCATTTCGTCACAGGGTGCTGATCCACAATTCCTGCTGTTCCCAGTGAAATCGTGGCACCTTGGGAAGGCTGATGGCACCAAATGGCTGCCATTCCTTGGTAAAATCTTCCTGAGGAGATAATCCTTCCTGGCTGGCTTTAGCAGCTTTACAAAAATGTCCAAGCCACTGAATAAATGCAAAATTTCACTTTTTATATGCATTCTAATGCAGTTTAATTTTTGCCTACTTTAAAAGACCACTAATACATTTTTTTTAAACCTTCAAAAGGGCAGTTCCCTTATTTTAAAATAAGATTTTGTTTCATTCTCCCCCCAAATAATGGGGTACCACCACGTGTCATTCCAGAAGCCACGAGCAGAGAGCTCCTCTCATCAGTGGACTCTGGCTGGGCATGAAATGCTCTGGTTGGGATTTTCTGAGCCAAATATAAATGTGCTTGATGAGACACAAGGGGCTGGGGCTGGGGAGAAATGGCTTTTAGCAGCAGATGCAGACAAAAGGATTGGATTTCAGTCCACAAAAAGTCAAAGACAAAAAAGAAATAGAGACTGGAGTCCCAAATGGAGGGAGGAGGTGTCAGGATTTGGAAGGCTGAACAGCTGTATGCATTTTAATCCATTGTTAGAGAGCTGGAAATTACACAAAAAGCTGAGGGCATTTAAATTCTGTTTTCTTAGAAAAGATCTGCAGTTGACCAAGACAGGCTCCAAAAAGAAATGCAAAATTTATCAAGAGTTTTCAGCTTATATGGAATGAACCTAAAATACATTGAAAGATTCTTCTGAGTGGGTGTTGTGGAGAAAACACTGGAAATCACAGAAAGAAAATGAAATGATTGGGATATCTCCTGGTACCAGAAATCTGATGAGTGTCTGGAACCTGCTCTTCCAAAGCCCATAACCTACAACTGAGGATATTCCTGTCATGAAAACTCTTTACTGGCTACCTAGAGAAGCATTTTTTCTCCAAGTGTTGAAAAGTGGAATGTTTCTGACCTTTAACAATGATGATATTCGATTCTGGTGAAAAAAGGAAGCAAGAAATAATTATGAAATATTTTTATTGGCTCCAGCAGCAGCTCTGCAGTGCAGATGGTTTAAATTACCTACCTCGAGGTTGGAGTGTAAGGCTCAGATCCATCTCCACAGTTTTAATATTTAAAGCAGGGTACTAACTTGCTGGCCTAGACCTTGAAAGCAGCTTAATTGAGCCTTTAAAAGCTGGTAGTTCTCTCCTGTACACGAGTCAACAAACACTTTTCCCTCTTCCATTCCCTGGCAGTGCTTTACTCACACTCAGACAATGACAGATTGAAGGGAGGGAATTTTGTTCCTCACCTTTCAGCAGAACATTAATCCTGATGGAAGCAGTTGGACTCCACTGCCTTGTTTGCTTGGTGACTGAAGCCAAAGGGGGATCCCAGCCTGGCTTGGGTTGGGAGGGACCTTAAAGCTCATCCGGTGCCACCCCTGCCATGGCAGGGACACCTTCCACTATCCCAGGCTGCTCCAAGCCCCATCAAGCCTGGTCTTGGGCACTTCCAGGGATCCAGGGGCAGCCACAGCTTCTCTGGGAACCTGTGCCAGTGTTTTGCCACTCTCACTGTGGAAAACTTCCTTAAAGAAGAAACTTCCCTTTCCTCTCCTCCTCTGCCTCCTCCTCCCCTTTCCCTTTCCCTTTCCCTTTCCCTTTCCCTTTCCCTTTCCCTTTCCCTTTCCCTTTCCCTTTCCCTTTCCCTTTCCCTTTCCCTTTCCCTTTCCCTTTCCCTTTCCCTTTCCCTTTCCCTTTCCCTTTCCCTTTCCCTTTCCCTTCTCTATTTTTTCAAATAAATTTCTTTTGGCTCAAAGGATGGATTAGCTTGACAGGCCAAAAAAGTCCCATGCCCCTCTTTGGTGTCTGTGCCCGGCTGGATAACCTGCTACAACATTTAACACTTGAATGTCAAGGTAGGGGCTGCTTTGCTTCAGCTTTCACAGAAACCCAGAATCCCAAGGTGGTTTGGGTAGGAAGGGGCCTTAAAGCCCCTCTCCTTCCAATCTGACACTTTCCACGAGACCAGCCCTGTCCATCCTGGCTTTAAACACAATGAGGCTGGAGTGGGATGAATTCCCAAGACCTCATTGTCCAGCAGAATCCCTCAGTGTCCCTGTCCAGCTCAAATCCTTGGAGCAGAGCTGCCCCTAGGACAGAGTGGCCCACGAAAGCTGCTCAGGGCTTGATGAGTTTCAAGAACAAATTTTACATCAATACCTTCATTTTTCTGTGAAGAACTGAAGATTAAAATCTTTTTCATGCCCCAGCTGAGTCTTCACTCCGGAGCCAGCAGGAGAATAAGGAATGAGCCGAGTTGATGGAAAGCTCCCTGTTGGTGGGTGAAGTTTTCCCTAAAATTCCCAGCCATGTGTCAGACAAAGAGAAGCAGAGAGGGGTGGGATGGCTCCAGCCAGGCCCCCAGATGTGGTGGGTTCCCTCCAGACAATCCCTGCAAACTCCCCAAAGCTCTGCCAGGACCTGGAGCAAGAGCTGGGAATTCAGGCTGGAGCCACACTTCATCCAAACCCACACAGAGCACTCGGAGTGAAACAAAACTCCAGTTCCCAATTTGGGTTTGTTCAGAAAAACTACAATTCTCAAAAGCCTCTGACTGTTGTTTTTCTAACAAGTTAAACAGATGGATTGGAAATAGTATTTACTGTTTATTTCCTCAACATATCAATATGTGAGGAGCCAGTATAAATTACGGTTTGACTGCAAACAAACCAACCCACGCCAAAGCAATAGAGTAAACACTGGTGTATTTTGTTTCAAGTCAATATTATGGGAATTTAGATGGCTGATGTTTCTGTTTTTACTGGCTATCTCTGACTGGCTGAATTTTCAGCCCTGCAATAGAAAAAAAGAACGATGGGTTAAGATTTTTTTAGGGAAGGTTGCTGTGGTGGTTGTTCCACAGAACATCAGAAGGTTGTCACTTCAGAAGTCACAGGCTTTAGCAGTAGAAACAAGATTCTACCTATTTCAGAACTGCTACATTTTTTTTTTTTTTTTCTTTCCATGAGAAGAACAAGTGTGAAGCCGTTGCCAGGTACTCTGATGGTGGGGTTGATGGTACAGCAATCTGTTCCTTCCTTTTTTCCTGGCTTGGGCTTTATTTTCTGTGCTGACTTCTTGACCTTTCCGGGAGCCAGTTGAGATCCCTAAACCAGCAGAACATCCACACTACCAAAACAAACAACAACAACAACAAAAATGTGTTTTGTGCCATTTTAGTCTTCCCAGCTGGCTCATCTTGAAGGAGGGGAATGGGGACAAGGAGCTGAGGAGGCTGAGGATGAGGGGATGAAGGAGCACCTTTTGGCAAAGACGAGCCATGAAATTGGCTCAGCTGAGTCGTGTCCCTGGACTCTGCACACCAAACCCCCCAAAGTGATGCATGTCAAGCTCGTTACAGCCCAGTCTTCATGTTATTAATTTAACATTAACATTATTAATTTAACATGCAGCCCAGCAAATGAGTGGAGATGTCAGCTCTTGACCAACCTGTCTCGCTGGCCCTGTGCTCCCAGCTGCAGTTTCCCAAACAGCATCTTGTGGAAATTGAGACCAGATGAAACAAGGGAATGTAAAAAGAGTGAATTGAATATACTCCCCAAATTATTCACTTATTTCAACAAACAAGAATCCCACTGATGTAATATATGGCTGGTTTTGATGCTAAAAGCAAATCAAGAGCTGGAATGTACTTACGTGGCTAGACAGTAAATATCTCTGAGTCCTTCTAATCCATTAAATTGCAAGAGTATGTCTGCTTGTCTAAATGGAAGGAGACATCTCTTCTCCCTACCACTGTCATTTACTCCTCCGCTTCCTGCTTCTTTAGCCTTTTCTTTTTTTTTCCTTCCTTTTTTTTTCTTAAAAATAGGGCTCCTTTTGTATGTGTGAAACTACTGCTACTCCCACTTCGGTTTTCTCCTGAAAGCCAATGGAATTGCCGTAGGAATTAGATGGCTGCAGCTTTTCCCCAGGGAGTTTCACTCTGTGCAACCAGAGCGTGGTGGGCTTGAACCCTCACCCCGTTCTTTGTGTTCTGCTTTTTGGGGTGTTTGCTGCCACCTCCTTGCCTGGTGTTGCAGATGAACACCCCAGATCCATCCCAAATCCAACAGTGAAATATCCTTGTGCCACTACATTGGATATTCCCACTGTATCTCATTCTGCCCAAAGCTTCACGACAAGGTAGACCTGGTGCTTTTTCAGGGAAATGTCTTTAAGGTTGATAAACGTTGGTTCAGCTCAAGGAAATAATAATTTCGGCATGTTTTAGTCCTGGCTAAGCCACAGAGCAGGCCTGGCTCAGGATGTCTCAGTAGCTGAGCTGAGACCAGGACGCAAAAAGAGGTGGAGGTGTCACAGTGTCCATGTTTTCCAGTTTGTCTGTTTTAAAGGGATTGGAGGTGGAATCAGCTCTCAGAGGGCCCTGTAAAGATGTTTTGGGTACAAGTGGAGATCCTGACCATGCAGGGATGGGTTCACTCCTGCTCCCTGCTGTCCACACCGTGGTTTTTGTTCCCATGTGTTGCTCCCTCATGGCTTCATCTCCTCATCATGTGCATCAAAGTGTGAGAGAAAGGTCTTCCCAATTTCTCCAGTCTTGCACAGAACCCAAGGTTTGAAACTATTGCTCTAGAGTCTGTCCTGTGTGATACTTTCTCCTGGGGGATGTTCCAAAATTACTTGGGATTCAGAAGATCTTTTTCCTGTGGGAATGGTGTTTGTAGGAAGCTTATCAGCTGGCTGATGAAAATCACGGCAGGACATTCGTCCCAGGGCATCCTCAGACCTGCAGCCTGGAAGTTCTGTACCTTGAAGAGCTGATGCAAGTGTCCTCATGATCCTAAAATATCTGTTTTTGAAGGGTGGAGTTGCCTTGACCTTTGCCTGGTCCCACAAACATGAAAAAAAACCGGACTTTTTCAACAATCCTGAACAAATGAACACAGTCGCGGAAGTTTTTCATGACGGAGATGGGAGGAAAGAAACGCTCTGCATTTCCCCTACATCTCCAAACCTCTCAAATCCCAGATGTCATCCCTTATGGATCTGGTTGCCTCACTGTGGTTATTTATTGACAACACCAGCCTGGTGTTGCAGACCTTGGGCAGGAGGGGCTCAGTGCCATCCCTCTGCCAGGAGTGGTACGAGCCCCTCTGTGCTCCTGGTTCCTGGAATTCTTTGCCTCTAGGAAAACACACTTTGGTTACTTCTTTTCCTGGGCTTTTGCCTGCCCTCAGGTCTTGGAGCCGCTCTTTGGCAGAGAGCTCATGTAATCACCTCTTCTGCTCGATTGAAATGTTAGCAAATCGTTAAGGCAAACACCAAATTACTCAGTGAGGCAACAGCCAAATTTCCAGTCTGAAGACTCTTTACACCCCCAATGTTCCAATTTCACATAAATAATACAAATTGGCCTGCATTCTTTATGCAAAATAATGAATGGGAACAACGTGTGCTGTTTATTACAGACCAGAAATAATCTTTCAATTAGTGACTTGGTTTGGGTGGCAGGTACAGGGGATGTGCACAAACGCGATGTTATAAAAGAGAGTGTCTTTTTACATGGGCAGGTAGAGATAGGACATGGAGAAATGGTTTGAAGCTAAAAAGGAGGTTTGAATTAGATATTGATAAGAAATTCTTCCCTGTGAGGGAGGTGAGGCCCTGGCACAGGGTGCTCAGAGAAGCTGTGGCTGCTCCTGGATCCCTGGAAGTGTCTCCCAGGCCAGGCTGGATGGGGCTTGGAGCAGCCTGGGATAATGGAAGGTGTCCCTGCCTGTGGCAAGGGATGGATTGAGATGGTCTTGGAGCTTTCTTCCAACTCAAACCATTCTGGGATTCTGTGATAACTGAGCTGGGTCAGCCTAAGCTCCCACCCCTCTCTCCTGCAGTGTTTGTGTAACACAGGAATTTCATTTCCTTCACCACAGCATTATCCTCTCGGCATCCAAGGGGATGAAAAATAATCAGCTTCATCAAACTTTGAGAATTTTTCTTCAGTGTGTTTGAATCAAGGACAGAACTTAAAGCTGAACAACATCAAGCTTTCCCATCCCCCAAAACATGAAGTACCAGCAAGTCAGCTCCCAGATCTTTTGGTCCAATTTTTGTTCTCCAGCTCAGGTGTTCAAGTAGGTCTAGAGTAGAAGATTATTCTGTTGAACTCACAATTGTTCCCTAAATTTTATTAAAACAGTTTCCCATTTGCTGGAAGAGCAATTTTGAAGTGTTACACTCCAGCCTGTCACTGGGACCTTGAAAACATCTGAATAGAGGGAATTGCTTTGTGTCAAAGGAAAGTGGACAGTTATTTCAAAACTTCCAGGGGAGACTGGTCAATGTTTACAGTACTGTGGGCTCCGTGTTTTCCACTCATGGCTTGGATCCCTTATTAAATACCTGCCAAGGAGCAGAGCTTCCTTTGATGCCATAAATCTGAATCTCTCAGACTTTGCCTCCTTTTGTTTAAACGGGCAAGTCATAAAAAATAATAACCTTCCTTGTTGGTTCACACCTCAGAATGCAGTGCTAAAGTCTTTGTTAGCGAGTCAGAGTCAAGGATTTCTTGCCACTGGTACAAATATAAAAAAGAGCAAGCAAGGATTTATTTATAGAGCTCCAGATCCTGCAGAATTCTGAACAACAGATTAAAGGGACTGGTGGTTATTTCATTCTCCAGTGAATGTTTGACTAATTATGAGCTATCTATTTTCTTTCCAAATATCAAAATGGGAAGAAAACAAATGTTTAGCAAACTAAGCCCCGAGTTTATGTATCAAACAAATCTGTGAGGAAATGTGTCTTGCATTCACAGCAGGCTCTGCTCTATTAATCCATCAGAGGAATCTGAGGGGAGCATGGCACTACAGGCAGGATAAGTAGAGGTTTTTAGAAAACTGCTGTGAATGTTCTACAACAGTAAATAAAAATGCAGATTTATGAATTAACTTTCAGCTGCTCAAAACCCAGTTTACCTCAAAACTGGAAGGTGATGTTTGCTTGTGGTGATGTGAAAGACCAAGCTCACTTCTTCTGCTGCATTTTTGTTTAACAGCAAAATAAAGGACAATTAATACAGGTGCAAAAATTCCTACTTTGCATTCAGGTGTTTGTCCATGGCCACCACATCCCTGCAATGTCCAAGGTTGGATGGGGCTTGGAGCACCCTGGGATAGTGGAAAGTGTCCCTACCTGTGGCAGGGGTGGAATGGGATGAGTTTTAAGATCCTCCCACCCCAAACCAGTGTGGAATTCAGTGTTTTATTGTGCAAAACACACAATTTAAAACTCAGATTTACTTTCATGCTATCCCAGGCTCTGGACTTGGTCTCTCTCCTCCCCTCAGCTTCCCAAGGTGCCATTTTTGAGGGTGGGTTTCCCTCTTGTCAAAGAAAACTCCCAATGTGGTGCCATAAATCCCTTCCAGAAGGTCTCACACAGTTTATTCCGGGTAGTCCTAAAGAGCCACGAGAGCAAAGTGCTCACACAGCAGGAACTCAACTTGCAACACCTTGTTGGGTGACTTAGGGAAGTTCCTGCCTGAGTCTCAGGTTCCCCATCTGTTAGAAACTGTGCTTTGTAAAAGTTCCTTAAGATCTGCTGATGAAAACAATTTTTATACTTTTTTTTTGCAGCTGTGAACACTTTTCATGTGAGAAATCCTACATAGTTACACATAGATTCATCACAAAACTGGCAAAAAAGGAAAATAGTCCAAAGAACTATGCTTTTTTTTTTTTATTTTTATTGCATTGGTTAGAGAGGATTAGAATCTGATATTTTCAAGAATAAATAAAAATAAAAGAGATTATTTAAGCAGCTCGTGTTCAAAGCCTGCAACTCACAGCAAGCCTGGGTGTTTTGAAGTTTGTAAGGAAATATTCTGAAGCCATTAGGCTGCTGCTGCTGCTTGGAAGCAGAGTGGAGACTTAATTAAAAGTTCGAGGGGGAGGAGAGGATGGTGAAAGTTGTAGAATTATGGGCTGATGTTTTTGAAAAACATAATTACGTCTTTTAATATATGAGGATTTGAAAAAGTGAAGGTTTGGATGGGAAAACTTGCTCAGTGCCAGGATTCACCTGCAGCTCCTGGATTCTGGGATTTCACTGTTCTCAGAACATCCTGGGTGTTCCATCCACCAGGCTCCTACATTTCTGTGTATATTGAAAGGGCTGGCTTAGTGTGACTAAAAATGAGCTTTAAATATTTTATTTTTTTCTAGATAACTCTACAAGTTCAATCACCAAAAGACTTTCATGTGTTTCTTTCCTGTAGATATGTTCACACCTGTATTTCCCATTATACAAGCATTGCCCTTCACTGCTTTGAATTCAGCTTTATAAATAATTGCTTTATATTGAAATTATCATTGGTGCTTAACTTGCCCTTCCTTTTCTACCTGAAGTTTTTCTTGCTGTGTGAATTTAGGGGACTTTGTTGTGTGTGGTGTTTGATTATTCTTCACTCTTTTGACCTGGCAACAATGTCAGAAATAGGGGTTTGGTAGGATCCTAACCTGCCTGTTCCCAGGGGGAATTCAGGGAAACATTTCTGAAGCCTCTGGTCACAGAGGGCAGATGAGAAGGGAGGGAGGAGGTCTTCAGAAATCAGAGAGTAAAAGAGACACAAATATTGGAAAAGCCCTCAAACATCATTGAGTGCAACCATTCCCAGCACTGCCCCAGTCCCCAGTGTCCCCCCTGAGCTGCCCTGGCCCAGCCTGAGGCCGTTCCCTCTCCTCCTGTCCCTGTTCCCTGCCAGCAGAGCCCGACCCCCCCGGCTGTCCCCTCCTGCCAGGGAATTCCAGAGAGGGAAAAGATCCCTCGGGATCCTCCTTTGCTCCAGCCTGAGCCCCTTCCCAGCTCCCTCAGCAATTCTCCAGCCCCTTCCCAGCTCCCTCAGCAATTCTCCCGCCCTTTCCCAGCTTCCTCAGGAATTCTCCCGCCCTTTCCCAGCTCCCTCAGGAATTCTCCAGACCCTTCCCGGCTCCATTCCCTTCCCTGGCCACGCTCCAGCCCCTCAGCGTCTCCTTTGCCGTGAGGGGAAAATCAAAAACTGGGAGAAAACGTGAAGGGAAAAAAAAGTGAGGGGAATTTGGGGAGGGCTCTGCTGCAGAGCTTTTCCCTTCTGGATCCTCCTTTTCTCCAGGCTGAGCCCCTTCCCAGCTCCCTCAGGAATTCTCCAGCCCCTTCCCAGCTCCCTCAGGAATTCTCCAGCCCCCTCCCAGCTCCATTCCCTTCCCTGGACATGCTTCAGGCCCTCCTTGTCCTTCTTGTCATAAGTGGCCTAAATCTGAGCCCAGGATTTGAGGTGAGGGAGATTTTCATAGTCCAGATTTACTCCTGTAAGTTTGTGCATGGAAAAATTGGGCCACTGGAACTTTGTGGAGTTGAGCCTGACCCTGAGCACAGCTTCCAAAGGCTCCAGAGTGGTGACCTGTGGGTGTGACACAGAAATTTGAAGGGTGCTCCAGGGGCATGGCATGAATAGTGCCAGGCTGAGCTATCCCAGTGCAGATGGAAACAGGATGGTGTTGGGAGGCTCGGGAATCCTTCCCTTATTTTCTTGGCGCATCGCTTTTCGGAACACCGGCGATTTTTACAATGAGCAACGCGTCACTCTCCTCAGAGCTTTCACCTCCTGTCTCATTGTAAGAATTTCCACCTTCATTTCAAACAAAGCTTTCACTCTTTGGAACTACAGGAGGAAAACTTGGAGCCGTGGGCCCAGCTGTCGGAGCGCCAAGCGCTTGTCACTCGGAATTTCACCACCTAAATATGTTGGAGAAAGTCGCATTATTTAGACCTGTCTGGGGAGCGCTTTCCTGTTCCTCGGCACTCCTCTGGGAGCCGAGGTGTCCCTTTGTTTCCACACATGAAATAACGTGTTACTCATCAATTCTTGCCCTCCCCGAGCTGATTCAGTCAGATGGATTTGTGTCTAAGAGCCTCATGACTCTGTTCCTTCCACTTGGGTCAAACGAGACAAATTTTAGCTCCTCAGCGCTCGGCTAAATTTACCCAGTTCTGCACACTTGATTTGGCAAAACCATATGGACTTTTTGATGCATTCCTCAGAGCTCTTCGGAATCCGCTTCCAAAGTCTGTATTCCTGGCTTGTACCCACTGTTCAGTGGGAGGTGTAGAAGAACAACGCCTATTTTAGGCGGAAGGTTTCCTGTGAATGTTCTTGTCTCGGACCAGCTCTTCCCTGCAGCTCCTGAAAGTGTGGAAGGGGCCAGACCTGTCCTCCCACCTCCTCCCACGCTCCCACACCTCCCCTGGGATGGGGATCCAGTGGATCAGCTCAGGGATGAGGCTGATCAGGGATTTTCTCTCCTTCCTTCAGGTTGAGCTTTCCAAAGCGGAGCTCTTGGTGTGATCCCGAGTTCCCCGTGCCGCAGGGAAGGTGCTGGGGATGCAGCTGGAGATGAAAAGGAGCACTGGGGTGGGTCTCAGGTCATCTTCAGCTATTTCTACCATCACACTTCAGTTTTTGCTGCGGGTTATAGAGTAAAAAAAAAAAAAAAGAAAGAGGAAAATCCCCTTTTAACCTTAGTTAGGCAGGATTTCCACAGGAAAACATGTATTTGTTAAGCACAAGCTGTGAAGCAGCTGACAGATCTATCCCCAGGGATATGCCTGAGAGTCATCCTGAGGGATATTAGGAGTTTAATCCCGTTCCTTGAGCAGTGTGCTGTGGGAATGAGAGCTGGGGATGTCTTGCACTGCCAGCTGAGCCTCCAGTGGGGCTGGAGCACGAGCCCACTGCAAAAATCAGAGGCTTTGTCCACGAAACAGAGTGCACAGGGCCTGAGAAGGGGAACTGCGATAATAAAGGTTCACAGAGAAAAAAGAAAAACCTATGAGCCGTTGCAAAAAATACATTTGAGAATAGTCTTAACCTCCTTTGTATTTCAGAAACAACAGCTGCGCGAATTGCCTCGTAATTGCTTTTGAGAAATGCTCAAACTGTGGGCAGGTTTGGGGGATTTTTTCCTTCTCTCAATGGGCATAAAAACAGATGATTTGTACCTGAAAGGAGAGATCTGAAACAGAGGGGTGCTGTGAGGTCTTAGATTAGAGACAACTCCAAACTCAGCTGATGTAAAAACATTACATAGATATCAGAGAACCATCTTTTTTCCTCCTGCTGCCCAAGCCATGTGATCCCAGAGCTCGTTTGCCCTGTGAGGAGCTGATTCAGGGAGCTCAACTGGCAGCAAACAACTCGCTGTGTTCCAGAGTTGGTTCTTTGCTGCCTCATTTGCTGCACTGATTCACCACAAAGTGAGAGAGATGCCAAAGGTAGGAGAGGAGAAGTGGAGTGTGGGCAGCACAGCAAAGGAGGGAGCCAGCAGGACACCTCCTTTCCACAGCAGCTCACCTTGGAGTGATTTAACCCCAATCAAAATCTCCTACTTGAAATTTTGTAGTGACTTAAAACAATTTTTCTATTTTGGTAGCAGGAATCTGGGAAAATACAAGTGTTTGCATCAGCTCATGGTTCAGAAAAGTGTGGGAAGTCTGCCTGGACTCATGGGGGTTAAAATTTGGATATACTCATGTGTGTGCCTGTGTTTGGCAGGGTTTGTAAGAACAATATAGAGAAATTCTCTTTGAAAAATAAAATAAGAATTGTTGGCACTTTTTCCCAGCAGAAACTATTAACTTAGAATTGAATGCAACATTTTGTTTCACATAAAATATTTTGCTCTGAGCTTTTAAATACTTTCCAAGTTTCATATCTCCTCTGCTCTGCTATAAAATCCAATCTGAACCTGCAAATGGTTTGTTTACTCCAGAATCCTATTTTTTTTTTTTTTTTTTTTTTTTTGGAATATAAACCATTCCTTTTTGCTGCCAGCTATAGCTCCTAGTGCAGGCTCATGGAGCTAGGCCACTTCCCCTCCCAAACACTCCCAGTGAGTCAGGACTGCGGGTGGAACTGGAGTTTTGTCATTGCCAAGAATAAAACCCCACTGCTTTGGAGAGCAGAAAACTTAAGGGCATCATTTTTTATCATCCAAACCGAAAAGCTGTGGTTCAGCATTTTGATATTTTTGTATTGCCGGTGGTTCTTCGTCTTTGAAATGAAAAATATTCAGCTCACACATCACTTTAAAAGCACCCAAAGCCATCAAAATGCAGCTTGTGACATCTCAGGGTGGTCCACGAAGCCACCAAGGCCCTTGACCATGGTTGGTCACCACGGTGGTTTCAAGAGTTCCTTTGTGGGTCCAACCCCAAAGAAAGCTCCCCTTGTAGATGATTATGGAGAAGTTTAGGATCCGGTTGGCTGAACTGACAAATTTTCTGGAAACTCCCCTAAAATCTGAGCTAAAATTATTTCTTTTTGATGCTGAAATCACAGCTGTGACAAATATTCAGCCTTCTCCATGATTCATGTGCTCTCTGAGAATGGGAAGTGTCAGAGTAGCACAATTTAGTAACTTGTGTTTCCTTCCCCCTAGTTCAGCAATCCTAATTTCACACGTTTTTTCTAGAGTGGGTTATCTGCAGACCCACCCCTTATTTACCTGCCTTTATCCCACTCTTTCCCATTTCTCCAGCCATTCCCTACTCCCAGATTATCAAATATTCAGCGTCCTGTAATGTGACCAAGCAGGGGGAACATTTTCTGCATTAGATGTTGCAGAACTAGTTTACAATCTCATGTCTTCTTTACATTATTCTGTTTCAAAACATGCCCCAATTTACCTGGAAGATATAATTCCCATCTTTCCCTGTCTCTCAGCAGCTGCAAGTTTCTCTGAGTCAGGTGCTCTCCACATCCCTGAGCCACCTTCAGCAAGGTAAGACAACACTGGGCACCTTCAGAGGTTTGAAATCTTATTTCTGCTCCTCAGTGATACAAAAAGAAGGGAAGGCCCCTCCTTTCCCATCGTTCCACCTCTCCCTGACCATGTGGGGACATTATTCCTGTACAACTGTCTCCCTGCTAATAAATTAATTTAAAACTTCTCCTTTTACCAAAGCACCAAACCCCAGTTTGGTGCACACTTGAAAGTCACACTTCCCATCATTGTTTTGCCTTTTCAGTTCCTTTTAAACCATTTCAACATCTCAGATTGGTTTCCTGCACGTAATAATTGTTTCTTTGGTGGTAGGCTTCAGAAAGATTGGTTTCCTGCACGTAAGAGTTGTTTCTTTGCTGATAGGCTTTGGGTTTTGTGTTTGAGAAAGAAATCCTGGTGGTCTTCCATGCAATTAAATTCAAACTAGCTGTGGGGCTCCTGAAATGAAAATCTATTTCGCCGCAGAGCTGTCATCCTAACCAATCACCTCAGATGAGTGCTTGCTGTTCTCTCCCTTGCTGTAAAATAATGTGTGTTTTAAAGCTGGGATTTTTCTTTTCTCTCAACCCTCGTGCTCGTTAGAAGTTTGTAAATGAAGCCTCGTTATGTCGAGCAGCTGGGAGTTGTGCTTGAAACCCCTCAAAAAGAGCAAAAGAATTATCTAAGTAACAAAGTTAAAGTGTGCACACTTAAGCCAGAGAGATAAGGGAGCCACTCCAGTCTTTGCAGGGACAGCTGAGCACAAGGAAAACATGGAAAATGTGGAAAATACTGGGAAAAGTGGAGTTCTGCTGGTACATTGTTCTCCTAGGCAGGGCTTGGTTTGATAACTCACCAAACCCACTTTGCTGAAAATCAGCTGGTGCCAGCTGTAAGGGATTTTTTAAACTTCTGTTCATGAGAGGGATTGTCTGGAATTAGAGGAAATTTTGCTCTCCTGCTTACAGCAAAGTCATTTTATTTAAGGGTCTGGACTGAAATGGAGCTCACGGTGTTTAACTGAGGTATTCACAAAAAGAACAAATCTGGGGCTGGGTTTATAGGGAACACATCTTTTATGTGAAAAGAGGAATGGGAAAGGAATTATTTTGAAAAGGTCAATTGATAAAAGCCAGTCCTTCTGGTGGGATATTGAACAGCTCAATCAGAGATGAAGGATTTGAGGGTTTGCTTTTTGCTGGGTTGCCTGAATCCTTCACTTTGCAGGGTTCCTCTTTGGGAAGGATTTTTAGGAGGGCATTGTCATCCCAAGACTGGCAGCTCTTTGACCAAAGGAGGATCTGGCTCCACACTCCCTCATTCCAACCTGGAATTTGAAGCTGCTTAGAAAACTCATTATTCTACATTTGACTTTCCTTTTTTGGGGGGATTGAGAACTGTGTTTTTGCATGAATTTTCATGAAAATTGGAGATGAATTTAGATTTTTAAAGGCAAGCTTTCAAGACAGCTCACATCCCACAGAACGGGATGGAAACTGGTTGGCAGTGGAATGGCTGGGATCACATGGGACTTTTCAAGTCAGAGATAGCTCCACTTGTTCAAGAGATGCTTTCATGTGGTTTCCAAGGGAAATAGTGGCTCCTAACAACATCTTTACAAGGGAGCCGATGTCAAAGTGCCTGGTGGCAAAGTTCCGCTGTTTCAACCTCCAAACTTATCTTTTCAGCTAAAGTAAATACGTGTTAATGATGAATAGAACTCCTCTGTAAGAAGTGGGTTGAGCAGGAGGTTTTAGAGGTTGGCAGTTTAATAGAATTGAAAGTTATTTCTCTTCTCTTAGTGAAGGTGGGAAGAATTAACAGGTAGAGGAGCAGGTGAAAGCTCCTGGTGCTGTGGCTTTTAGTTGTGGGATAAATCAAGGAGTTGGGAAGAGCTGGGCAGTAGAATAACAGAATTGTTTAGTTTGGAAAAGATCTCCAAGATCGGGACCTCTCTTTCATGGGACAAAAATAAGCAGAATAGCCTTCAGTTCCCACCCAAAATGTCTGTATTACATGGAGAACATTCATTTTTTTCACTGATAAACCTTATAAATATTTCAGATATCACACCAGGGCTCATCACTTGCAATGAGCTTTTCCCATTACAATGGGTAATTGTTCTGTGTGTAATGAGCAGACTGAGTAACCCAAATCATCCCACGGATTATCTGGCCCAAGGTTCAGACTGGGCTTTGGGAATTGTTTTGGCCATTGATTCTTCCAAGGCCAGTATCAAAATAATAACTTAGATGTGATGGGTTTAACTTCTCTTTCTTTGTTTTCTTCTAACAATCCAAGACATCCTTTTTTGGATGTGTAAATCAGCTTTTTTCACAATTAAAATGTTGGGCTCATCACTCACTGATATCATTATGATTACTTAGCTTGTGCCAAGCTTTAGTACATTTTTAGACAAGCTTTTCCCCATTCAGAGCATCACCAGTGGCCTGTCTGCCAGCTCTGGGGTGGGCAGGAGATGGCATCTGCTCTGTCTGAGAGTGTCTGCGTGGCCAGAGGCAGCCCTGGCCTGGGGGGACTGATGAGCTCCCATTTAAGCCTTTTTCCCAGTGACAGCACCAATTTGTGTCCTTTGCCAGCTATCAATCTTCATTAGGCTGATAGGAAATTATATCTGGGAGATGCCTACCTGGCTTTCTGACTGGATTAAAATTGGCCCAAAAGTTATTGGGCCGAGGGAGAACGGGCAGTGAGCTCACAGAACTCTGCTCCTTCAGCAACCAAAGCCAAGAGGGTCACGTTATAAACTCCTTCTGTGCATTTTGGGGGGATATTTCTGTTTTTCTGGCTGACATTTGCCATTTACCCCTGGTTTGTTGTGATGTTTTCCATCACCTGGAAAGCAGGGCTGGAAAACGAGGAGGAGCAGCAGATTGTGAGAGGAACAGCAGCCACGTGAACATTAAAAGGCCTGAGTATCAGCAAGGCCACTACATTTGCAAGACATTACGTAGTTTATGTACTATTTTATGCATGGAGCCTCCTAACAGTTATTTCTCATGGATCTGCAAAATATAAAAGACTTTAGGTTAAAGGAATAATAATGAATCATTTATGAGATATTATCTACGAAGATGGATTGATTCCATCTGTTGCAGTAATAAAAATAATAATGCTCAGCAATTACATAAATGCTTTACAGGTTTTCAGTGTGCATCACAAACATTAATCTAAGCTCTAGCCCATAGCACAATTTTTAAGAGCTTGTAAAAGGCCTTCAGCTTATACATGCTGGGTTATTTATTTATTTTTAACAAGGAAATTCGTCGTAATAGAGTTTTTAAACTGGTTTAGAAAATTGAGTTGTAGCTCCTCAGTCTAAGGCACTCCATGAAGATGGCCACAAAATTGGTTTCTTTTTCTTTCTGTTGGTTGAAGTTGCTGCAAATGTCCAGGAGAAATACAGCTCCACACGCAGGTGCTCATTATCATAGAAATGATGGAAAAGTCTTCCAGGATGCCTTATTGGCATTATCTCCCAGTTATTTGCTAATCTCATTTTTTGTGTCTCGTAAGCAGCTCACTGAGGGAAGGGCAAGGGTTTCTGAGGCAGAGCAGAGCCTGGCTGTGCTGTTACACACTTACATTTCATACAGGATCTCGCTCCCTGAAAGAAATAATTTCTTTTATTCACTGCAGGAAGAAATCAGTTATATGAACAATTGGTTCCATGCTTTAGATGCAGCCCGATTTAACCAGCAGAATGAGTATTAGGTTTAATTTTGTTCTGCTTGCATTTTCATTTGAATTCTAGAAAAAGAAGTGATGATAACTTTGGATGAAGGAATGGTTTGTTTGAGGTGCTTCCTGGCAGACAGAGGTGTGGTAAAACAGGCAGGATTTAAACACAATTTAAAAGAGAGTTATCCCAACTGATATTTTGGGCATGCCTATAGGCTCTGTGAATATAAAGATCAATTTACCTTGAGCAAATTGTGAGCTTTGGCTTAAGAACATTTGTGGGGGTATTTTGGAATGGGGTCCTTTGCAGTGTAACTTGTGACCTTGAAAGACAAGGTGCCACGGGAGCTCTTGCCTTGTAAATCTGTTTATCTGTGCACGTCACAGATAAGACCCAGGCTTTGCAATGCCCCTTGACTGAGCAAGTGACATTAATTCCATTAACTCTGGGCAAAAGAAGTGTTTGTATTGACAATTGGAATGTGGGGGGGGGCTTAATGTATCATCCCCCATCAAATATTTGGCTTGGAAATATTTAACAGTTAATCCAGAGAATAGAAAGGTTTGTTGGAACTAAACAAAAAAAATATATATATATTTCCTTCAGCAATATTCTGTTAATTCATATCTAATGAGATTAATTAAAACAGATGGGGGAAAAAACCCCTCCAGTGTTCCATAGGCAGAGAAATGCTGGGTTCAGTTTGGTCAGACCCCAGTGCTGATGATCATTCATGAAACAGAGAAGAGTTTGTTGCCAGTGCTACCTGCCCCTGTAACCATCCCTGTTCCCTATCCCATCATCCCACTCTCTGGGAGGGAATTCTGGCCACTGCAAACTCCTGCTGCTTTTGGGAACTGCCAGGGGCTGCTGGAGGGGCTCTGCTCCCAGCCTGGACACCCCGTGCTCCTCCTGCTCCTCACCTGGACATCTCCCTGGGTATCCAGCTCCTCTCCAGCCCTTCCCTCAGGATGTTTCATGGAGCAGCTTCATTCTGACCATCCTTGGGCACAGATCCCTGGGATGGGCCAGGCTGGAAGGGACCTCAGTGGCACAGGATTGTGTCCAGACACTTCTGGGATAACCCCAGGGAGGGAGACTCCCCAGCCTCTCTGGGCTCTGCTCAGGGCTGGGCACTGCCAGAAGTTCTGCCCCTGTGCTGGGGGAATTCCTGGGATCAGCCCCTGCCCGTGGCTCTGGTGCCACTG
Organism: Pseudopodoces humilis; assembly: GCF_049639895.1. NCBI lineage: Eukaryota > Metazoa > Chordata > Aves > Passeriformes > Paridae > Pseudopodoces > Pseudopodoces humilis. Next base: position 2,291,764 of record NC_142207.1, read on the forward strand.
CTGGGCCTGCTCTGCCCCTCCTGCACCCAGGGACTGCCAGGGTCACCCAGGGACCCCCAGGGACAGCCAGGGTCACCCAGGGACCCCCAGGGACTCCCAGGGACCCCCGGGGACTCCCAGGGCTGAAGGCCCTTCTCAGCTGGGCTCCCTCAGCCTCCCCTGGGCACGGAGATGCTCCAGGCCCATCCTCAGCCCCAGGAGCTCCTGTCCCTGCTGTGCTGAGGATCCAGAGCTGGACACACACTCCAGAGGTGCCTCCAGGGCTGGCACAGGGGCAGGGTCCCTTGGTCTTTTGCTGGATGGCAGTGCCTATTCCCAACTGTTACATTATGGCTAAAAGTAATTATTTCTTAAATGCTTTTCCTTCTGTGCCTCCTCCAAACCATGAAGTACACCATGGAAATCCCTTAATGCAAGTGCACCTCAGCCATTCAGAAACAACCCAGAAACTGCTATGGAAACCTGTCCAGAAATCTCCCTGGATGCGGGATGGAGCTACCATGCTGTGAATTTTGGGATGTGTTTTGGTACCACTCTGATCAGAGTTACATTTCAGAGGTGCTGCTCTGAACTGATTTTGTTTCAGACATGAGAATAAATCCTGGTGTGCAGGAGCTTGGACACACCAGTTCCAGCCCATCCTGCTCTGTGCTGGTTGGATCTCCTGGCCCCAGGAGCCTGCTCTGTTCTGCTGCCAGGGCTCACCAGGCCAGGGCAGGACTGGCAGAAGGGAAATGTGCTTCTGTCAGGACTGGGATCAGGGATCAAACCCAGCCACATCAGCAGTTTAAACCTAGAGGCTGCTCTGTGAACAGCTGAGACATCACACACCTCCAGTTTTAAACCTCTCCTGGTTTCACCTCCCAGAGGGTGGCAGGCTGGATGATTAGAAGTCATAATAATAAAGTTCTTTCTGCGAGATGCTCCCCTTGTTTAAAATAACCATCTCCTGCAAAATCCAGTCAGGCTAGGAAATAATTAGGGTGATATTTATTTCTGTTCTTTCTCTCCTTAAAGAATGGTAATTATAGTTGAGGATATTGCCCCACAGTTACAAATAACTTGCTGAATTTTCCCGTGAAAATGGGTTTTGGTTGTGGCTACTCAGATGGGAGCTCAGCATGTAACAGGGTTTGAGAACACTGGAATAAAAATGAGCTGTTAAATACCAATGCTGTTTGTGAGGAATATATAAATAAGTGGCTGTTACACAGCAGGATGATGCACAGAGCAACTCGGAGTAATATATTGGCTTACCTCGTAGAAATGGCTCCATAATTGTGATAACATCAGAAATCACTATCACTCCTTGCTGAGAAATTATTTGTTACCATCCTCTTGTTTAAATACAGCTGGGAGAACTCTGAAATTATTTTCAGCACTGTTTGGAGGCTTCCCCTCATTTAACCTTCCAGATTCTACTTATAAAAATAAAAAGCTTAAATTCTTGGTGATACCTTCACTGTGCTGAGTTCCTTTTGTACACCTTCCCAGCTGGGTGTAATATCGAGTGGGTTTTATTTTATCTTTTTAGTGTCTTAAGAAAGATCCAGTACCTCGTCTTGTAAAAAGTGCAGGGGGAAATAAAAAGGTATTAATGGCTAATAAGAAATAATCTGTAGTTAACACAGCTCATCCTTTCTTTCATGCTCTGGCATGATCTTGTTGCTTTTGAATTTGGATTATCAAACTGCGGGGTGTGAGGTGAAATGGAGAAGAATGGTTTGGGAACCTCCTTGTGTCTGAGTTATCTGCTTTAATGGAATTTCCTGTAAAAAATAATCCCACCTAGGAGGTACCTGGGGGTCCTCTGGTCCCAAGAGACCAAAAATATTGAGTGTTCATTCAGCAACAATGAAAATGTTTCTCCAGCTTGAGAGCTTTGGAGCTGTGGTCTTCATTGCTAATGTTTCACAGTATGCGCAGAAGGTAAAAAAGTCTCGTTTTGGGAAAATGAAAACAATTTCCAAAGTATTTGTGTTGCTCCTGCCCATATTCTGAGGAGATATCTCAGGTAACTGTGTCCGAAATGTGGAAAAGCTTTTCCTCCCGGAGGGTTCTGGGGCACTGAGCAGGCTCTTCAGGGAATGGTCACATTCCCAAGGTTGCCAGAGCTCCAGGAGGGTTTAGACAACGCTCTCAAGGACTGGGTGGGATTGTTGGGGTGTCCTGGGCTGGGCTGGATGATCCTGGGGGATCCCTGCCAGGACATTCCATGATTCTACATCAGTCCCAGGCACTGCTAAATACTGGCACTTCCTAAATCAGTGACAGCCAGCATCCTGTGCTGATAGACTGGCACAAGTGAGGGGCTTTGAAGGAATCTGTTTATTAAAAGGAAATTTTGTCTTTTAGGAATATTTGTCTCAGGCTTTTCTTTTATTCTGGGGCCTCTCTGTTTTTCTCATGTATTTTTTATACTTCCAAATGAATCCATGTATATAAAAGGTGGAGTGAGGGAAGGGGCAGAGGCATTTCCAGAGGGTATTGATGATTTACCAGGTCTGGGGGAGCTTTGGAGGTGCCAGTTCCACAAGAGCCATGAGACTTCACGCTGACAAAACCCACTGGAGACGCCGATGGATGGCACAGCCCGAAATTATCCTGGCAATTTGGCTGCCTGCCATTCCTTTACTGCTTCCTGCTAATTTCTGGAAGGGACTGCCTGATGGCTGTTGGGAAAACAGGCGGCTCCATGAATGGTGCCCTTTATTCCCAGCGTATCTGTTGGGTTTATTTCGTTCCCTTCGTGATAAGGCTCCCCCTGATATTCACATGACAGCCCCTGTGAGCTGGAGCTGGGTGAGGAGAAGCCAAAGGAGCCTTTCTTGTGTGAGTTTGGGCCGATTGGAATGTGATTCCCTGCAGGGGAAATCCCACATTCCTGCGGGTCCCAGATAAATCCTATGGCCCCGTTTCCCATCAGAGAGGCAGCAGCAAGAAGAGAGAGCTGGTGGCTCTCCCTGCTGCTGCTGGGTGCTAAAATAAACGCTCCACCTCACATGGAAGTGGAAAACGTGAAATTCTAGAGCTGCTCCAGGCAGTCAGCAGGATGGAGGGAACTTTCTGAGAGAATTACATGAACGAGCTGAGAGTAAAACCCCCATTCAGAGGTGTGGGAGGGATGGAGAGGGAAAAACCAGCTGAAAGGAGGAGAAATATTCCCAGCTAAATGGCTCACCATGTTTTCCAGGACCAAAAGTAGAAACCCACCTCGGGTATATGATTTAATTTACAAAAATCTGAACTTTTTATATAATTAGGGGCTGTACTGTGACATTAGCAGTGTAAAATGCAATGTTTAAGAGGCTTTGTCACCTGCTTGGTGTGTGACCCCTCCTGCAGAGCACCAGCTCATTCTGCTGTTCCACCCTGCTAATTTCTTCATTTCTACTGAGTTTGGTATTTAAATATCTGCCAACTCTCTGAGTTCCAACAAGCATTGGCATGAGTAATGAGTCAAATGTTAGAGCAGCATTATTCTTTGACAGTTCTAAAAGGATTATATAACTCGAATTTTAAATAATATTTTTGAAATGTGTAATTTAAAAGGTCCTCGTGTTCTGCAAATGGTTTAATTTTTTCATCCCATTTAATTGACATTGCAAAAGAATCATTAAGTCAATGATGATTAAAGCAGCACTTTTATAGATCAAACTCTCTTTGGGGAGAAATTCAGTCACCATGAAAGAAATATAGGCATGTATTTTGAGGATGCTGCAAGAGAAGCAGGAGCTGAATAGGCTTTTCAATAAATCTCAATCTGGAACCTCCTTCCAGTCAATCCAAGGCACCTCAAGGGTCAGCACTGGATAGTGTGGAAAAAACCCTTTTTGATTTTACAGGATGGGAAGGAGGGATTTATTTCACCCACGTGGTTCCAGCCCAATCTGAGCCAGATTCTAAAGAAGGATGTAATGAAGTTATTAATTGTGTCCTCATGGTGATACTCAGCTGCTTCCTTTTCTGTGTAGTAAACTGCTTCCACCAAAATAAATCAGGAACTTTGCTTGGGTTCATGTTGGATTTCAAAACTACATCCATGGGATCATTGCTGTTTTAATCTTGACTAAAAATTATAATATTTACATCTATGGTAGGTCCTGAAATGGGAAGTAGCACCTGGAAATGTTTTGGTTTTTAATTCTTTCCAGTCCTCTTAAATAATATCTGTGTTTGAGTATCTTTTGTTCCTTTTGAAGCTGGGTAAACATTATCCCACTATCCCACTATCCCATTATCCCATCCTGTGGAAAGAGGAATGGTGTCATTACAGACTCAACTGGATGAGTTTCACCTCAAATCTTGTTGTACATTCAAATGTGGGTTCCAGATATTTGTGTTCTAAATCATCTGTTGGGGAGGTTCTGTGTAAGATGTGACCTTTACTGAAGATAAAATATGTAGGAAATTCCAAGTTCTGGGAAACATCAGTAGAGCAAGTTGTATAAAAGATCCTGAAAAGGAGAAATAAGTGAAATCAGGAATTAAGGAATGGTAAATACAGAAAAGCAAGTATTAAAATATTTAGGGTCAGGAAATTTTGTTGCTCTAAGAGGGTTTGTGATTACAAACAGAGTTGGGGCAGGGTGGGATCCAATAAAAATTGTACCAGCAAAATCAGCAATGTGTCAGAGAAGATAAATAATTGGAAATAGGAGCAGATTGTCTAAGAAGAGAATATACCTCAGCTTGAAAATTCACTCCACATTTGTATGCTGTAGACATAATAACCAAATTTTAAGTTTTATTCCATTAAGTTCCCTTAAGTGATGTCTCTGCTAAAAAGCATGTTCAGCCGAAACTTAAAAATTCACTAAACCAAAGGTAAAACATTATCAGAGAGAGGAAAAAAACATTTTAGAGCAGGTTTGTGAAATAAAAATTTAACAACTAAACAGACTCTAAGTTCTCAAACCTCTCAGTGAAACAATTTAGCAAAAGCTTGGAAAAACTTACACCTCATGATGAAAGGGAAAAAAAAATGTTTGGTACTAAATATTGTGGTCATTGATGATAAAGAAATTTTCCAGCCCTAGTGAAATTTCTGGAGAATCTGGTGGCTCCCAAGCCACGCTTGTTCAGCTGATGTAATTAATAATGATAAATAATTATAATATAATAATTATATAATATAATAAAAATATACTACTACTACTAATAATAATAATGCAAAATCACTGGCTACAAATCTACAATACCCCCACAGAAATGGAGAAATCTGGGCAAAATGTCAGCACCTACAAGGGAAAAAGGGTGATTGCAACTAAAGTAAATTAGTCCTTCCCTAAAGATAAGGAAAGCAGATTCTGGACATCTCTCCCCTGCTGGCCCCATGTTCTGGAGTGCACTTAATCCCATTCCCAAATCCAGGTTTCTCCTGAGCTGCAGTCACTGTGTGCCCACTTTTCACAGCAGCCTTTACATTTTCATTCATCCCTCTCCACCCTCCATCTCCACTCCCAGTTCCTTGGCTGCTCCCACAGGGAGGCTGGGGGAGGTCAGAGCCAGCTCAGCTCCTGCCTGGGGACCATTCCCATGGCAATTCCGATGGGATTTTCCCCTTCCAGGTGGAGCAGTGGCCACTTCAGCAGCCCTTAGAGCTGCAGCAGGATCCTTCCTCACCTTCCTCACTTCCAACTCGTTCAGCTGAGCAGAATTTGAGGAGCCCCAGCAGGAATTTCCTGCGGCAGGAGCGAATTGGGAAGCGCAGGTAGCGCGGGGAGCCTTGAGCTCAGTGCCTTTGTTCCAGCCCCAGGATCCGGATGGAAAGCCCCCATCCATCAGTGCTCCAGTTCTGCTGATCCCCTTAACTTCACTGCTGGCTTCCCTGTCAGATGCATTTGTTTTACGACCCAGGACCTCAGCCAGTCTTAGTCCAAGCTCCCACAGGCTCTTTGCAGGATCTGATGCTCTGCTGGGGCCGTGCCAAAGCGTCTGCACGGCGTCTTCCCGTCCTGCCTCAGTGTGGAGCAGCTTGGCACTCATGGGAGGGAGGCCAAATGAACTTAAATAGTGCATCAATCCACAAAATCCTAATTGTAACTTCAGTTATTCCTTTGGAGGGGAGCAGACGAGCCCTTGATGAAGTGAGAGGGCGTTTTAAGCCTCTTTCCAGGTTGGTACGAACAAGGAGGGGAGACAGAATATTTTGAGGGGGAGGATGTTTTCTAAATATCCGAGGGAAAGATGTGACCAAGGTAGATTGAAAAAGGCCTTTAAGGGGATGGGCTGTTTGTGCCATTTTCCTCATCACTTGAAAAATCCTTAATTTTCCCTGCTCAAGTTTTCCCTTTTCTATTCTCTTTAAAGAATAGAAAGAACACCTCTCTTCTTTACAAGAATTTGGGATTCAAGTACCTCTATTTACTCTCCTGCTAGTCCCTATCTTTTCATGGGGGGCTGATAAACCTTGGATCTATTTTAATCTTTTTGTGCAAGTATAAGGAGCACAGAAATACAGAATATTTTAGTGAATGTTTTGCATCCAAGGAAGTTATGCCCATGTTGGACATCTTCTTACCGTGGCTCTTGTCTGTCCATGGCATTTGTTTTGCTCTCTAGCAAGTCCTTGAATATAATTTTTAATGTATTTACCTTCAGAATTCATTGTCAGTATTTTAGGGAGAGATTCCACTGCTGGGAAGGGCATTTCAGGTTCAGCATTAGGATTTAGCCAGTGTTTCCTGAGTCTTGAATTTCCTCACAAAACCACAGCTCTTCACTGCATTTTTGGATATAAAACCAACCCAAAAAAATTAAAAATCTCTACTGACAAAATCAGAGCAATTCTTTGGAGTCTGCAAACTCCCTTGTCCATCTCAGAGCTTTGGCTGCTGCTCTTGTGGAGCTCCAAGTCCCCAAATCTCATGTTGTGTGCTGCCATTTATTGAGCTGCAGTGGATTCAGGAGCCTCCACCCAGGACAGGACCCGTGTGCTCCCTTCTGCCTCGTGCTGGAGCCTTTCCACAATAAAACTTCTGGAGGAAACAGCTGATATCAATCTTATCTTAATGCCTCTAAAAACGTGGCTGCAAGGCCTTGCACGAGGGAAGTGGGATCTGGGAAAACTCAACCTTGACTGTTGTTGCAATAATTTAACAAGTTTTATGTTCAATCTTTATTTCCTGTTTGCCATTTGTGTTGTGTTTTGCCATTAGTAATGTATAATAAATTGCTGCTTTGGAAGTGTTATTAAAGATACAAAAAACATCCTTTTACTTTCCTTTAAGGTTTGGAAACGTCCAAAATATTTTCACTGATTCGGGTGCATGAGATGCTACTGAAAAATCCAACTTCCTTTTTTTTCCCCCCCTTCTTTTTGTTTTGATATTTTATTTAACAGCTCAAGTTTGCTTCTATTTCAGAAACGCTTTATTTTAGCTCTTCGTTGAAAATTCTATCTAAACACTTTCGCTTTAAGATGTATTTTTTTGGTAAAATATTTCCTGGAAGAGAAATTTGGAATACAAGCACATATGGCCTGCTTAGGATCTGATTTCAGCGTTGCTCAGAGCAAGAAGAGAGGCAGAGCAGGATGAGAGAAATTTGGTGGCCACTGAGTTCCTGTCTGGCTGGAGCTGGGATGTTTTAGCCCTTATCAAAGTTGGGAGAGCAGCTCCAACCCAGCCATCGGAGGGATTGGATCGATACCTGGCAAAGAGCCCGAAGGTCAGATAAAGTACTTAGGCAGGCAGGATGCCAGGCTAAAGAGATGTCAAGAAAATCAATTAGATCCTAAAGAAAGAGCAGAAAGCTAACTAAAAATCCAATCTTGAAAGGCTCTTGATATTTTGAAGCCAGCTTATTACTGTTCCTATATCTTTATCTGGCTAATAAAATTACCTTTGTTAAGCAATTAAAACCAGACTCGGGTCACACCAGGCGAGCACAGAACAGCCTGGGAACACCTGTGTGGGACCAGATTAGGCACAGCTACGAGGGGGGAGATTAAATGGAGCAGCTTTGGGGGCAGAGAGTGACACCAGGGTGATTCAGCTGCCCTCCTCCTTCCCGATCGATCCCTTTGCCTTTGTGCTCTTGGCGCACATCTTGGAGACTTTCTCCCCCGAGTGGTAATGGAAAAACAGAGACTTGGAGTTTGTCTGCTGGTGCCAGGTAGTTTGCTTAATAAATTATAGCTGTCTGAAGTCAGTAGAGAGAAGAGAAGAGAAGAGAAGAGAAGAGAAGAGAAGAGAAGAGAAGAGAAGAGAAGAGAAGAGAAGAGAAGAGAAGAGAAGAGAAGAGAAGAGAAGAGAAGAGAAGAGAAGAGAAGAGAAGAGGAGAGGAGAGGAGAGGAGCGGAGAGGAGACGGGAGGAGAGGAGAGGAGAGGAGAGGAGAGGAGAGAAGAGAAGAGAAGAGAAGAGAAGAGAAGAGAAGAGAAGAGAAGAGAAGAGAAGAGAAGAGAAGAGAAGAGAAGAGAAGAGAAGAGAAGAGAAGAGAAGAGAAGAGAAGAGAAGAGAAGAGAAATTCAGAGGGGTGGGTTGGCCTTTGCTTTCCTCTCCCTGCTTCTCCTTTCCCTTCCTCTCCTCTCCCCTTTCCTCCAAACCACAGTGATGGGAAGGAGGAGCATTTAACTGGATTAACAGCTGGAAAAATGGACTTTGTCAGCTTTTCTGGGATGGGATTTCACCTCCTTTGTGCAGGACTGAACACAGAAGTTGAAGGTTCTTTTTGCTCCTATTGACTTGTTCGCGGAATCAGAGTCACGGGATGGTTTGGGTTGGAAGGGACCTTAGATTTCATCCAGTTCCAACCCCAAAGTTCCAACGTGCCACCCTCCAGGTCATGTTTGGTGGTGTGTTGGTGTCATTAGCCAAGGTTTGTGTTGACTGAAAAATGCCAATTTTTGCTCTGAAAGGGATGGGTATTTCCACACAGCTTTTATTATTTGTACTTTGACTGACAGTTTTGGGATGTTGTTAACCAGATGCTGGAAACATCCTGTGGCATCCATGCAGGAATATGGATGGGAATGTGTGCATGGACATATCTCCCCCTCACATCACTGGGACAAACTCCCAGAACAGAAATAATAAAAATAATAACAATAATAATAACAATAATAAATCCTTTCTTCATTCTGACCTTACGTGGAGACACAGAATTCAATACATATTAATGAAATCAACAAAACCTGTCTGTACATAATTAATAAGGTTATTTATTTTATTCAGGGTCTTACTGGATGACTGAGGAATCAGAATAAGAAAGGGCACAAATAATGACAATAGAAATCTGATGTGTCACTGAGGAAAGGGCTCAGGGTCTTAATTTCTTGCTTGTTTTTCTGCTCAGATAAATTTTGTGATAACCTCGACCTAGAACTCCAGCACATGTACCAGGTTTTAATTAATTGGAGCCTTTTTATTGCCTATGATCTCACTAACAAAATATTATAGGAAATAAATGGTGTAGGACTTGTCACACTTCCTGTCCAAACCCTTGTTCTCCTTGCCAGGACAGATCTGTAACATTCTTGTCAGTATTCATTAGGATTATTTTCTCATTCAAATCCAGATTTCATTGGCTGGCCTATAAATTAATCCAGTACCAAAGGATATGAGATCTTTCAGAATTTGAAAATGCTGCATTTTGAAATCTTAAAACCGATAAACAAAACCAAACCATTTCCACAACAGTTGTGGCCTGTACTGGGCAGCACTTCTCAAATGTCCAAATTTAACATTTACAAATAAAAAAGTGATTGAATCTCCCCTCCTCTCTGCCTTTCCCAAATATCTGTGCATTTCCCACAGGACCAGTTTTATTTGAAGGAGCTGTATTTTTAGGAAGCTGGTGAGGAGCTCCATGTATTTCCCATACATAAATACATATATCTGTGAGTGTGTGTGAGCTGAAGAGTATTGCAAGTAGCAGACAAAATAGTACTTTTGAAGAGTGATGGCAGTGATGTATGCACAGTAAATTAGGAGGATTTGTGTGAAATCCTTTGTACTATTCTGGTGATCAAATGTAAATCTTTATAGGGAGTGAAAGTCACCTCTTATGGATATTAACCCAGAGCCAAGCCCTCCATGGGAAATAGAGAGAAGGCAATTAAATTAAGGGTAATAATTTAATTATTACATTTTTGAACATTGGTAGACACTCTTGTCTTATTCAGACTTTGTAAACTTGTGGGTTTTATAAATTTCAGGTGGCTCTGAAGGCTTAGGACATAATTTAGCCCTGACAGTTTTTATCTGTGCTTCATCCATAAGCTCTGGGGAATTCCTGCTGGGCCAGGATCACAAGGTATCACTGGGAAATGTTTCTTTTTTTCAATGTAATCACTTCCCATAAAGGGATTATTATTATTATTATTTTCCTGCAAAGAAAACAGGTGTTTTAGGGTTATAAAAATAGAACAATGTGGGAAAGTCTGTTCTGTCAGTGACAATCTGATTTCATCACCTCTAAGAGGATGCACAGATAACTGGGCTCTTGTCAGCTGTTCCACCTGAAGTGTAAGAACCCTCTCCAAGCCAGCCAGGATTACCAGCAGGAAGGAAACCAGGAGATTACTGCCTGGCTTTGTGCTTTTCCAACTCCTACAGGCATATTGTGAGTGTTTGAAAGTTAATTCAGTTTTTTCCTTGCAATTCTCCGAATTGTTTGGGTGCTTTGGCACAAGAATTCACCAATTAAGAAACAAGCAAAAAGACTTTTAAATAAAACTCACCACATTTGTTCAAGTCATTGAAAAGCAGGAAATTACTGTTGCTCTCCAAAAAGCAGCTGTGTGTATACAGTGACATTTTATTTAATGATTGAAATTATAGTATAAATATACATTGTATTACTGGTTATTCTCATTTTACAATGCTGCAAAAGGGCTTGAGCAGAGATGTCAGTTCAGCCAGCCGGGCTTTCTCCAGGAGCAGCAGAAGCCCAGACCTTGATGACATTAAAAATATCAATTGGTTTTTCATTTCTGATGTTGGAAGAATTTTATATTTACTTTTTTAATCTTGCCATTCTGGGAGCTGGGCTGCTGCTCCCTTGGTTTTTCTGTTGGTGTTTAGTATCAAGGTGGAAAATAACGTTTTAGGAGTTGTAGAATGAAAGTATCAGAATGATTTGAATTGGAAGGGACCTCAAAGCCCACCCAGTGCCACCCCTGCCATGGCAGGGACACTTCCACTATCTCAGGCTGCTCCAAGCTCCATCCATCCTGGCCTTGGACACTTCCAGGGATCCAGGGGCAGCCACAGCTTCTCTGGGCACCCTGTGCAGGGGCCTCCCCACCCTCACAGAGATAAATTTCTTCCCAATATCTCATTTAAATATCTCCACTTTTAAATTAAAGCTTTCCCCCTTGTCCTATCGATATCTGCCCTTGTGAAAAAAAAATAAAAAAGTAAATCATTGTCCCTCTTTTTTATAAACATTCTTGAAGAGCAGGAATGTTAAACTTGTGAGAAAAAACAATTCAAGGGTTCTGTGGAAGCCTTGCTCACATCTCTGCTAGTGAGGAGAGATCCTGTGGCTCCTCCAGCAACCCCCTTGGCTCACGGAGCTGTTGCAAACTCCAGCACAGATAAAAGGACAGAGGCAGCTCCTGCCTGAGCCTGGGTTTATTCAGTGATGGCAAGTGCCTGAAATGGTGCAAAGATTAATTCCCTTGGAAACAAAATGTGGCTGGACCAGTTGGAGAGTCTCCTGCTCAGGAAGGGATCTGGAGATGAGTAGGAAAAGCTCTCAGAAGGAGCAGCAATTCAGCTGGAGACCTTCATCCCTGCAGAGTGCCTGGAGTGAGCCCCTGCACAGGCTGGGGATTTAAAGAGTAGATGGAGGGCATGGTTTGAGCAGTGCCTGATGAGTGATGAACTGAGAACACTCACCATGGCATTGAGGTCGTGCTGTATTTTAATTAGGGAGAGGACAGGAAATGATCTAATTATCTGCATGGCTCCTCCAGAGAGAGAATGAACGACTTTGTGCAGGTGGAGGTGGCTGAGCCTGGCTTGGCACTGGGCAGAGCTGGGAGCTGATGGAGCTAAACCCTGCTCCTCTGGAAATGAGTGCTCAGTGCATTCAGAAAGAAACAGGAAACTGCAGAAATTATCCCATTTCTGGGGGTCTGGAGAGTCAGTTCTATGGGGAGCAGTGATACAACTATTAAAATATTAACTTTCTAGAAATAAATATTTAAGACCCATTTTTCACCATGAGGATGGAATTTTTCTAATTGATTTAAGGGCATCTTATTGATTTTTAAGAGCTGAGGTGTTCCACGCTTTGGTTATGTAAATGTTTGAACCTTTTTTTGGGCTGTATATTTGAATTGCAGAAGAAATCTCTTGCCTATTTTTCGATCTTGAGAGCTCAAAGACATTACTTGTGGTTAATTTTCCAGCCAAGAGGATTTCAGTCATGTGAAGGAAAATGACACCGATTTTATTCAGTCCATCAGCACTGATAATACACTTGGAGAGAACCATCTGCATCGATGGGATTCTATTTATTTACAGCTACACATAAATCGATTTCTTTTCCCTGAATCACCACTTGATGAGATTTTTTAGGGGTATTTGGGATTAATTTTATTGTTGTTCTAGGAGAGGTAAGATAAGGACTGGTCTGTAATACTGGAAAACAAGAATACATCAGCTTTGTTTTAAAATGCTTAGCTGGTTGGGGATTCAGCATGAGAACAATCTGAGTTATGTCTTGAAGATGGGCAAGGAAATGATTAAGTGACTCTATTTCTATGCAGATTGGGGCTACGTAATTAAATACCTACTTACAGACAAAAGCAGAGATGAAATTGCTTCCTCAGTTCAGAGAAAAAAAAATAATAGGAAGGGCTATAAAATGGTATGAATAAAGAAATAAATGGGAGCAGTAAATGGCCAGTCAATAGGGTGCTTTGGAATTAGAGAGGGTCAAGCCAACCTGGTCTTTTATTCTATTTTTAATTTTTCTGGGAGTGCAGGTTAGGCTGAAAAAGAGACTGGAATAAACCTAAACTTAAATAAAACATTTGAAGTGGGGCTTGTTTGAAATGTTGATTAAGAACTATAAATCATTATCTGACACACATTAAATAAGTTGAGCTGGCAGCTGTCTGCTTTCAAAGGGGAGCTTAAAGAGATGATAACTGAGAAATAAATTCCCGGTAGGGAGACTTTCAGGTTGGTTCTAGATGTTTCTATCAATGACCTAGAAGGAAGCAAGAAATCATTACTGAACACCACTAAACCCTTAGCAAATGGCCTTATAGAGAGATTATGTATTTTTTACGTGGAGAAGATGATGTATTGGTCTTATCAGAATTGTGCAATGGTCTCATCTATAATAAACTCTGTGGTGTATAAAACACTGAGCAGATAAAGGTGTGCTGCAGGCCAGGAGGAGCAGCTGGAACTGAGCAAAGCCGAGGTGCACATGTTCAAAATGCCTGTGATTAATCATTATCCTCATGGGCTCTGGGTGCACTGCCATGCTGCTTCTGATTTTTATCTCACTCCTGTCTGGTTTTGAAGCAGGGGATCTGCTGTGTTCCCAGACCCCTGGGTGACTGAGGGTGGAGATATCAAATTGTGGAGCTGGAAAGCCTGAACACCTCCTTCTGCACTGCCATGCAGGAGGCTTCTGCAGTCCTGTTCTTGGCTGTGCTCAGGGAATCTTTGGTGTTCCCCAAAAGGGTTTTTAATGTATCAGTGGAGAGCTGCATTTTTGTAGGAAGGTGGAAAGATTGGGGAACGGCTCTGCAATAACTTCTGAATAAATGAACATTTCCCCAAGTGACCTCAATCGCAGCTAAGGAAACTAAAATGCCTTTGGCCTGGAAGTGGGTCTGGATGTGCTGTGGATTTATAAAAGGGTTTTGAAATGGTGTTTGTGGTTTGAAATATGGAAATATTGCCTGGTCCCCTGTGTGTCCTGCATCCCTCACTGCCCCTCCTTGCGTTCCCGTGGCATCGGCTGCGGTGCCCAGCGGGGCCATCCTGACCCCTCACCCCACTATCCCTGTTCCTTTTCTACCTCCCTCCTCATTCCCAATCCCAGCTGATTTCACAGAATCCCAGAATCCCAGACTGGTTTGGGTTGGAAGGAATCTTAAAGCCCATCCCATTCCACCCCTGCCATGGGCAGGGACACCTCCCACTATCCCAGGCTGCTCCAAGCCCCGTCCAACCTGGCCTTGGACACTTTATATCCATTAACGGCTTACACTTAAATATTATTCAGCAACACAGGACTCAGGTGGAGAGAAAATGCTATTTACTCATCGTTGCCCCTTTTTAGGAGAAGTGCTGAGTAAACAAGACTTTGTGCTCAGTGATTTTCTGGGCATCCCCTCCGGCACGGAGCAGACACGGATCTGGCTGGCTGAGCACTTGTCTGAAAGCTCCTTCCTTGCATCCATGGCATTAATTCAGCTGCCTTCATATGGCTGCTTTCCTCCTGGATCATTTATATATTCTGTAAACTGCCTGCTGAGGCACTGTGTCTGTATTGTTCAGTGGAGAACGCTGCCAGTCCCAGCATTTATATCCCTGATTTCCTGGATTTATATCCCTGATTTCCTGGATGCTGAGCTTGTTTCCATTATAATTCAATGTCCTGCCTCCATCCCTCTGGTTGGGGTGCACGGCACGGAAATTGTTTATGTTGTGGAATTACCTTCTGACATTGATGCATGAGGAAATTATTCCAAAAACCCCTGGAAAAATATAGTGCATTCTGCAAGAAATCCAGGGAACTAACCGGGATAAGGGAAGCCTTCGAGACCGGCCAGAAGTATGGAAGTCTTTCCAAGGATTTGTGTCATCCACGGGCAATTGCGTGGTGCTCAGCAAAGATTCCTACAGGACAGGCACACTTGGAATTCCAGCAGATTAACCTATCATCAAGTCATCAGGATCCTGCTCTTGGAATAAACACAGCTGCTGTTTTCCAAGAAATGTGGCAAAGAGCAGCAAGGAAAAGAGGGACAATTAGTGTTGCTGAATGCCAAGGAACTCAGGCTGGCATCGCTCTGTTTGGGAGAGTTTGGCTTTCTGGAAAGCCCTTTCTGCAACAGAAGAAAGCCCAAAGCTGTCTCATATCAGAGTGTCACTCTTGACTTTCTAAATTGAAGGTGGGAATAATTCCCTTCTTTGTTTTATATTTTTGGGTTGGTTTTTTTTTTGGCATTTTCTTAATCGGTTGCTTTTATTCTTTCAAAAGTATTTCACTTATTTAATTTTCTGCTCCTCCTATTTCTGCTCCTGATCTACATTTTAATAACAAATGGGAGAGCTGGTAATGTTCCCCTGGAGAAGGGAAGGATCCAGGCAGAGCTGGGAATGTTCCCCTGGAGAAGGGAAGGATCCAGGGAGAGCTGGGAATGTTCCCCTGGAGAAGGGAAGGATCCAGGGAGAGCTGGGAATGTTCCCCTGGAGAAGGGAAGGATCCAGGGAGAGCTGGGAATGTTCCCCTGGAGAAGGGAAGGATCCAGGGAGAGCTCAGAGCCCCTTGCAGGGCCTGAAGGGGCTCCAGGAGAGCTGGAGAGGGACTGGGGACAAGGGATGGAGGGACAGGACCCAGGGAATGGCTCCCAGTGCCAGAGGGCAGGGATGGATGGGAGACTGGGAATTGGGAATTCCTGGCTGGGAGGGTGGGGAGGGGCTGGGATGGAATTCCCAGAGCAGCTGTGGCTGTCCCTGGATCCCTGGAAGTGCCCAAGGCCAGGATGGACACTGGGGTTTGGACACTTCCAGGGATAGTGGGAAATGTCCCAGGAATGCCCATGGCAGGACATGGAAGGAGATGATCTTTAAGGCCCTTCCAACCCAAATCAGTCTGTGACTCTATGATTTCTTGTTTTTGATGATGTAAGGATCTGGGGAAAAATTAATTAGGATATTTCCTGAAACAAATCCCCAGATTACCCTTCCATAGCATCTCTCTCCAAAAAACCTGCAAACTCTATAAAAGATGTAGCTAAAGGCTTCTTTTTAAAGTCTTGGCTTCTACAACATATTTTACCCCAAAATAAATCCATAAACTGTTTGTTAGTGCAGCCAGGAGACAAATTTCAGGTTTCAATGGAAAAATGGAAAATTGGGGTTTAAACAATCTGTTCTTTCCTGGGATCTCCTTGGAGCACGAGAAGCTCGGTTTGGAGACGTGAGATAGCAGGGAAAGAGATTAATTTGGACAAGAGAGGAAATAGAAGAGTCTTAATGTCATTAAAGGAAGAAACTGGAGAGAAAATGAACGTATAATGACATAAAACACCTCTGGTGGTCTCAGCAAAAGCGTCAGGAGGTGCCATTGGAGAAAATATGAGCGAGTGAGAGGAGCTCATTTCCTTTGCGTGGCTGAGGTGGCTCATCCCTTACACCTCAGCACTTTATTTATACCCCCTTCTGGCAGGATATGGACAGCAATTTCCTTATTCCTGACAGCTTTTTATATCCAAACTGGAAATCATCCTGCTCTTCCCACTCCTTATGGGAAACACGGCACAAGGATGGATTTGGGCCTAGGGAAGAGACCTAAGAAGGTGCTGGAAGTAATGAGTGGCAGGATTGTCATGGTGGTGGGAGGAGTGTAACAAAGGCCTGGGATCCAAAAACCTGGGAAAAATTGGTGCAGCAACCTGAGGACTTTAGGGACATACCAAAGGATGGAATTCAGAAGCTTTTAACAATATTCAAAAGGTGAAGCCTGAAAAATGTTGCTTATTTGTGGGGGTCTTTGCCACAGAGCACATTTTCAATGTTCAGCTTTCTAATTTATTAATAAAAGTCATTTTTTTGGCACAGCTGTGCCCTGCCCTGCACAGACTGAGAAGAAGAGGAATTAAATTTTCTTCTTTGGACATTACTCAATGGACCTTCCACTGAATTGAGTCTCTCTCTTGCTTCTGCTTTCAAGCTCATTAATACAAACTTCCAACTTCTTCATTCCTAATGCCAGAATAAAAATTTGTCTGTGTGTTTGAGTCCCGGCAATCTGGCAAAGTTTATTCAAAGTAAGGCTAGGAAATCTGATAAAAAAGGAGTGATGGATAGGAAATCTGATAAAAGGAGTGATTCATTCCTGCAGTAGCCACGAGTTGCATCTTTGTTCCTTACTTATTTGTGTCACTTCAGGTGGAATGTCCTTCCACTGTGGCTCTGGAAAGCTCTGGAGAAAATTCCTGCTTTTTGGGAAGTGAAGTAGAAATTCCTGGGAGAACTTTTCATCTTTCTTTTCTGTCACTGTGCATTTTTTGTCCACTCTTTTGTATCTTAATAACAGCAAGAAACAGAATTTGTTAGAATTGTTTCAAGAACGGAGAATGTGGCAGTCAATAAATTAATTTATTGAAAAAAACTGAGAGTAGAATCCATGGAATTCCAGAATTAGCAAATATAAGTGAAAGTTATCTCTGACTAGATTTTGATATGGGATTACCAAGAATAAGGTTAAAAAAGATTATTTGGCACATGGATTTTAAACAGAACAAGATGTAATGTGCTTGTGGAATATGGGATCAACTCCTTGGATGCAGCTCCTCATATTTTGGGTTTGTGGCACAAAACTTACCTGTGGAGAGAATACATGGCTGCCCAGACATGGAATGGGAATGTGTGGCCTTTAATTCCAGCCCATTCCCGAGTGTTCCCTGTGGGCGGCTGTGGCATTTCTGACACGATGGACATTTTCTATGGAGCTCTTGGATGTGATGTTCAGCATCACCAGGAGCCCACCAATGTCTGGAGGCCTCTGTTACAACATCTTTTGGAGCATTTTTTGCAGGAATTCGGTGCCCACGGTATTTCTCCCAGCTTTAATTCTCCAGCTGGCACTCGTCTGGGAGCAGGGATGTGTCTCCACCCCAACCTGCACATCCAGGATCCGTTCCCTGCACGCTCTGGGCCACCCAATCCCAAATGGAAACGTCAGTCCTGATACCAACAATCAAATATCCAGCACAGCCATCAACATTCCAAGGGGAAAGAATAGCAGAAAGCTTTTGGAAAATATTTGGGAAAATAAGATAAGTGGTGCACGCCGAGGTAGAGGGAGCCAATTTTGTGAGTCTCGGCTCCAACCGTAATGATGTGATTTAGATTAATTGCAGTGTTTTATTGCTTTGAATTGAAAACAGCGTTTTTATAGGCGAGACAGCAGGTGCAGAAAATCTCAAAAGCAAAGATCCAGTTTTTCCTGAATGCTTACTAAGTAATAAAAATGGGAAAGGAAAACAAGACAGAAAATTCTCTACACAAAGTGAATTTTTTTTTCTAAATCCAAAGTCTTGCACTCCCCCTCATCTTTCTTAAAGCAATCACAGGTCTCCAGGGAGCAGATTTCCACCATGCCTCAGTGTGCACCCTGAGGATTGTGATCCAGTCTGAACTTTGTAGAACAGACTGGTTTAAACCACTGAGTTGTGCCGATGAGATTTATGAGGGGCTGGAGAGCACCTAATTTTGGGGCAAGAGCTGAACAGCAGGACAAGCATTAATACAGAGCCGTGGCTCCAAGATCAAAATGTCCAGTGAATCCTGTGAATCCTTATCCCTCCCAGCAGCAGTGCCCAGTATGTTCTGTCTTGGGAATAGAAAGAGAGTTATAAATTAGGCACCTTGAAGCCCATCATTATTTGCAGTTCTCCACCAAAAGGCTGCTGTTTGTTCATTCTGGCCGTGTGTCCTGGCTGCAGTCTGTCCTGGGTACACACTGCTGCTCAGCACCCAAAGTGCTTTCTTCCTAAATTAGCCAAGAATTCTCCACCCTTGATGGGATTGAATGCCCAAAGCTGCACATTCACAGTCTCTTCCTTGGGATAATCACAAGGACGTGCTGTGCAGTGAGACAGCATTTTGCTTAGTCAAAGGCAAAGAGTTTCCAAGGGCATGGAGTGACAGGACAAGGGGATTGGCTTCCAAGTGAGAAAGAGGAGCTTTAGATTGGATTTTAGGAAGAAATTCTCCCCTGTGAGGGTGGTGAAGCCCTAGCACAGGGTGCCCAGAGCAGCTGTGGCTGTCCCTGAATCCCTGGGAGTGCCCAAGGCCAGGCTGGATGGAGCTTGGAGCAGCCTGGGACAGTGGAAGGTATCCCTGCCCATGGTAGGGGTGGCACTGGATGATCTTTAAGGTTCCTTCCAACCCAAACATTCTGGGATTCCAGGAGAAGCTGAGGGGGTGCTGTGTGGTGAGCTGTAGGTTCCTCATACCCTTTTCTTGGGAAGAATGTGGCTTTCCCAGCATTGCCTCTCTCACCTTTTCCAGGTATAGATTTAGAAATCCATTCCCTGTTGGAGCAGCTGAGTCTACTCTGCTGAGGGCTTCCAGAGATGCGCTGGAGTGGGCTGAGGAAAGCTCTGGGCAGTGCTGGTGTTGGGGAGCACACTGGGGGAAGCTCAGAATCTTCACCTATGGAATTCAGCATCCCTGGTTGTTACCCACCGTGGCTGGTTTGCTCTCCACCTCAGACAGCTTTTGTTTTGTTTCAATAAGTGAAGCAGCCTGTGCTTCGTGTTGTGCAGGAACTTGAATTTGGAAATGGTTTCCAATGAAAGATTTGGGGTCTTCCCAGGCCAGAGATCCCATCCACGGAGTTTGGAATTTTTGTTCGTCACAGAGGAGCAGCCCCACCCCTGCCCTTCCCTGGTCCCATTCATCTGCATCAATGGTCAGGTTTGTGGCACCAACCCCCCTCATCACTGCATGAGTGGGGTATCAACTTTTCCCAATTCCAGTTCTTTGCTTTTCATGACGTTTGGGGTATTACCCAATCCTTCAGAGTCTTTGGGGAAAGACAGCTGGGAAAGGGCAA
The DNA here is from genome assembly GCF_049639895.1 of Pseudopodoces humilis. Lineage (NCBI taxonomy): Eukaryota > Metazoa > Chordata > Aves > Passeriformes > Paridae > Pseudopodoces > Pseudopodoces humilis. The sequence goes on from NC_142207.1 coordinate 2,311,532, forward strand.
GCAAAACTCTCCTATTTTAGTGTGCATTGCATAAGAGAAGCACAGGAAGCGGGGAGAAAGCTCCGAAGAGGAGAGATTTATCCCACACAACACTGCCAACGGAGCACAGTCTGGTAAGGGCACCCAGGGCTCGTTCCTTCCGTGCTATACATAGATCCTCCTGCCTATAATGGGAGAATTAGGTAATTTTACAGTTTTCGGTATGAAGTATGGTTTGTTTAGTGTAGCTGATTACTGGAATGGCTGGAAAACGAGCTTTCCTTGAGCTGTGACAGTGGAATATTTGTTCTGTGAATGATTGAAGGCTGTCACCATTTGTTTTCCTCATGGCCCTGTCCTTCTGCTAGTCCCTTTTCCATTTTTAACGTGCTCCTTGGCGTAGCAGCAGAGCGAGAGCGGGGCTTACCCATTCAAGGCAGGTTTTTTTTGTTTTCCTTTTCCCTGTTTGTAATTTTCTGCTGTTACAGATCAGGTTGTAGTTGTTGGCAGTGATTCATGCAGAGAGGCAGAAGACCCAGATTTTTTGTTTAGCATTTTTCAATATGTTTGGCATTTTAATGTTCTCAAACCACTCTTTAATTTGTTACATCTTGCTCACTCATAATGTACAGCTGGGGAGAGATTGGTTCCATAGAGAAGTTCCTGAGGGCTCCTGGGTGAGGAGTGTTAGAGACTGGAATGTTTAGGTAATTATGGAACAATTGGGCATTTACAGAGGGTCCATTACATGCCACAGGTTTAAAATGTGAAAAAAAAAAAAAAAAAAAAAAATTGTTTTGACTTTGCTTGTCTAAATTAGAATCATGTAATGGTTCAGGTCGGAAAAGACCTCTCAGACCATCGAGTCCAACCATTCCTTCAGCACTGCCAAGGCTGCCACTGATCCCAAGTGCCACATCCACACATTTTTTGAACACTTCCAGGGGTGGCGACTCCACCCCTTCCCTGGGCGACCTGTTCCAATGCTTGAGCACCCCTTCAGAGGTGAAGTTTTTCCTGATATCCAATCCAAATTTCCATACTTTCGCTGGCTGCCCATTTGTAGTAGCTGCAAACCCACTGTGGCGTGTAAATTGGATTTGTAACCTTACAAATGATGTAGTACTTGCTGCTAGTAAGGTAAAGTACTCTGCACAGTTAGGCAGAGGAGGGGATCCTTCTGTGAAGTTGTCCAGGTTCTGTTTTATTTAAGCTCTGTTCTAGTGAGATTGATAAAAGGCGGGAGCTGGAGGGAGAGGCAATTGGAATGGGGAGAAAAGTGCTGGAGCAGCAGGTAAAGCCCATCCTGATTTATTTCTCTGCCCACAAAGGAAAAGATTTAATCTAAGGGTAGATGCCAAGACATCCCAGTCCCTGGAAAGCAGGATGAGATGAATTGTGGACAGGAACAAGGAAAGCAACGAGAATGGAGTTTTGCCTCTTTATTTCTTCCCCCACCTTCACCTTTCAAGTGAATCAATTTATTTTTTTTTTCCCAAACGCATCTCGCAAAACAAATCTCCCGAGCGGAAAGATCTCTGTGTGTTCGAAACGCCTTCGTAACTCCTTCCCCTTCCCCGTGCTGCCTTTCCCATGGATCCGAGCATGAAGCCACCGTCACCAGGATCTGCAGGAGGAATCATCTCCGCCTGACAGATGGGACTCTGAGGCACAGATGGGGCTCCCTGACTGGAGCAGGGAGGCAAAAACTCGGTGACACAGCCGAGCCTGGAACACCGCGTCTCTCACGGATCCTTCCCTGCCCCGATCCGGTGCTCCCCACTCGTGTTGGGACGCAGCTAAGGCAGGAGAAGGGTGAAGTCATGCCCTGACCTGGTGTGAATTCCGCTGGGGAGCGTGTGACACTGGTGGGGCAACGTCCAGAGGCTCATGAGACATTCCAGAGTCACACAAGTTTTTACTTTTTTTCTGCAAGGATTTTGCTCTTCTTGTGGAACAGTATCAGGTGCTGAAATCTGGATTGCTCTCACACAGAGTAAAGGAGTCTCTGCCATCCTGGCTGATGGTTATGGAGTCTCTAGGAGGAGATGGTTGGAGGTGAGGGATGTTTCCTTCAGAAATCCTCCTGGGTTCTGGTTGTGCTTGGCAAAAATTGGACCTTGTCTGTCAAATGTTCTGATTTTGTGGAAGAGGTGAATTTCCCAAATTTCTGCTTGTTGTATTTTAAATGTGGAGAGAGATGCCTTCCTACCAGACTGGGATTAAAAAAAATGCATGAGGGCTCTGAAAATCCCAGAAACTGAAGCGATAGGTGATATTTTATTAGGGTGTATTTAGTGGCAGGTATTTCAGAGCAGATAAATCCCTTCTATCTTTCAGTAGCAAACAAAAAGAGGTTGTGGACTCCCCATCCCTGGAAGTGTCCAAGGCCAGGTTGGGCAGGATTTGGAACAGCCTGGGATAGTGGAAGGTGTCCCTGCCCATGGCAGGGGGTAAAACAGTGCAAAGTTGATGACCAGCTTTATATTTGGGATGAGCTTTAAGGTCCTTCCAACCCAAACCATTCTGGGATTCTGTGGTCCTGCGAAAATTTCCAGCAGGTTTAAACCCCAGAGCAGGTGGTGAAAGGCAAACATTCCAGAGTGCACTCCAAGGAACTCAGGAAATGACATTGTCATCCACAATTCTCATCCTTTCCCTTATTTCCTTGTGGAAGCTGGGTCAGAATTCCTTGTAAAAAAATCCTTCCTGATGGAGAATTAATCGGTGAAGCGATTCGTGGGTGGACCAGTGTCTTGAGCAATTCCTTCCTCAGCGAGTATTGGCTGAGATGGGCAGGGATATTCTCCATGAGGGATTATCATTCCATCCTCCTCCTTTGCTGGAGGTGTGTTTGTGTGTGTGTGAGCCCAAGAATTAAGTGATTTATTCTTTTAATGCATCAGTGCAGGAGCCGCCTTTTTCTGGATTGCTTCGCCAAAGAAATCAGAAAAAAAAAGCTTTGCTCCAGAGCTGGGCTCAGCACATCAGGATTGAGAGCTCGTTTTCTATCGGAGTTCGGGGATATTATTAAACTTTGCATCGCTGTGAATTATGTCTCAGTCAGCACATTATCAAAATAGCAACATCTTGAAATACTTATTGAACAAACATGAAAGTAGCGTCTTGGATTACTTAGGAAGCATCTTTACACAGCGAGGAGAAATACAAGCTTTCTGTTTTTCGGGTAATAAAGGGCAAACAGGCTCAATAAATAGATGCTTTTGGGAAATGGGATTTAATATTCATGAAAGTCAGCATTCTTGGGGAAAAAATATAATATAAGAGAGAGAAAGCCTAAAAGCTCAGGGCTCTCCTCTACACAATAGTGAAATCATCAAGGAGCCCATTTGGGATACACTGAAGTTCAAGTTTTGTCAATCCCAGGAAAGGTTTTTAGTGGCTGGAGGATGTCAGGGAGATAAAATTCACCAGGGCCTTTGGGAAATTCTCCAAGTTCATTAAATGAGATGGTGGTGAAATCAGAATATGTTAAACTCCACTTTTCTTATGATTTTTACTCATCATTTTACACATTTTTCTCAAGCTTTTTGGTACATTTTTGTCATAAAGGCCTGATTTGACATTCTGTGAAGATAATGGGACAACCTATTACTAAACCAAAGCGTGCCAGCATGAAGCCACACCTCAGTGAGCCCCCAGCTGAGTTCTAATGCTGTCCTAATTCCTTAATGATCCTTTTATTCCAACAACCTCCAGCTTGTCCAGAAGGAGGTCTCTGCTTGCTGGGGACTGTGCAAACACAGAGAAATGAATGTTCCCTGTCATGCCAAAACATGTGGCTCCTGGGAAGAGGCAGGGGAAGGGCTCGTGGAATGTTTTAGGTTGGAAAAACCCTCCAAGACCAACCATTCCCAGCACTGCCCAGGCCACCACTGCCCCATGTCCCCAAGGGCCACATCCACACGGCTTTGAAACCTCTCCAGGGATGGGGACTCCACTGCAGCCCTGGGCAGCTGTGCTGGGGCTGGAGAGCCCTTTCCATAGAGGAATTTCCCCAAATATCCAATCTAAACCTCTCTGGGTGCAACTTGAGGCTGTTTGCCCTTGTTACATGGGGGAAGCGACTGAATGGTGTGTAAGAGAAGGAAGGGAGGGAATCCTCCTCTCTTGAAGGGGATGTGGATGGCCTTCTCTGGGGTGCTCCAGCAGATGCCTGTCTCAGTCCTGCTCTTCGGTCTATCCCTTCTTAAAAGTGATTAAATTGGTGAAATTTGCCTATAACTGCTGCTATCAAAAGCAACAATTTATATTTGTTACAGTGCCACTTGCTGCTACGAGCAGAGTTACACCATGGAATTTTCCTCAGCCACTGATTGTTTGAATTTAATTTTTTTTTAAAAGAAGTGGCTGATGAGACATCCTGCTCCCTGGATGAGCAAATCCCTCAGCCTCCTCCAAAGCAACAGCGTGAAGGCATTCCCAATGCTGGCACCTTTTGGGATCTCCTCAGCCCCGGTGCAGGCTCAGGCTGCTCTGTAATCCCTAAAACCCTTTTGGCTGAGTGCAGGCATCCCTGAATTCCCTGGCACTGCTCCGGCGCCCATCCAAGGGAGGGGAACTCTTTGTCACTGTAATTATATCTAAGCTGAGCCTCTGCAAAACAAAGTGATGTCAGGACCAGTTCATCACGCTTTTCCAGTAAAAGTAAATGCAAGACACTTCCCTTCTACCTCTTTACATGCTGGAATAAGCTTGGAAAAAAAAAATAAAATAAATTGTGTTTTGAAATGATTGTTATGGATACTTGTTTTCAGCAATGCTCCAAAGCACCACCTGTTCCTGAGGTCACTGCTGCCAGTGAAATGCACACGAGCCCTGGTGAGGGGATATCAGCAGCCTTGTTCCAGTGGGAAAACCACTGGAGACAGTAAATCATCTCGGAATCTGATTTTATCTCACCTCTGTATTTATATTATAGCCCTCATTTTGCATTTGTAGGAAGCTAAGGAGGACCTGGGGAAACGTGACAGCTCTGACAACAAATGTGAGAAAAAATTCCCTCAGCTAATTGGTGCCCTGTGACTTTTCCAGTGGGAGCAGCCTGGAAGGCGCTGCAGGAAATGGAGACAAAGCCCCGCTATCATCTGCTGTAAACTGAGCTGCTGAGGCACTCTGAGCTCTGCTGATTTATTGTGGCAGCTGAGGCGATGGAACTTGGAATTCTTCACGTTTTTAATAATTTAGAGCGTTATTCTGACCAGCAGGGGCAAACTAATACAGAGGAGTTTTTTAGTGAGGTGCTTTGATCCCTGGAGGGGAGCACAGGGGAGGATCCTGGAAGGGGAGGAACCCCCCAGTTCCCCGGGATCCTAGGGGGCCCTGCCAGACCCACAGCCCTGGGACTGGGACAGCTGGACACGCTTATGGAGTGGCCACTCCCAATCCTGCTGTAAATGAACCCTAGGGATAAAGAAATCCCTGAATCTGTAGGAATTCTTTCAGTACTCTTGGGCTGGTCCTGCCTCGCTCACCTCCGCTGATGCTCAGCCTCTGGATGGGGCACAAATATTCCATCCACCACATCCAGGGATCCACTGACTTCAGTCCAAACCCAGCTGCAATCCTCCACAAACCCTCGTTCCATGGTAGCCATCACTTCTCAGCACTCCTCACCCGCTGGGAGCCTCCTGGTTATCCACAGCGGCCCTTGGGATCACATCGGACTGGCCGGAACCGATGGGATTCAGGGACTGGTCTGGACCGGTGACACTTCCCAGCAATTTCCCAACCTGTTGCAGTATGAAAAGGTTGCATTTCAAACTTTTAAATTGGCTCACTTCTAAATACCCCTTTCAGCCCTGCTATGATAATAAAAATTCTCTAAAAGGGCAAATTGATCCAGAAATTCAGCGCGATTTTTCCTTCATTGCTTGGAATTTCAGTGTCTTTTGATGTTTGTAGGCCTTTTGACCTTGTTAATATTGCCAGTTAGAAACTGGTCATTTCCTTGTTAATATGTCCAGTATTAACAACAGGTTATTGCTAAGTTATAAATATTGATTAGAATCCCTTCCATTGTCCATTAATGTTAATTAATATTTTGTGGCTCTCATTCCTTGTTTCAAATACTGGTTATTCCAGCACAGGCCTCAGTCCATGACCTAATGATAATCTTGTTTTCAAACCACTAAGAAAATGCTGAATATTTTTTATTTTTATTTTTGTTTATTTGGGTTTTTTTGTTGTTTTTTGTTTTGTTTTGTTTCCTTTTGTAAAGCAGCTGAAGTGTAGTTTGGAACAGACCTGTTGAAGTTATTCATCTCTGATTTAAGAACCTAAGAAATATTTGCTAAAACAATAACTCCCAAGTGAAGCCCCTTGTTCCCCAGATCAGCTTCCAGGGGAAAGAAGGAAGTGCAAACACAGCTTGCCATTCCATGAGGGGATTTTTTGTATTCCTGGGTCTCAGCTCTTCCCTGAAGCAACAGAAACGGGGGAAAGGATCCTGAAGCTTCTTGACATTTGTAAATTCACTCTTATTCATCTTCCTATCTCAGATTTCTCATCTGGATGACAAATGTGTGTCATCCATGGAGTTCTGTTTTTTAGACGTCTCCCTTTATTGGATGCTCCGGGGTGTTTGGATTCAATTGGAACTTACAGCTTGTCTATGTTTTATTTGCATAATAAGACTCTGAATGACAGAGCAGCTCCAGCCAGACGTGTTGGCTCCAAACACTGCAATTGAAGCTGGGAGTATTTTGCAAGAGTGAAAAAAGAATGAGACTGAGAGAGAGAGAGTCTGATCACGTGTGAAAAAGTTACAGGAGGGAAACACCAATCTGAGACAGAAGATTCCTGGGATGAAGATTTCCAGGCCAGGTTGGATGGGGCTTGGAGCAACCTGGGATGATGGAGGTGTCCCTTCCTTGTAGGTCCATTCCCACTCAGGATAATCCATTATTCAATAATTCTGTGATTCTATAAAGTGCCTTTTACCTTTAGAAAGGGAAACAGGTAAAAGGAGAGCCAGAGCTTCACAACCCAGCCCCAGTCCATGTTTTCACATGCTCTGTGCAGTCCTGTAGGACATCCTCACCCATCTCATCTCCCCTCCTGCCTGCCCCAGTTCTCCAAAAGCAACAGGGAAGGGCCCTTCCCTAAAAAACCACCACTCACACATCATGTACTCACCCATATACACATTATAATATAAAATATAACATAAAATAGAATATATAGCATGTAACTCAGATAGATGTGGATTCAGCTTACATCTGCAGCCTGATGAGCCTGTGTGTTACTCCTATGTGGAGAATATTTTTCTATGTATTCCAAAATCCCTCGTTTTACCCCTTAAGAACCAGCCTGTGGCAATTCAGTCACGAACCTTTGGAATGCTGGATGTTTGCCCACGATGTTCCAAGGATCCTGCATGGAATGGGTGCTTAAAGTGGTGTTTTGTGTCCTGGAAAAGCAGCTTCAGCTCGTGTGAGCTGAATTGCAGAGACAAACCCCTATGTTTAAGTCACAGCATTAGTTATTTCCGTCCATGCAGTTCCCATTTTTTTCCAGGCTGTGCTGGCTGGAGTCATCTCCAAGTGGGAATGAGCTGGCACTTGAGATCCCTGGGTTGGAAGTGCAGGGATGTGGCAGCAATTTCCCTTTTTCCATGTATTTTTTGGATGTGTATCTGTAAATAAGAACTTGGCAAACACAATGCGCAGACATGGGGAGCACCGAGCTTTGAAGCATCCTTGATATTCCAAGAGTTAATCCAGAGCCGACCAGAGCTTTGGGATGATGATTTACAGATTTATTGAGCCGTGCACTTTTATTTCTAAAGTGTTGATTTTCCATCCTTGTCAGGTGAGTTCTGCACTTGTGCCATGCTGGTAATGGAGCCTTTTGTATAAAAACAAGACATCAGTAGAATAAAAGATTTTCCTTTACGTTCTCCAGTCATGGAGGTTATTGATTGTAACCATGGCTGTGTCAGGCAGTGCATTTTTAGATGATTACTTCATACCTCAGGTGATGTGATGCACCATAAACATGATGAATGGTGATTTGCACTTCCAGGATCTTCCAAGTGAAGCCTGAATAATCCCTGTGAGGTTTTTTCACCCTCACAGCAGTACCAAAACTGTTGGCCTTCTCCTGAAACAACAGAATCTTCCCAACTATCCCTTAAGTGCTGCCTCACCCAGTTCCTAATAATGACATTTATTTCCCATTGATTAAATTCCCTCTGGTGCAGCTCCTCCAGGCAGAGCAGTGTGTGAGCAGACATTATGAAGTTAGTAAACACTATAAAGTGTGAAAGCATTTGCTGCAGGAGCTGTAGTCTAAACATTCCAGGAGAAAGCAGGATTCCAGCTCTAGTCTTGGCTTTGCCTCTGAATATGATTGTAACCTTGGGCAAAGCTCTTCAGTTTGCCTCTCCTTAGTTGATTTAATTTTTGTAGCAGGATAATGAGACTTAGAAAGTCTTATCCCTTTTTATTTTTTTTTTCTTTCCCTGGGATGTTGATGGGGAGAGGGTGGAGGGGATGGGGAGAAGCTGGCTGGAGGATGGAGGGGGGAATGGAACGGGGCAGGAGAAGGGATCCACAATCCCTGCTGGATTGACTCTGGAAAAGTGAGGCTGAGGCTGAGTCTTCACTAAGCTGTGCTGCTCAGCCCTGGGTTTGAGGCTTGTTTGAAGAGGAATACGTGTAGCACCAGAGAGGTGCTGCCATGGACTGAAGCACAGCTCCTTGGACACCTTGAGGGGAACAACATCCTCAGGGTGAGAGGAAATGGCCTCAGGTTGTGCCAGGGGAGGCTTAGATTGGATACTGGGAACAATTTCTTCACTGGAAGGGGGGTCAGGCATTGGCACAGGGAAGAGGTGGGGTGGCTGTCCCTGGAGCTGCTCAGAACCCATGAGGATGTGTCCCTTGGGGACATGGGTCAGTGGTGGCCCTGGCAGTGCTGGGACATGGTGGGACTCATTGACCTTAGAGGGCTTTTCCAACCCAAACCATTCCATCCTATAATAAATTGCCAGGGTAATGCTGAGCTCCAACCCAGGACCTTCACCCCCTCTCCCTGGCATCACTTTTGATTTCTTTTACATTAACACTAAACTATTTTCTCCAAGAAATCCAGTGAAGTCCTGACTTTAGGAGGGGTCTGCCTCTCTGTTTCCCATCTGGCTCTTTTTCTCTCTGTTTTCTTGTCCCCCACTGGGAGATTCACAGACACTAAAGAAATGTAAAGGCTTATTTCATTTCCCAATCCATCCTCTGACAGAAGCTGCCCCGTTCCCCACTGTGCAGGTAGGAGGGCTCTTGCCCAGTCATGTTTTAAAGAGTGGGGATTAACTGCTTACTTGGGAGCGTGTTTGAAGCTGAAACCTTTCACTGACAGGAAGTTGTTCTCCAAATTCAACCTGAATTATCTTTCTTAATTTAATCACACCACTCCCAGCTATGCCCAGTGAACTGCACTAAATCTTTCCTTTCCTTTCTTTCTGTTTACATCCTTCACGTGTGTGTTGACAGATCTATTGCCCATAGGTATTGCTTGGCTTCACTATGTGTATTTAATTGAAATGCTTCTAATTATTCCTCCCAAATCCACCTCTGTGGCCCCTGCTTTGTTTTTCTTTTACTTTTTCTGTGCCTGGTTTGCAGCAGCTTGTTGGTTAAAGTGATTTGCAAAATTGTGTTTGATGCCCAAGTTTTGGGAAAACTGGAGCAAGGGAAGGAGGCCACATCAACATGAACAAATCATTAATTTTCTAAATTCTTGCAGAGCTTTGGTGTCTGTGTGAAATTAATTGTCCTACTTGTGTTCCCCTAATCTTCTGGCTTGTCTGTGGGTTGTCACTGGGAGTGTTTATGGGTTAAAACTGAAGTTTTCCTCTGAAGGATTTCAAAGTGGGTTGGAATCTCTCTCCTATCGCAGTCTGATCCTCTGCCATCCTCCAGCATTAGCCACAGCACCAGCTTGTACATGTTCAGCTCAGTTTTGATCTCATATTCCTTTTTCCTCTTTGCCTAGAGGGAGATCTAGAAAGGTTTCCCTGCTGTAGCCTAAAGCCAATTAGCAGAAGATTTCTTTCACTGGCACTGTTCAACCACTCTGTACCTTCCATTGCCTTTACCAATGGATATCAGAGGGAAGCTGGAGAGCTGGGATCAAGGCATTGTGGAACTCAGGACAATTCTAGCCCATCTCAAAGCCCCAGAGGCAGGAAATCAGAAATGAGTGTTAGGGAGAATGAAAAATACTGAGATGGAAATAAAAAGCAGGGACCAAAATCTGTGCAAGCACATCCAGTTTGTGTTTATGCTTTGATGCCTTTGGTTGTACATGGATGTCTGGGATGGTTTAAAAGTGCAATTTCTGGCCAGGAAAATGAGGGGAGAGTTCTGTGCCACCAAATAATTGTTTTCCTTACAGACTGACACTCAAAGCTCCCAGCACTGTGTAAAACCCACACAGGCTGGTTGTTACCTCTGCTTGTTTTGGACAGGACCTGGCCAGAATCCCAAAACACCCCCAGTGCAATTCCCTCCTCTTTGCTCTGTCCATGAATGGATCCTGCTGGCGACAGAGCCACGGGACAGGAGACTGAGCTTGGGCTGGATGAAGGCAATTGTCATGGAATCCCAAAATGTTTGGGGTGGAAGGGACCTTGACAATTATCCATTCCCATCCCCTGCCATGGCAGGGACACCTCCCACTATCCCAGGCTGCTCCAAGCCCTGTCCAGCCTGGCCTTGGGCACTTCCAGGGATCCAGGGACAGCCACAGCTGCTCTGGGCACCCTGTGCCAGGGCCAGCCCACCCTCCCAGCCAGGAATTCCCAATATCCCATCCATCCCTGCCCTCTGGCAGTGGGAAGCCATTCCCTATTGTCCCTTCACTACAAGACCTCCATATATTACATAGAACAAAATATTAATGACCAGAACAGGAATTCCACTGGGAAAAATATATTTACTGTTGAATAAAGCAATTAAATCAAATAAATACCTAGGTAAATACTCAAATCCCCAGATTTTTTTGTCTCATTTCCATTTGAGGCCATTAAAAACCTCAAGCAAACTCAAAATAAAATCGACAGAAATTTGCCACATTTCCCCTCTCTGGCAACTCGGGAGTCAAGTAGAAAAGTTGTGATTTAATTTATTTATTTGTTTATTTGTTTATTTATTTATTTATTTTCTTTATCCACCTCCTTTTTTTTTTTTTTGTTTATTTTTTTGTTAAATTTTTTGTTTTGTTCTGGATGAATTTCCCAACTTCCCAGCTTCCAGAGCGTCCATTCCCAAGCTGGCAGCTCCTGGGCACTGGAGGCCCTGCTCTCCTTCCCCCGTGCTCGGCAGCAAAGCCCTGGAAGGTCCCGTGCCGGGGCTCCGGGGGTTAAAGGAACTGAACTTGTCAAGATATTTTTGCGTCGTGTGTCGGAGTTGTTTGTTGTGCCGTCGGTGCTGCGGGGTATCAGTCACTTTGAAGGAGAGGATGTCCAGGCAGCCCCACAGCCAGACAGTGACTGGCACCGCCAGTAAATCGTTGTGTCAAGGCTTGGCCTGGCAGCGGCGCAAAGGGAATTGTGTGATTGTTTGGAAGGAACTGGAGCGTTTGGGGTTTATCAGCCCACAATGAAATGATCAATTAGGGCTCGTTAATAGCACTCCCTGGCAGCTTGGACAGGAGAAATCGGACCTGACTGGCTCTGGGTGGGTTCACAGGGCAGCAGAGCCTCTCTCAGTTTGAAGTGGAGCAGTGGTGCCCCTGGTGCTCTGGGTAATTTTTGCTACAAAGCAGGGAAGGAAAATGTTTTTCCATGCACTTAGGAAGGATGAGAGATTTGGGAATGTTCCCCTGGAGAAGGGAAGGATCCAGGGAGAGCTGGGAATGTTCCCCTGGAGAAGGGAAGGATCCAGGGAGAGCTGGGAATGTTCCCCTGGAGAAGGGAAGGATCCAGGGAGAGCTCAGAGCCCCTTGCAGGGCCTGAAGGGGCTCCAGGAGAGCTGGAGAGGGACTGGGGACAAGGGATGGAGGGACAGGACCCAGGGAATGGCTCCCAGTGCCAGAGGGCAGCGATGGATGGGATATTGGGAATTGGGAATTCCTGGCTGGGAGGGTGGGGAGGGGCTGGCACAGGTGCCCAGAGAAGCTGTGGCTGCCCCTGGATCCCTGGGAGTGTCCAAGACCAGGCTGGAGCACCCTGGGACAGTGGGAGATGTCCTGCCCATGGCAGGGGTGACACTGGATAATCCTTAATGTCCCTTCCAACCCAGTGCAGTCTGGGATTCTGTGATTAAAGTTCTGCCTGAGTAGGCTCTGAAATTCCACATCCCAAAGGAATCAGGGCAGATCTTTAAAAAATACTGGGTGCTTTACCCTCATGTATGTCAAGTTTTAACCTTTTAATTCTTCTCAGGCAAGTCTGTAGCAAAGCATGAACACATGGGCTACCACTTGACCTCCAGATGGCAAAGAGCTCCAGTTCTAGGCATAAAAATTAAAATTTAAAATCTAAAACTCAGAGGATTCAGAAATACAGCACTTTTCAATGATAAAGCCAATTTAAAGAGGCAAATACCTCTGTTAATTTGCAGATTACATGGTCTGTAAAGAACCTGAAGAACAGCATTAAGGGGCTAGGCCCTACTTGAAGGACAAAAAGCCTGGAATTTGTTTGGGATGAAGGAGGAAGGTAATGGAGTTGGACTTTAATGATCCTTGTGAGTCCCTTATAGTCAGGATATTTCATGATTCCACAGGTGACAGATGTGAGGAGTGGCTCAGGCCACCCCTATTTCCATCACCCTTGACACTGAACCCACAGATCCCCCTTTTCTTTGGAAATAACTTAAAAAGTGCTGTTTTCCTTTCTGCTGCCTGCTACCCCACAAGCTGTGGCCCCCAAAAACTGAGAAAAAAATCCCCAAACCTAAACCCAAAACAACAAAACAATCCTCAGGGAGAAGCCAACAGGGAGATTTCTGCCTCACAAAAAACACCTGGAAAGCCTCTTTAGTTTTTCCTGGACCTTTTCTTATCTGAACCGTTCCTCAATCCCATTTTTCTTTCATCTTCTGCTGTTCACCTCAGGTTCCTCCTGCCCCCTCTGCTCCTTCCTTGGAGCCTTTCCTTGCCATTGATTTGCAGAGCAATGCCAAAATGCATTTTGGCATGGGAAGGGAGTGCAGATGCCTCCGAGATGCTGCAGAGATGGGAGCAGGGAGGATTCTCCTGCCCACCTTGGGTAATCCTGGCTCAGTAATTGAGGTGCCACTCATCCCAGCTAATTGTGCTCCAGCTCAAAGGCAGAGCCTCCCCTGGCGCCTCCTTTAAATAATTTGGATGTATATCCAGCGAGCCCTCCGTGTTTCATCTCCTCTCTTTCCCTCTGCCTATTTGTTTATTTATCCTCAGGCTCCCAGCTCCCTGCAGTAAAAAACAGCCACTTCCTGCATGGCAGGTAATATGGAAATGGGGGCTGCTTTTCCTTTCAAATTAATTCAGTGTTATTTTCATTTGATTTTTCTAAAATAGAAACAAAAGATTCCTATCAGTGCCTAGGAAAATCTCGGAGTAACTCCTGAGTACTTTAAGGCTGCAAATAGGGGATTTTTTGGGGTCAGCAGCCTGAGTTTGACCTTCTAAGCAGGGACCTTTAGGTGCTGGAAGTGACCAGGGGATTTCTGACCGGCTGAGGTGTTCCATTCCCAAGCTGAAAATCCTTGGGAATCCAGGGAAGCGGGGCCAGAACGTGGGAATGCTGCCCTTTGTTTGCCTGAGTTGTGTCCTGGTGTTTCTCCTGTGGTGTCTGATGTGCCAGGACAGCCCAGTGTGACCCCACAGAGCACTTGGTGGCAAGGAATGCTTTTCCCTAGGGAAATGGTAGGGCATTTGGGGAGCCAGAATCACAGAGCAGGCTGTTTCCCATCCCACCCGGGCCTCTGCTCCTCTGCCTTTCACAGTCTTTACAGCATAACTTGATTGCTCTGCTTTAGTTACCTGAATGTCAAATTTTAGTTGAGGTTTGGAATAATTTCTGCTGATTCTCCACTTCTCCTTCCCATCCCGGAAAATCCATCTTGGGACTTTCTGCTGTTCATTCTGCTAATCCATTTGTCATTGCTTAGAAACCCCTGGTACTGTAAGGATTGCTCCTTTGAAGGAGCTGAAAGAGATTTGTCTTTCTCTTAAGCTGAGATACAAATCAGAGAACCAGAGAATCCCAGACTGGCTGGGTCAGAGGGGACCTTAAAGCTCATCTTGTTCCACCCCCTGCCGTGGGTAGGGACACCTGGGGTGTCCAAGGGTGTGGGTGAAGATGGGTCAGTGGAATGTTTTCCCCCATCAGATGATGTCTTCACTGGGCACTGAGCACTATTTAGAGACACCTGAGTTGCAGTAGCAGGCAGGGCTTGGCTGAGATGTGCTGGAGCAGGTCAGGTCAGCCCTGTGGGCTGCCCTGGGTAAAGGAATGTGGCTCCTGCAGCTTGTCCCCTCGGGAAGAAAAGGTCCTGCTTTCTTCCCCTTCCCTTCCTCCCTCTACCTTCCCTGCTCCAGCCCTTGTCAGATCCTTCTCTTGTGGTTTTGACCTGGCAGAGAACTCTTTTCTTCAGAGTTCTCCACTGGCTCATGTGCTGACCTGGTTCATGGGAGACATCCAGAATCTGCAGAGACGGGAGGGAAGAGGAGGGCTGGGAGCTCTGTGCTTCAGCAGCACAAATCTGCTGGATCAGCTTTGTTCCTACAGCCCAGCAGGACTCCCCAGCTGAGGAAGGAGCGATTTCTGCTTCTTGGTTCTGGGACTTGAGCTTGTGTCCCAACATTTTGCTGCCTTCTGATGTAAAATCCTTTGCACAGGTCAGTGGTGGGGGTCTGTGACACCCAGGGAATGCCCCAGGGCTCCACCTGATCTCCCTGGGACACAGAATTTTAAACCAAAGCACCAGAGGAGCAGTTAAAACCTCATATTCTGTTGCCTCATTAATTTGTTTGAATCTGCATTGTTGTGAAACTCGACAACATGCGGAGGGTCTCTGCACACCGAAACACAACATTCATCTCTTGGCAGCTCCAACATCCATCTGACAGCTCTACCCACAATTATCAAATCCTTTATTTGTTGTCTTGTTGTAGCACTTCTGATGATTATTTTTATCCTTTTGTCTGCCAGTATCAATAAAAGCAGCAGCTGAGGTTCACTCGGCGTGACGCGAGTGCGGGAGCTGGGGGTTGGCGGTGCTCAGTGGAGTGATCACCACCAGCACTGGCACGGGGCTCTGTGCGTTAAAGCCCTGCTCCATAATTGAGAAGAAGGGGCAGAAATTCCAGAAATGCAGATTGACAAGTGCCTTGGCTCCCGAGTCCTCCAGGATTGTCACATGGCTGCAATCCTTCACTTGTCTCCTGGTAAACGCGATGTTTTGACGTTGTTTTTTTCTTTCCTGTACCTTTAGTAAAAAGCTTTACACTACATGAACTGAAAAAAAATGTAGGTCCCACTCCATGGACTGGATCAGTGGGTGACAAGACATCTTTCTCTACTAATGGTTCTTTCTTTACCAGTGTTTGTGAAGCTCTTTCTTTACGCTACATTTAGGACGCAAAAATAAGTATTTACGCAGATCAAGGAATTTCCCTTGGAGGGACGCAAAGGTGCCAAATATTTTTAGTAGATGAAATAAACTGGTAGGATAAATAACTGGAAAAATCACATCATTGTGGCAACTGACTGGTAAATAAAACCCTGGGAGCTGGTGGAATGATGGTGTTGGGATTGCAAGGAATTTCAGGCCGGAGTGGCTGCAGTGACCACTCCATTGGCCTCTTGTAGCTAAGTGTGGGTCATTACTGCAATTAATCATCCCTAATTGAAACATCCCTCTGAAGGAGTCCTTGTGCACCTCAGCAGCCAGAGGTGCTGGCAGTTCTCCTCCACTCCCCTTTGTTTTCCAGGAGCATCATTTGCAAAGTTCACATTGACAAATTCCGTAGGGCCTCAATCCGTCATCAAATAACAGCATCAACATTTTTCCTGGGCTATTATCATCACTTCAGCTGCTGCAGCAATAAATCCTGCACCAATAAATCAAGGGGGATCATTTCAGATGGCCAGAAACATAAACAGCATTAAAAAAAATATATCTTTAAGCAATCTCCTTTCCTCTTGCTGTCGGTGAGTTTTATGAGGTAAAAACAGCCTCATTTTCTGGGTTTGTTTTCATTTCCTCATTTAAAGCCAATCTGGTATCTCCCAATTTTTTTTACCGGCCACTCAACAAACTCTGAGTTACCACCTTCATTTTTCACTTTTTCTTTGCCTTGTGCTGCTCCTTTCAGCGAGTGTGGAATGTCGTGGTGGTAGGAAATGGTTGCATTTCCCCAGGCAACAGGTGTCTATCTTTGTGGTTAGGACACAAACCTGACAAAGCCCCTCAGGCATCCAACAGCTCTCACAGGAAAATTGGAAATCTTGCTCTCTTTTAGCCAGGAATTCACTTTTTTTAAGGCAAATTGCAGCTGCAACACCTGAATTATGGCATGGTGAGACTTCGGGTTATAGCTCCCTGTTCCATTTTCCCACTCCCAGCACAAGCCATGTTTTTATTCTTTACATCACGAGCCTGTTCCCATTTTCATGAAAGAGCTTTATGTGCTGAGTCCTGCCTTTCCTCCTTTCCAATCCACGTGCATCGTTAAAGGGGCTTTCTTCATTTCCTGTTTTAGGCTTTCCTGGGAGATTTCTCGCTCTGTTTTCCGTTCCCCGTGGCACACAAATATTCCTGCTGGCTGGGAAGAGCCTGACTGGCTGTTTTTTTGCTGCAAGTTGGCAGCTCAGGTGATGACAATTGGCTCCCCCTGCGTGTTCCAGCTGCGGCTCTGGTGCCAGATGGCTCCACACAAGTGCAGGGCGCTCACATTTTGTGTTCCTGGGTGAAAAATATCCCACTCCATGGTGGGCTTGGGTACTCCCATCCCAAATGAGCCGTTGCAAAGCGAGTTCAGGTTTTTAGCTGTGTGTCCTTCATGCACCCACCTTATCAGTGGTTTATCAGAGTGCACAGAATTTGGGTGGAGAATTCAAATTTGGAATCCTGGGGATGACTTGGGAGGGCAGCAGCCTGCAGAGAACTGACTGAGAATAAAACATTGGCTCCATTGCTGGCTGAAAATGGTTTCTTTCCCAAGATGAAACAAGTTTGGAATTGGAGTTATCTGCCCAATCATAAAAATCTCCATGTCATCCAAAATGAAGGATTTACTTCCAGTTTTCTATTTTTTCCCCCTATTTTCTTTAAATAAAAGCACATTCCCATGCAGCTCAATTAGACCATCACAGAATCCCAGACTGGTTTGGGTTGGTTAAAGCCCATCCCATTCCACCCCTGTCCCAGGACAGGGACACCTCCCACTATTCCAGGTTGCTCCAAGTCCCATCCAGCCTGGCCTGGAACCCTTCCAGGATGGAGCATCCTGACCCAACCCATCGTGTGGCTGGTAGAAAATATTTCCTCTAAGGACAGCAATCGTGCACAGGCCTGAACTCGCAATATCAGCACGAGCAGGAGCTGCACAGGGGCCCAGGGAGAGTGGGGTTTGGGAAGTGCTGACAGAGGAGCAGGAAATATGCTCCATGTATTCCCAGAGTCACCTGGGAAGTCCTGGTAAGGAGTAGGAACCCAAATAATGTTTAAGTGGAAAAGAGGAGAACTGTAAAAATAATTATCCAAATTCTGTATTTTCAGTGCTTTTGCATTCCAGATGTTGGAGTTGTGAGCAGACAATAAAGGAAGTTTTCTAACCTTTACCGCTGCCTGAATTTTATCCTAGAAAACAACCACTTTTCTGATCACCTGCTATTCAGCACTCAAACCTCTGACCTATATTCAAATGAAAAGTATAGAACTGACAAAAAATAAAAAATCAGCATTTCTTTCACCCCCCCGAGTAAACTGGTTTGACAGCTACATAAAATGATTAAGTTTTTTATAATTCCAAGTATGGCAGGATTAGCCCTTCATCCTGTTGTTTCAGGATGTCTGCATTAATTATTTCTAGTCCTCTTTAATTCAACACTAAACTCACATTTTCAGTTCAAGGGACTGGCCCGTTCTTAAATCATGTAAATATTATTCAGAACTAGGTGATACCCACGTGCAGAGCTGCCAAAGTACACTCATTTATTTTTTAACTTCTTAGTCAGCCAGGGAACAAAACAATCCATGATTTATACAAGGCATTTAATGAATTTCATCTTTTCCCCGTTGGGGTTTCAATATTGCTGAGACACGGGCATGAGGAGAAAGAACAACAGCAGAAATCCCTAAGAAATGATCCTCCTGCCTCCTGGAATTGTTCTGTTTGTGTGTGGAAGGGCCAAACTGCTGCTTTATTGTTCAAATCCTCAACTGAACAGGGCTGATTAAAGCCCACAGTGCCAAGGAGGGATTTGCTTTCTAGGACAAAACCATCCCTTTGAGGAACGTTCCCTGCTGAGCTGCCCATCACCTCCCAGCACAGCAGGATCCACCTTTAATCCTCTCCAAACTTCCCGTCTTGGTTGGATTCCTGCGGATGCTGAGCACAAACTTGGTGTAAGTGGGAATTTCAGCGGGTGTGGTTTGAGCAGCTGGGGTTTAGGGGCACAGCTGGAAAGGTCCCTGTGCACCTTCCCAGTGTGGGATTACTGAGTGACCCATGAGCAGGGCAGTGGTCCAAGTGAATATCCCAATTTGTCCATCATTCCAAAGGTCAGTATCCAGGAAGCTGGGGCTCTGAGGATAGGGCTGATTTCCCCATGTCTCCAAAAAGCCTCAGTTAATCCAGCCTTGTGCTGCTGCACTTCAGAAACTCAAGACTCACAGTTACCCATCTCAAATCCTTCCCGTTTCCACAGTCTGTGATTCCTCATATTTTACTTCGAGGTGGGAGGGGCAGAACTTTCCTAAATCGAGAGCAGCCTGATGGCTCCAAATCTGTGCAACTGTTCCAGCCTCAGCATGCTCTATAAAGGATTCTCTTAAACCGAGACTGGGGACAAAGTCCTCCAGAGCTGGAAGTTCTCGGTGGGCTTTTGAGTTGACAGAAATGCTCCAGCTTTGGTTTCTGTGACTTGTGTGTGGTTCTGGTTCCAAACTCCAGCCTGTTCCCGGGACAGCCAGCTCTGGAATTCTCTAGGATTTCTGTTTGGAAGGTAAAGTGTTACCTCAGGGCAGTTTGCAAGTAATTAATACCACGGGGATATTTCCTCCCCAGCTCAGAGGAACCCCAGGGAGGCACAAACTAAGCAGATGTTATAACCGCAGATGTGTACACCAAATAATAATTAATGATCATAATGTATAACTGCAGAGGTGTACACCAAATAATAATTAATGATCATAATGTTTATCTCCATCAATGCCATCCTTAGGATACAGCATTTGGAATGTGAGACACGAGTGTTGCAGAGCAAATCCTGCTTTTTGATGGCATTTTAACATCTTTCCATGATCTGTTATTTAGTGATGTTGGCCAGATCATTATTTCCTGAGAATAATTGGAAGAATTATATTTCTGAGAATAATTGGAAGTAGAAGTATATAAGGAAGAATAAGTTGGAAGGGGCAGCTACGAGGCAGCTGTGGTGAGCAAATCCCAAAATCACTGCCCCCAGATGGGCTTTAAGGTCGGGATTCTGAGTTTCTATTTGATTGCTTGTCCTGGTAATTATTGTAACTGTTCTAAGATACTTTATCCAAATAAATTTCAAATTTGAGGTCTAACAAAAATCAATACAAATTAATACTGAATTTATTTCCTTTCCCCTTCTCCCCCAAAAGCAGGACAGTGAACTGTTCCCTAAAATCCAAAAGCTGTAAGAGCTCCAGTCCCACACATCATATTTAAATCAGAATTTACTTCATACCAAGATGGTTTGCATTTTGCATTTATTTGTTATCCCCCATTCAAAGGCAAAAAAGTATTATGTGTAACCAAAATTGTCATTGCACTTGTATTGGCTACTGGAATTTGATGCCAATTTGTATTTTAAGTAATCCAGGATGATAATTACAGTT
Source organism: Pseudopodoces humilis (assembly GCF_049639895.1). NCBI lineage: Eukaryota > Metazoa > Chordata > Aves > Passeriformes > Paridae > Pseudopodoces > Pseudopodoces humilis. The sequence continues at coordinate 2,331,556 of NC_142207.1, forward strand.
ATTGCTTCCCTAACTGCACAGTTGCTATTCAGGGTAGCTCATGTATATTTTATGTATGTTCGGTATCAGAGCAGACCTTTTGGAAATTGATTCATTTGCATCATTATATCCTTCTTTCAGAAATCATCTTCTGATCGTGAGGAAGAGACTTCTGCTGGAATCACAGAGATGATTCCTAGAACTCAGCCTTAGGGATGGGGAAAACTGAAGAAGAAATTATATTAGTGACTATTTCTTATTTTTCATTTTTGAAGTGTGAACTTTTGACAGCATTTAGTAGAAAATTTTCACAGAATAATGGTTTGGGTTCGGAGGGACCTGAAAGATCATCCTTTTCCAGCCCCTGCCATGGGCAGGGACACCTTCCACTATCCCAGGTTGCTCCAAGCCCCGTCCAGCCTGGCCTTGGACATTCCAGGATGGAGTAGCCACAGCTTCTCTGGGCATACTATGCCACTGAATTTTGCTTTTCATTTTTTCCATTCACATGGGAAAAAAAAAACCCAAAATAACAAATTATTTGGCCTTTTTTAAAAATATTTTTATTTTTTCCATATAGAAAGGCTCTCCAGCTCTGGGGCTGTGTGGGACATGTGCCTGTCCTGTGCCTTGGAGCATTTCCTGGTCCTCCACCCCTTATCAATCTCCCCCAGCCGCTCACTTCCCAAAGATCCTCATTTAAAAAAATTACCCCACTGCACAAATCCATTAGAGGCTCCCTTCCCTCCCTCACCTCCACAAATTGCCACTGCCTGAAGCTGAGGAGAAGCAAAAATGCTGGATGAGTGACAGACAGCGTGGCTTTGAAAGGCTGATACACTCTGGGCCTGCAGGGAGAGAAGAAAGAGGCCAGAGCCTGAGCTCAGCCTGGTGCAGCACAAACAGAGCAGGGCTGGCTCCTGCTGCCTGCAAAGGACCCATCCCCTTGTTCTGCTCCTGCACAGGCCTGGGGAGAAGATCCTCCCACACTGGCAGGGTGACAACTGCATTCATCTGCAACATCTGAGGGAACCGACCCATTTGATGTTTTGTTTTGAAAAAATTATTGAGGGCTGTTTTGTATGCAAAAAGAGTTGAGGCTTTTTTTTTTTTTTTTTCTTTTTTTTTTTTCCTCACCCTGCCTCTGAGTCCCAGATAACTGAAATTATGCTTATCAGAGATCCTACATTTAAAGTGGCTTTAAAAGGTGTTGTGACACATGGAGGGAACATGCAGGGTTTGTCTGGGCTGTGAAGAGCCTTATTTTGATTTATTCACTCTAGACATGGGCAGCCAGCAAAGAGTTAATTCCCCTTTTTGCTCTTCTCCTCTTGAAATAAGATAAAATAAATTCAAAGTGGATATAGCCTCATTTTTTGGCCTATCTCTGATAGGCTAAACCATCTAGCAGATGTTTGGGCAAGGAACAGGTAACTGAAATGGGCAGCAATCATTTTTTATTTGTTTTGGAACAGCAAAGAAAATGCAGTCAGGACACAAACACCAAACAGTTGAATGCTTTAATTTGTTACAGCATGGGAAAGGAAAATGATACGTATTTCTAAGAGTGATTATGGAGAAAAATGCTTATTTACATGTCTAGGAATTCTTAGGCACCAAGATGGGGTGTCATCCTTCAGCTATCACTCCGTTTTGTGTTTTTATCCTAAATCACACCCTATACAGTGCAGATCACAGCCCAAACATCAGTTCATCCCTTTTCTCAAAGGAGCAGCTCCTTAATATCTCCTTTGCATAGAAGTTGAGGGCCCCTGCTTTGTGTTATTGAGCGCTGCTGATGGTCTTTTGATAGCTCCTCTTTTAATAAACTGCAGATTATCTCATCTGTGTGTGTGCAGCAGCATATTTCAGAGCATAGGTATGGAAGGAGTAAAGTTGGATTGGCAGCACATGAAAGGGAGCTAAAATGCTTCAAAGGGCAGGCAGAGAGAAGCAGAAAGCAGAGAAAAGGCTCTGGTAGGTATTGGGATGGGAAGCTTTTGAAATATAGATAACCTACAGCAGAGCTCCTCTCTGCTCTCCCAGCACTAATAATTACACAGATAAGAGGGTGAAGTGAAAGGAAGCCAGGAGATACGGACAAAGCTAAGGATGAAGCATCCTGGAAAGAAGAAGCCATGGAAATTTTATTCTGGAAGCAAATCAGGTGAAGCCCAGGTTGGAAATCATTAAGAATGTGAAATGTTTGTGACAAACCTGGGGACACACAATGAGATCAACCCCAGCCCTGGGAGTGCTTTTATGTGACCAGCACAAGTTTGAAAGCTCAGGGAACAGAATCTGAGAGTCAGGGAATATCCTGAGTTGGAAGGATCTTGGAAATCCAAGAACAGAAATAAAATAATCAAAATATAAATACAGAGTAGAGAGAAAGCAATGACCAAAACTCAAGACATCAGTTCCCAGCAATGGGAGAATTCAAGGTCCTGGTGATAAAAGAGCCCCAGGGATGATTAAAAGCCCGGGAAGGGTGAGTTGGGTCATCCCTGCTGGATCCAGGTGGCTTTGTGACACTTTGTGACAGTAAAACACTTGGCACAGGGAAGGAGAATTCCTCAGTTACTTCAGCTCTTCATCCAGGTCAACCAGCGCGTGAAAAAGCCAGCCTGGAGTAGTCACAACAGCGAGGATCCTTGTAGGAGGGAAAAAAAATACATCAAAAAAATCAATGCACCTACAGAGGAACTGCCTAATAACGAGGAAGATAATTAAAAGGAAATTAAAGGAGCAGCTAAGAGGGGAATATGTTTGTAGGCGGCTTAGCTGCATTAAGGGCAACAACTTATTTTACTACTCAACACAAATATGCACAACATAATTATTTTCAGGAAGACATGCCAAAAACAAAATATAAACTGACATACAAAGGAGTTGTTAAGTTTGGTTTGGTTTGGGTTTGTTTTTTTTTTAAGCGGAAAAAAATTCAGCCTCTCAATTTAAAAGCGAAAGGGAAGCCAAGCAGATTCCGAGCACTTACTGGATGTGGAAAAGCTACTAACAAAAAGTTTTTTGAGCAGATCAGAGTCAGGAAGCTTGCCAGGGAAGCAGTCAGGCTGATGGATGATCAAGGCATAACAGGAGCACTAAAGGAAGATAAGGCCATGGATGAGGAGAGAGATGAGTCCTCACTGCTGTTCCCTGCTGGAGCCTGGGGATGGCTCCAGGCTGGAGCTGCTTTAGTGGGAACACAGAAAAAAAAGAAAAAGAGAAAATCAGAATATGCTGAGTTGGAATCCACGAGGATCATCCAGTGCTGCTCCTGGCCCTGCCCAGGCACCCCAAAACCCCACCCTGGGTGTTCCTGGCAGCTCTGTCCAAACACTCCTGGAGTTCTGGCAGCCTTGCGAATGTCACCATTCCCTGGGGAGCCTCAGCACCCTCTGGGGAAAAATCCTTTCCCTGAAATCCAACCTAAACCTGCCCTGGCCCAGGTCCAGCCCTTCCCTGGATCCTGTCACTGGTCACCCTCCTGTTCCCCTCACCAGGGAGCTGTAACTGGGACGAGTCTCCCCTCATTCTCCAGCTGAACAGATCCAGTGCCCTCAGCCCCTCACAGCCCCTTCAGCATCTTCACCGCCCTCCTTTGGACACTCTCTGGTAGCTTCACATCTTCCTTTAATTCTCAAGGTGTCCCCTGAGGAGAGAGGGGCAAAGCACCAAATGATTTCCAAGCAGGAGTAGATGGAAGGAGTAGGTCCTCAGAGGCTCCTCAGGGGCATCAGGACTGCTGGTCCAGTGTTTTGTGAGTGATATTCCCAGGGTTCCTACATCCCTAAAGGAAAGGTTATACCAGAGAAGCTCTGTTTGCTGTGTTGTATTCACATCTTTGCTGAACACTACACATGGATTTTCCACTTTGGCCCTTTCCTGGCCTTCCAAACTGCTCCTTGTGCTTGCTCTGACTTACACAAGATCCAGGCAACACCAAACCCAGATATGTTGCTCTACAGAAGTCGACTAATCTTTAAAAATGGGCTAAATCCCAAATTAGAATGATTTCAGCAGAGTGAAGCTTAGAAGACAATTGCTATAATTATGCAGATGTAAACAAGTGAAAAGCCTTAACACAATGTATACAAAATAATGATTAAAAGGAATTAGCATTGGGAATTAGCAGAAATTGGGCATTTGTATGTAATAATAGGGCTGGAAGTTAATGATCCAGAGTGAAAGAGTTTTGCCAGTTGATATTAAAGCTGAGATAATCTTTTGTTCAGTAACTTCATACTCATACTTGTTTAGGATTGCAGCCTGTGCCTGTATCACCATATTGGAATTCCAATCACTCACCAGTTCTTAATTAGGCATTAGAGCTGATACGATAATTGTGGCATGAATTGATTATTAACTGAAGTTTGTGCGATAATTAATAACAAAGTTCTTGAACAGAACACAAATGACACAAAAATAACATAAGCTTTCCCAAAGCAGCATTAGTACATGGTGGTGACCCAGAGTTTTAATTGTCAATGTGCATTTAAATTCCCTCTATCCAGCCCAGTGCTTGAAATTTTTATCAGTGGCTGCCAATAAAAGAAAATTTATTTAGTTACCGGGGCCTCTTTCCAGGCTGTGAGATTTTCAGCTGATCTGCCAAAGCAGTCTGGATTCTGCAGGGCCAATAATTGATCAGAGTTCTGCTTTTTGTGCTCTATTTCTGTTCTGCTTTTACAGCTCCAGGCAGGAACACAATCCCCAGAATCCCGTAAGTGTATCCGTGCTGGGTGGGCACTTTGCTGCTCCAGTGTATAGGATATTTTATCCTAGTGTGGAGTATTTATTTGTCTGGTGTTTCATTGCTTTGGTTGCAGGAGAAGCATTATCCTGGGAATCTTGAAGGAAAATTTTTGGAACTCTTGTCTCCTAATAATAAAACTGAAACACAGGGTGCCCAAAGCAGCTGTGGCTGCCCCTGGAGCCCTGGAAATGTCCAAGGCCAGGCTGGATGGGGCTTGGAGCACCCTGGGATGGTGGAAGGTGTCCCTGCCCATGGCAGGGGGTTTGGAATGAGATAAGATCTAAAATCTCTCCTAACCCAAACCATTCCATGATTCCATCATTAAGCTGTACATCAGGGTCTCGTGGAAGAAGCTGATCTGTCTGGAGTTCTGGTATACCAAGTGAGGCTGGGGACAATTTCTCCTCCCCCTGAGCAAACCCACAGTGAGGGACAGTCACTGCCCTGCAGAGCTTTAAATCCAGACTGTGTTTGGGGAGGCAGAACCAGATCTCCTGTAGCTCCTCCTTTCCTCAGCCAGGGAGGTGGCCCCGTGCCCCAGAGCTGTCAGGGAGGAGCCCCACCAGCACTGCTGGTCCCTGGGTCACACCCAATCCTCCTGCCTGGGCTTGGACATGTCCTGCAGTGGTGGGACCCCCAGAGAACCTGGTGATTGTGTGAGCCAGCAAAGATTGCCAGGTCTCTGCCAGAGCTGAAACTAAAGCTCATTAAACGCAATGAGAGTGGCCTTAAGTGGCAGTGGGAGCAGTTCTGGTTGGGCTCACGTGCCTGCCCAGGAGCTGTGGGATGGATCAGGCAGCTGATCCTGCTGCAAACTCCTCTTTGATTGTGTGTTCCTCTCTGTTTTCTGTCAGGTTTGCATTTAGCACGTCAGCTCCTGATCTTGGTACACAAATGTGAGTGCTGGTGTGGGGCAGAATTTTCTGTTGTGTTAAAAACCATATTTCTACAGAATTTTTGCAGTCTTTACTATTCTAATCATGAAATGACTCTTCCATTTGAAACTTCTTTTTTTGCTTTATGATATCAAACCATGTAAGAAATGCCTCAGCTCTTCATCATGGAGTCTGGTTAAACACAGCAAGGAGTTTATTTTGTTTGGAATTAAATCAAAATGTCATAATCCATCCAGAAATGCAACACCTCTCCTTCCCACAGCTGTAGCTGAAATGGATGGGGAGTGTAATTTTTCCAAGATTTACCTGTAATTAATTTGGAAAGGTTAGACAGGAGGCACCAAACCAAGAAGGTTTGTTTGGGCCTGGAAAAGCCTTTGTGGTACAGGGAGGTCCTGAGGTCCTGCTTTGAACATTAATTGGTGACTGTCCCATGTGTTTGACAGTTCAGTCAACTTTATTTTTACATACAGCCCAGTCTGGGAGGAAAAAAAGAGGCGAGTAAAGCTCTCCCAGTGCCCCACTCTTTCTTTTGACCCCCTGGTAAATCTGTGGCTCGGAATGTTTTTGTTCTCGTGAAGAACATCCAGGTGTGGATGCTCTTTTACCCTCAGATGGTGCAGCTGATGCCAGGGCCACTGTGCTTTGCAATAAGAGGCTTTTCCTGGGATTTATGACAGATTAGAATGAGATGTGTGTGGCTCCAGAGGTGGGATGCAATGGATGGAAGGAAGGGAGACAAATAGGAGGAATCCCTAGGCTTGAGTGTCCACAGAGCTGCATCCTTCTCCAAAGGCAGGCAGAATCTTTGCAGGGGCTGGGAGTATTGGAGTTGGACTTGATGATCCTGTGGGTCCCTTCCAGCTCAGGATATTCTGATTCCAAGATCTGGCAGAGGAGCAGCTTTAGAGATAAACTCTCTCATTTGGAGCTGTGTGAGCAACGAGTGCCAGCTCCGGTAGCCGTCGGGAAGAAACAGGAGATGCTCCATCATTCTGCTCCTTCTTCTGAGGAACAAGTCAGGCTGCTCTCCCAAACCTCAGGCATGTGCCAGCAATCTTCAAGTACTCAGAAAAACCCAGAGTGCCCAAAATCGAAAATTCTCTCCGACAATGAATTTTGAAAATAATTTCCAGCCACTATTACTTTTGGGTTACAAGCGATTTTTATTACAGGCTTCAGGAGCATGTCTCCTCCTCCTCCTATCTGTACAAACAGCTATAAACTGACTGCATTTTAATAACTTTTTCCCAAGAAGTTACAAGGTATTTCATTAAAATGTCAACTTTTTCTTTCATATATTTTATGATTCTCTTTCTTCCTTCTGCCACAAATATGTTGTTGCCAACATCATCATGACACAGTTTGCTGCCAAGACTATGGAAAGTTAAAAAAGGAAAGGAAAAATGAATTTCTCTTCACTTTTTAGGTAAAATTCTTCCAGCACTAGGGACTGAGAAAGCAGTCAGAAATATCTGAAGTGCCAAAGACAAATGTTCGGAGAGCCAAAGTGGTGACATGAAAACATGGAAGCGGTACCAGGGAGCGATCCTGTGCGAGGAGTGAGGAGCGATCAGCTGGGGACATTTCCTTTTGCCATTTGTAGATTCCACGTGGTTCCTCCCGGTGTTTCTGCCCGGATCAGAGCAGCAGGAGTGTGCACACGCTGCCTGGGACAGGTTTAGCACAGCAAGTCAGCTCCAGTTTGAGGGAAGCGTCCTGTCCTTCCCACCAAACTATCTCCAACTGCTGCACGGAATCCTTCGTGTCCTCCTGCAGGATTTGCTCTTCAAATATATCCACCTGCTGTCACTCAGAAGGTCCCCAAACCCAGCTCCAGCCAGCTCAAGCCATCTGCTCTTGGCTGGTTTAATGAGGAAGGAGCTGCTTCACCTGGATTTAACTGGGAATGGGGGGAAGGAATGGAATCCCCTCAGTTTTGCCTCTGAGAAGAGCCAGGAGATGTGACTGTGTTTGCTACTCAGGTGCCTTAACACCTCTCTAATTAAACCCAGCCTGGCTTAGCACAGGGAGTATCCCTGCAAAGGCCCTCATTTTCAGCCCTTCAGCAGATGGATCCTCACTGGAATTTCGTTATTACCTCTGCCGTCCCAGTGCTGGAGCTGCCGAGTGGCCACGGAGACATTAAATTAGCTCTGTGCCCAGGATTTCTGGACTTCTGCCTTTGCAAATCTCCATTTCTGAGCATGGAGGGTCCTTGCTGGCATCCTGAACACCTAATTACACTTTTAAAGCATCTTAAAAACTTTCAGATTCCCAAGTGTAATTTCCTGCTCGGCTGGAGAGCGAGGGACAAATGTTATTTCCACTGGTGGTGAACCAGTTGTGGGTTCAGACTTCCCAGCACTGCCCCTGGCATTGGGGAGCTTTGGGTTCAGCTGGTTGAGTTTGTTGTTTTTTTTAAACAGCATAAAATCCCTTTCTTGGAATTTTCTCCGCTTTGGTGTTGCCCTCACCCCAGAGACCTTCTTTTAAAAGTGATTTAATTTCTTTTCCTCTGCCTCGTAGGCCGCAGCTTGATTTTTCCTGCACTCCTGGGTCTTGAAGTAATTTTACAGGGGAGGCAAGGATTTGCTGAACGGAGCTGTTTTGTTTACATTATGTAAAGTTGGGAATCTGCCATCAGAGCAATCCCACGCATCCCATGCAGCGTTGCAGGCACTCAAGGGCGTGGATGGATCAGATAAAAGGAGGTGGAGTTTTCAGCAGAGGGCTGGGACTTGCCCAAAGGAGTTAATTGCACATTAACTGCGTCCCACTTTCCCAATACAGAAACATTTGTAATTAACAAAGAGAAAAAAAAAAATTAGCGTGTAATTCAGAGTTGGCCTTGGGCCGTTCTGTCACATTCCTGACTCTGGGACCCAGCCCTGCCTCATCCACTCTTCCAGAGTGTGATGCAAGCAGTACAGAGAACATCCCGGAATTGCCTACACCCACTGCTTTATTTTAGGCTCCCATCTCATGGAAATGGTATTGGTAAATATCACCAATATCTTATGGAAACACGGCTGATTGAGCAGTAACATTCATGGGCTCTTCCATGGCCAGGTGACCGGGCTGGTGGAGGGAAAGGCTGTGGATGCATACACCTGGACTCCAGCATGGCCTTGGACACATCTCCCACAGCATCTCCTGGAGAAGCTGCAGCCCACGCTTGGACAGGGTCACTATTCCCTTTTTTGAGAACTGGCTGCTAGCCAGGCCAGGGAGGGGTGCCACATCCCATCAGCAGTGGTGTCCCATTACCAATGGTGTCCCATCACCAATGGTGTCCCATTACCAGTGGTGACCCATTACTAATGGTGTCCCATCACCAGTGGTGTCCCATCACCAGTGGTGTCCCATTACTCATGGTGTCTCATTACCAGTGGTGTCCCATCACCAGTGGTGTCCCCCAGGGTCGGTGGCCAGCCCTATTTAATGTCTTTATTGCTGATGTGGACAAGGGGATCGAGGCACCCTCTGGAAATTTGCTGCCGACACCATGATGGGTGGGGGTGTTGAGCTGCAGAGGGAGGAGGCTCTGCAGAGGCATCGGGACAGGCTGGGGCCATGGGGTGAATTACAACAAAGTTCTGGGTCCTGCCTTTGGGTCACAACAACCCCCTGCAGCTCCAGGCTGGGGCAGGGGGGCTGGAGAGCTGGGAAAGGCTCTGGAGGTGCTGGTGCCAGTGGCTGGACAGGAGCCCAGGGGTGCCCAAGTGTGCAACGGCCCCTGGGCAGTGCCTGTCCCTGAGCTGGCACTGCTGGGGCACCTCCTGTGCTGGGGACAGACTGAGGGGCTGGAGAATTCCTGAGGGAGCTGGGAAGGGGCTGGAGAATTGCTGAGGGAGCTGGGAAGGGGCTGGAGAATTGCTGAGGGAGCTGGGAAGGGGCTCAGGCTGGAGCAAAGGAGGATCCCGAGGGATCTTTTCCCTCTCTGGAATTCCCTGGCAGGAGGGGACAGCCGGGGGGGTCGGGCTCTGCTGGCAGGGAACAGGGACAGGAGGAGAGGGAACGGCCTCAGGCTGGGCCAGGGCAGCTCAGGGGGGACAGCAGCAGGAATTTCCCCATGGAAAGGGCGCTCAGGCCTTGGAAGTGCCCAGGGAGGTTTGCAGTGCCCATCCCTGGAGGTGTCCAGGGAATTCCTGGAGGTGGCACTCAGGGATCTGGGTGGGGACACGGTGGGGATTTACCGCAGCTTGGACTCGATGACCTTGGAGCTCTTTTCCAACCTCAATGATCCCGTGATTCCATGGAATAGATTTGCAGTGATGAGTGCGATATTTAGGACATTAATTTCCTGGGATTGTCTCAAGCAGAGTGTTGCAGTTGTGAACTCCATAATGCATGTAAAAATCCATATTCCCATACTTTTATTTCCAGCCCCAACAGCCTCCATGAAGACTCTTTTCCATGTCACAGACAGCTGGAGTCGATGACTCTCCCGTGTACTTGAGACATCAGCTCTCCCCCATGGAATATTGATTTCCAGGAAATAATCTTCATGCAGCCATCTTTGCTTAAATATCACATCAAGTTATACCCTTACTCAAAAATAATGCACATTCCTGTCATATTCTACTGGAAATTGAATGTATTGCTCTGTTTAGTGAAGTGTTTAAACAATAAGGGACCAAAAAATATAGGGATGTCTCCATACTATGGAACATTTTTGTATTTACGTCCCTGTTACTAAACATGAGTGGAAATTTAATGCTTTTGGAGCAGTTGGAACTGTGAAATAGAGCAAAAAAGCACAGGGCTGGCAGCTGTTTTAATGCACGGAGAAGCCAGGAAGTTGTTTAGACTGGGTTTGAACTTGGCCAGCACACAGAGACGCAGATATCGGTCAGAAAAAGGAGATATTTAAAGATCTGTTAGGTCAAGAACACATTTTATGACATCAAATATTTAATATTATCTAAGTAAATAAAAAATTGCATGGAAGGGAAACAAGGTTAAAGCAAAGCTTTATAGCTGATCTCTTGTGCTATTAAAAGATAATGTTTTTCAGAGTTAAAGGGGATATTTTCCATTTTTCAGCACACATTGCAGATTGTGTTGAACATTTCTGCCTTGCCTTGTGGCTCTGAGATTGGTGTTTACACCAGACACAATTTATTAAGAAATACAGAGAATATTTGCTTCTTTACTTAAGTGATTTTATGTTTTAATTTAGAAATGCAGCTTTTTTTTTTTCTCCTGTAAAAGACCTTGAGATGAACCTTGAGGTTCTTCAGGCCATGGGAGGTGTTGTGGGGTTTTCCTTTTCAGCCCCATCCACCTCACCTCATATCCAAGAACCAGAAGAAAACATAGCCCATTTTAATGGTTAAATGGATAAATGTTTTATAATGGTTGGATCAGAGGTTCTAAAAGGTCTTTTCCAACCTCAATAATTCCATGATTCACCCCACAAGTCCCTCCTTGGCTGTGCCAGTGAGATGCTGTGTCTGCATTGAGATTTTCCCTGGTTTTCCCTCCTTTGCCAGCAAAAGCAAAAGAAACAAAAGAAGAGGATTTAATATTCCATAAACCCCACTGTGGAACAGGTGAAATGATTCTTTTCCCTGGCAGAGCAGCAGCTGGGTCTGGATCCAGTCATTGTTTTCAGTGGATTGATTAAACTTGGATGTTAACCTCCAAATGTGGACTCAGCAGGAACTATCAGTGTCCTGCAGTTCCCGGGTGATTTCCGACCTGTGGGAGGCAACAGATTCCAGATTTGTGGCAACAGAATCCATCTTTGGCCTCAGATGGATAAAGAAAATGGCATTTCAATTTGGATATCATTTGTCTGTGAAAATTAATTTTCATAATATTTTTAATGTGAAAGTCTGACTTTAAACCAAATGAAAAAACACCCCAAAAACCTGAATCCAGTATGATTAACCCTCTTTTTCATCTCAAACAGGGAATTTTTGGGGAACAGTGCAGCTGTTGCAGCAGCCACACATGAAATTATCTCCTGCTCAGAGAGAAATGCAAAATGAAATGCCATATTTTTGGATTGTTAAGTGTCACTTCAGTGAAATGTACTCATGGCTGAATAGCTCCCGTTTATTTTCTAGGGATGGTTAAAAATGAGGAAATTGTGACAATTCTTGAATAATTTCAATTGCTTTTCCTTCTGTTGTTTATGCTGAATGGGAAGAATGCCTTTATATTTTTGTCTTCATAGGAAAAATATTCCAAATGTTTGGTTTTGCCTCCACTTCACCTCTTTTCCCCCTTTTTCTCATATTTGCTGCTGAAAAGAAGAGGAAGTTCAGGAATGGGGAATGAGGACATAAGGGAAAGTGAGGGGAGAGAGCAAGAGAAAACCAGAAATGTAGTTTATTCAAAGGAAATGATAAAGTGGGAGATTTTGCCTTTGAGATAGATATTTTCAGTGGAAAAGCTTAGGAGGATTGAAGGAAAGGGAGGGAACGTTAAATCCAACATGGTTTTGGTGATTCCTTCGTTCATTCTGTGGTTTTGGGGACTGCCTTGTCCTGAGGAGCTCCTGGTCAACGAGCAGATAAAACAGGGAAAATATCAGTGGTTTTTGAGAGAGTTGGTGCTGATCCATGAGGGAGCTGAAGGCAGAGCTGTGGGGAGATGGAGAACTTTGGCTTCCCCAGCAGCAGGTTCAGCTCAGGGAGAGCATGAAGGTGAAATTGCACAAATACAGGAGAGCGGAACCCAGATCTGGGTCCAACATCAGCAGGACCTGGAGAGCCCAGAGGAGGCCACGGAGCTGCTCCAAGGCTGGAGCTCTTCTGGAGCCAGGCTGGGAGAGCTGGGAATGTTCCCTGGAGAAGGGAAGGATCCAGGGAGAGCTGGGAATGTTCCCCTGGAGAAGGGAAGGATCCAGGGAGAGCTGGGAATGTTCCCCTGGAGAAGGGAAGGATCCAGGGAGAGCTGGGAATGTTCCCTGGAGAAGGGAAGGATCCAGGGAGAGCTCAGAGCCCCTTGCAGGGCCTGGAGGGGCTCCAGGAGAGCTGGAGAGGAACTGGGGACAAGGGATGGAGGGACAGGACCCAGGGAATGGCTCCCAGTGCCAGAGGGCAGGGATGGATGGGATATTGGGAATTGGAAATTCCTGTCTGGGCTCAAATTCCCAGAGCAGCTGTGGCTGTCCCTGGATCCCTGGAAGTGCCCAAGGCCAGGCTGGATGGGGCTTGGAGCAGCCTGGGACAGTGGATGGTATCCCTGACCGTGGCAGGGTCACTGGAGGGGCTTTAAGGTTCCTTTCAACCCAAACCATGCTGGAATTCTGTGATTCTTTGAAAGAATAAAAGGCAGAAATCAGATATTTGTGTGTGTGGCTTCACTGGAGTGAAAGGGAAGAAGGGAAAAAAAAAAATAGAAATAATTAATAAATCCCTCCAATTATCTTTGAAAATACCAACAATTATCAACATAAGAACGAAGAGCTGCTTTATTTCAGTCCTTGTTTCAAAGGAACAAGAGACTGCCTGTGACACCACAGACTGATGGGGCTTTTTAAGATTAAAAATAACTTGGGAGAAGAGCCATTGAAATGGATTATGGACTGGCTTATGGAGATGAAACCCAGGGTGTCAGGGAAGGCGAGAATTCCGAGTGAGGAGGGAAAGCAAGTGGGGTCAGTGCCATGGACCTTTTTCCTGCTTGATCGTGAGTGGGGATGACCTTGGTGAAGGACAAATTTCCAAATAGATTCGCACAGTTCTGATCACACCAAGCTGGAGAGAAGCAGCTAAATACCACCAAGCAGGCAGACAAGTCAGGAGAGTTGAAGTTAATTATAAAGATGAACAAGCTATTCATGTCATTTAGCATATGGCACCAGGGCTTTGAACTATTGAGATGGAAACTTTATTTAGGGGATAGCAGGGATTTCATGGCCACGCTGAACCAAGTTCTGGGTTCAGTCAGGAGCTGACAATCAGATGTGTGGATGTGCTGCTCTGACACACTCCGTCCTCCAGGATGTTCCGAGGAAAAGCTGAGCTTCAAAGAGTTCCATCAAAAAATAACATTTGGGAAAAAGAAGCGAGCGGGGTGGCGAGATTTTCTGATTCCTTTTTAGGGTTTGAGTGTGTGCCTTTGAGTGTTTGGCAGCAAGTGAATGTTCAGTGGCTTAGGGGTGTGATGATGCTCTTTAAAGGGAAGCACTGTGCGATCATGAGGATGGACTTCATCCAGCAGATCTCTGCCGCAGACTTCTGTGACATGGACACAATCCCAAAACTTTGGCTGCCTTTTCAAAGTCACTCAACTTCCCAGGGCAGCCAGAAGGGGCTGAGCACTTCCTAAGATGTGTTTGCTCAAGATGTTTACAGAGCTGTCACCCAGAAATGGATCTGGACCCAAATTCTCTCTGGAGCTCAGGCTCAGGACCAAGTTGAGCTCTGTGTCTTGCTGCTTCCTGCTCCTGGTCATCCAACCAGAGACCTTCCCAGGATTCCACTGCTCTGGATTAGTACCTGGAGTCAGACAGGGGCAAGGAATGTGCATGGTAAGAAGTAAACAAACTTTTTTCGGACCTGGAATTTGTTTCAGCTTTGGCACGTTTTGCCCAAACCGATTTGTCCATCTCTAATGCAGCTGTAAATAGCATTAAGCCCTTTGTGAAATATGTGACGTTTGTAGAGAAGTATGGAGAGCTTGGCCTCCAAAATCAATATATAACTCCATGCTATTGCATAGCAAAGTTCATTTCTGTTTGGACACATCTTCAAAGTAAGATGAAGACTCCATTACTTCACAAGCTTTTTAAATTTGAACACAGCAATTGATGTATTGGTGAAAATGTGTAAGCCGTTCTCTTTATGGATTTTGGAACACATTTATCAGAAATCTCTGGGTTTATTTGCTTGTTTCATTTAGAAAGGGTCTGTAGATTGTCATAGTTTTGGACAAACCGAGTTGCTGAACAAGCTCTTGGTGGCACTGCTCGGTGCTGAGTGACTGCCCAGAGGCCCTGTCTGGCAGGAGCCAGGGAAAGCCATTTCAGTTTTTGTAAAGATTTTTATTAAAAAATATTTCTAGAGAGGCCATCCAGCTCCTGCCCATGGCCCAGGGCCCCATTTCAGCCCACCTTGGGGCTGTCCCTGGTGATGCTGTTGGATTCCATCGCTTGGTGTCCCCATCCATCCCCACAGAGCTGTCCAAAGCCCAGGGCAAATTATAAAGGCAATTCCCATTTCGAGACGTGATCTCCATCTTTAGCTAGGATAAAATCTAATTTAAGCTGTTTATCAGTATTTTTTTTTTTTTTAAATTTAGCATTTTAGCAATTCTCCCTAACATGAGAGAGAAAACAGAGGCTCTGTCTCAGCCTGCCCTGCAGAATAACGTGTCACCCAAATCTGCTCATCAGAATGGTTTTAAGGTATTTACACCTGAACTTACAGGTTTTCCAACACACATGAAACTGAAAACAGAGAGATTGTGATAGTTTTTCTTTAATTCACTGCATCAGAGTCACCTTTAGCTCATTTAATGAAAATTTGGTTTAAGATTGTAGAGGGAGTGCGTTGACAGCAAAGATGAAATGGATAAAGAGAAAAATCCCTGCATTTTTGTGTTTGCCTTTTTTTTTTTTTGTTGCTGTTTAACTCAGGGGATTCTTTTGAGAAGTCATTAGAAGCTAAACTAAGTTTTCACCTTTGCCAGCAAAATAAAGTCCTGGAGGCTTTAGTCTGACGAGCCCTAATGTGTCCTGACACTGCTCTGGCTCAGCTGTCCCTGCTCCCACTGCGTCCTGCAGACGATGGCACTGAATTAATGGAAAAAGGCAAACTCTTGTCCCCCCGTGGTTGTGGTGGCTATGGGAGGCAGGATCTGGCTGATTTTACCCTGATCTGTGAAGGGAATTGGGGGGTTCCAAAGGATTCCCATTTCTTTTCCCAGATGTGTTTCTCTGTTTCTCTACGTGTGGTTTTCTTAAGGTGGTAAACTGCTCTCCAATGACACGAGGAAGGGTTTAGCAATAAAAGGTCATAGAATCCTTGGATGGTTTGGGTTGAAAGGGACCTTTAAAAGTAATTTATTTCCAACCCCCTGCCATGGGCAGGGACACCTTCCACCAACCCAGGCTGCTCCAAGCTCCATCCAGCCTGGCCTTGGACACGTCCAGGGATCCAGGGACAGCCACAGCTGCCCTGGGCACCCTGGGCCAACTCTCCCCACCCTCCCAGGGAAGGATTCCTTCCCAAATCCCACCTAAAGAGTTTGTTTAGCCTGATGCTGGATTTTGTTGTACCACGTAGGGGACTCTGCAGTTTGCCTTGGGCTGTGAGTAAATCCTGCAGCTTCATTCCTTATCCTTTCTTCCCTCTCCTCAGCTCTAAGTGCTCTGTTAGGAAATTAATTAAGTGGTAGGCATGAAGTATTTTAAATCTTTCGAGAGCATTGCTGTGCAGAAAATTTCCCTTTCCTTCCACATGCACACTCAGACAAAGTTTTGTTTATACACCGGGGAGTTTCCGTAGCCTCAGGTGCTCCGGGAATGATTTAGAGTCTGAAACAGCCACACCACGAGGTTTTGGGGAGAGGATCCTGGGGAGAGGCTCTGCTTTTCCTCAGCCTGTGGTGATTTGTGCATGAGTTCTGTCTGCTCTTAGCATGGGCCCAACTTCCAGGATGGCTGATTTGGAGCTGATGCCTGTGTTGGAGCCGACAGTGTTTGGATGGAAAAATTAGTTATGTCAGCTCAGCCTTAAATCCTGGAACTGTTTTAAATAAACTGTTCTTCTCTTCCTGTAACACTGTCATGTTGGGGCCAAGAAATGGAGTTTGGGACATGGAGGATTTTCTACAAACCGAATTTATGTTGTTGTTTTTTTTAAAAAAAATTAAAAAAAAATTCTCCAGACACTGCAAATACAGTGACTGTTCCAATCAGGATCAACATTAATTTCTTCCTAGCTTTCAAATGTTATAACTACATTTCTCCCGACATGTTGGCATCTGTGTTGGTATTTATAAATTTTTGCATGCTTTGACTGCCATGCAAATCCTTCCAGAAAGTACCCTCTGAGGAGCTGAAGTGAGAGAGAGAACTCGGCACTCGGAATAACCCTGCCTTGTACAAGATTATTTAGCAATTAAAGTTGTGATGTTTTTATCAAATGGATGCGCAGATAGCGACTCCTTGGCATCAATAACAGATAAAGCTGGGTTTGCATTTACGGGGAAAAGAGCAGTTCTGTTTCTCTGAGCTCACACAGGGAGCATCAATTCACGTTTCAACTGTTTTTAGTGTTTGCTCACAAATCTGAGAAGGGCTCACAGTGCGGTGTGGGGCAGCTGGGCTGATAGGGGCCGTTCCCTAGGGATAAAGTTCTCGAGACAGAATAATTATCAAGTTATTTAATAGGAGCAAGTGGGATTTATGTGCTCTGAGTGTTTCTGAGCTGTTGTGCAGTTTGATCTGTCAGTGTCATTTATCTCATACTCCCATCTCACGCTGAAGCTGGAGCAGGGGGTGCTCAGTACCCGCCACCCTTCCCTCCCTCTCCCCTCCATAACCTTGTTCCTGGGTTATCCAACCCCACTGGAACGTGCTGGAGCGCAGCTGCTGCTCTGGGAGGGACAGAACCTGTTCCATGAACAATCCCTGCTCCCAGCCTTTGGGATCCATGGGGAAAGGTCGGTGTTCCGTGCCCCATCCCTGGCTGTGGGCAGGTGGATGAGGGTGTGTCCAGACCCATGCAAGGATGGGGGTCTCTGCTCTCACCCCTCTGTCACTCCATCATCCCAAGCTGCAGGCATTCCCCCTCTCCTCCCCTGTAACCTCCTTTCAGCTGGATGACATTCCATAAATGTATTTAAACCTATTTCATTTAAGGATTGAAATAGGATCTGGTTATTTTGTTTCCTAACATGTTCCTAACCAGAGCTGTAGACCTGCCACGGGCCGTGACTTCCCCTTGAAAAAAAATGACAAAGGAGCAGAGAAAGTTCTGTCTTTGTCAAGATAATCAGGAAAAGGGATAACAGAGAACAAGGTAAAACCCTCTGTGTGTCTATCATCAAGGAAAGAACCATCAAGCCCATTCCTACTTGGAATCCTCTTCTTGCCACTACCGATCCCGACCAGTCCTCCCCATCCAGAAAAGATTTGCCAAAGGAAAATGAGATCTGTCCTGAAGATTATCAGCCACAGGGTGTATAGGTCAGCCTCTGTACTTGTCTGCTGAATTTCCAGGATCTGAGAATCCTGCAATCGCAGAATGATTTGGGGTGGTAGAGACCTTAAACATCTATTTCCAGCCCCCACGATGAAATCCTGTCCCTGTCGAAATCGCTGGGAATTTTGCCGTTGTTTTCAGAGGATTTCTTTGTAGATTTTTACAAGGCTTTGAAGCTGCCTCTCTGGAAGAACCTGTTTACCCCTGTGTAAATGGAATATCCATCCCTCAGATATTTATCCTGCTGCACTGTCAAACTGGAGTGAGTGTTGGAAGCAACACCGATGCTGAGAGGCCTCAGTGCCTTCTCCCTGCTGATTAAAGTTTAAACCAAGTTTAGGCTAAGGCAGAGGCATTAATGCATGCAAAAGCTGAATATTTAAACCTGAATACATAAAGTCTTTGCAGGCAAAAAAGTCTGTGAAGAGATAAAGGCAGGTCTCATCACAGTTTGTCGCTGATGTCACCTCCCAGTTTGTGAAGTGCCAAAGAAATGGTCACATGTCCCTGCTCTGAAGTTTGCTGTCCACTAAACATTCCTCCTGCCCTCTCATTTCCCAGCAAATTTCAGGAATAGAGGCATTAGGGAAGTTTCTGCTGTGAAGTTCCTGGCTGTGAGGAGTTCTCCAGGCGCATCCCTGACGAATGTAACCCAGTTGTGCCTGTGGATCTGTCACCACTCCTCTCAGATTGCAGCCTCATACGATCCCAAAATAGCTCTGCAGAGACATTAGTACATAGCATGTACCTCTCTGCCATATGCTGGGGATAAAGGAATCTAATTGGGCTGCCTTTTTTGCATGTATTATAATGTTTGAGCTTCGGTTCCTGCAAAATAATTCTTTTAGCTTTCAACAGCAACAGCTAAAATATATTTGACTCGACTTATGCAAACAGCCATCCCTGCCCTGCTTTTAGCTTGATTAATGCACTGAAGGAAAAGAGCTCAGAGGAAGATGGAACATAAATCTTAAGCTCATTTTTGAGTTGGCTTTTTAAGATTTTTTTTTTTATTAATTAGTTGATTTCAAAATCTATTTTAATAACGTCATCAACCTTTTTGCAATGGGTTTGTCATCTGTCGAAATCAGATCTTCTCTGCTACTGCCACTGGTGGAGTTTGGTTTGGATAAATCCCCAAAAGATCCAGGAGAGGTGGATCCGATGCAGAACTTATCTGGTGCCCTGAGCATCCTCCTGACCACTTTCCATGTGTGCCAATACTTCCAAAATGTGGTGGAAAATTGCATTTCTTTGGCTCTGCTGCATTTTAAGCGAGTCCTTGGGACAGAAACCTCAGTGCCACAAGCAGCAAAATGCAATTTAGCCCTGGCACAGCAGTGCCTCACATCCATGTGTGATTATGTCCAGCTAAAAGTCTTTGCTTCCCCATCCAGGCAGGAAATAATGGAATATAACAACTTAGATGGGAGTGATGTGTCAAATCGCTCCTCGACAGCACGACTCCAGGATCAGATTACGCTTTCCAGTTAATCCAGAACATGAAAATCTGTCACAGAATGTTTTCTCAATTCTTTTCTCAGTTATAGCTGTTATTTGGAGAAATGATCAAATATGAGCAGGAAAATCACGAGCAGCATCTGCTTAGAAAATAAGCGGGGACTTAACTATGCCTCGATATAATCAAATGAGTCTCTCCATGGTGGGCTCTTCAGGCATTACTGTAGTAAACACGATTAAAATAGCAGAGAAAAAGCTGATAGTGCTTGAACAACATCTGAAACAGCTCCTTTATTTCCTTTCCTCTGCATGGGATGTGTGTGAAGGAGCCACATGAGTTTTTGTGCTTTGTGTCCACATTTCCATGCTCAGCTGGTGCTGCTGTGGCCATTCGGAGCTGCTTTTCAAAACACTTGTGCTTTTTAATTTTTTTTTTTCATTTCCTTATCTTTTTTTTGACTTTTTTTTTTTTTGCCAAAACGATGCTCTCTCAAAGTTCAGTTTGTCTTCCAGCACAGATCTCCCTTCAGTCCTGCTGCACCAATGCTTTTATTTGTGGTACTTTTTAGGCACAATACAGCAGCAGAAGATGCTTTGCATCCTACAAGTTGCTCAGATGTGAAGCTATTGATCAAACAGCTGAGGCACAGCATCTTACAGAGGAAAATCAGGATTATTAGCACCTCTGGGCATCTCTGTCCTTATGTGCAGCCCTTTTGGAATCCTCCTTCCATCCCATCTGCTCCGAGCTTGCTGGCAAGTGGAAAAGTCAAGCATCTGCATTGCACTTGTTTGTGTGCACATCAAAGTGCTCCAGCTGTCAGAAGTTGTGTCTCTGGTGCAGCTGAATTTATGATTTTGTTCTGCTCTTCCTCCCTGACAAGTTGCATGACCAAGGGGAAATAGCTCCAAAATATAATCAGGAATATTTTATATTGTTTGGGTCATTCCCTCTGCATGGTGGGGCATTTTTGTGTTTGCTGAAGGGCAGGGAGCTTCCTTTGTCCCATTTGCCAGTCACTGCCACCCCCTTTTATGCATTATTTTGTTAAAAAATGGAAAATTTGGGTGAAGGGAGCAGGAGATGTTGGTGCAACAACCAAATCTCCAGCAGGAAATTGACTGAGTTTCCAATTTATGGTCATCTAATTGGCTCAGAAAGAATTGGAATATTTCTAAATATCCTCCTGAAATCAATGGTGCCTGCCTTTATTTTGGGCCTGGGGCAGATTGAAATTGAGACAATAAATGAGAGTGTCTCATTCCAAAAGAATGAGGGTTGGCAGCTCCGCACAGGCTCTGCTTTTGGGGGAGGGGGAACAACCAAGAGCTGAGGTTCCCCCTTCAGCAAGGGTTGGGGAGATTAAATGTGAGCCAAATCATCCTCTGGTTTGTTTTTTATATATTAAGGAAAGCTGAATTTTCCTCTGTCCAGGTTCACAGGCACTGGTTAGAGACGAAGGACTGCTGAGAGAGCCCTAGGAAAAGGGAAAACCAGAAAAAACCACCACTTTTTAAATCTGTTTCACACTAAACCCCTTAGAGAGCTCAGATGCCTGTAAAATGTTTGGAGATTCTCTGTTTTCAGCCATAATTATCTAAAAATTCCTGGAACTAATGGTGTTTCAGATCAGTATGTTTTTACTAGACTTTCACCCCGCATTGGAGAGCCGTGAGCTGTCTGTCACAATTTAACACACCTCAGCTGAGAGTCGGGTGCTAATAGCCTGGAAAACCGTGGAGTGAGGGAATTTGGGAATTTTATGGCCCCGTTGGATGCGGTAACATCGATCCCTCCCCGCTCCATCAGCCTTGAACGCGGCGCTGCCAAACAAGATTTAAAGCTGGGAACAGATGCAGGTCCCCCGACTCCCAGGCACGTTCCCCCATCCACATGATCCCTTTTGAAGTGCTCCTGGTGCTGGAGGTGGAATCTGTTTGGTATGAGCTGGAAATGGAAATAGCCCTGCAAACACAGGGACAGATGGCAAAATCCCAGTTGGAACGTGGGACCAGCGGAGTGGCCGTGATTTGTTTTCACTGCAGGGCAGACAGCAGACACCGAGTGTCTGCACAGCAGCTGGGGCAAAGAATTCCCCAACTTTCCGAGAGGAGGGGCAGCCCTCACCTGGGTGATTTCACACAGAAAATAGCCTGAGCCCAGCAGGAAAGATCTGAAATTTGGGGATGAATAGAAATCTCTGCGACATTTATGTGCTTTTACAGCAGAGCACAAGTGGAGCTTCATCAAGTAAAGATGTTGGACATTTTTTATTTTCTGAAAGCTGAACAATGTGTTTTCTTGAGGGAATTTTGAATTTCTTTTTTGTTTTGTTTTGTATTTAAAATATTTTTCATAAGGGGCTGGACAACTGATGTGCTCTCATGCGAGTCCAAGTCAGTGATCTTTTCAAACCTTTAGTTTTTAAACAATTTTTCTCTCTTGAAATGAAACATAAATACATAAGAATGTAATAACTGGAATATTACCAGAATTAAGGAAATGATCCAAGTGCCTTTCCTCTTTAAGTACCAGACATAATTAACAACTGAAGCAATATTTAATCTTTAGTGTGTGCTGGATGTTGTGCTTTCTGTTTTCCTCTGCTCTTTCCCTGCCATGCTGGACTCAGAAATGCTCTGCTCACACCCTGGGCGCTTAAAGCCGATGGCAAATTTTGTTTGAAAACAACAAATCAAGTTGAAACCACCAGACCCTGTGTCCAGAATTGCTCTGCATCCCCTACATCTGCTTGTCTTTTCCTACATCTTTGCATCCTGCCAAATTCCCTGAGCACGTTATTTGGGCTCTCAGGCCTTGCTTCCCCCACCCAAGGCCCTGAAGAGCAGCAGATTTTGTTTCAGAGCACCATGACAAGGGCCCCAAATGTGCCATTTCATGCAAGCCATGGAAAGGAGGCTGTTATGAGGTTTGAAAAGTGTTTTTTTTTTAAAAAAAAAAATATAAAAAATAATCTCAGAGTGCTTGGATTTAATTGAAAACTAAATTCCTAAGGGGGGACACTGAGTGGGGCTGTAGAAAATTAACTCCTTTTAATGGAATGTGGCTTGGCTGCAAAACTTGTTCACACTGGTGTGAGGCTGAGTGATGTTGTCAGTGCGTGCACGTGTGTGCAGAGAGGTTTGACAGATAAATCTGTGTATAGAACATATTTAATCCTGGGGTTCTTTTATTTTAATCACTGAGGTCTTGGTCTTTTTCCCAGTGCAGAAAAACCCCTCGTTCATCAACCCAAAGGAAAAACATATTCAGATTTGAGATCACCGTTAATCACAAACGATCTAGATGTTTTTTCATCTAGTAGGAAAAGGAAGGGTTATATGGAAATCCTGTGTGAAAAACAGTTTGTTGTAGTAAAGAATTTATCTTGAGCCCATAGCAAAGTTTTTAATAGGAAGAAGTGAAGTAAATCCCAGGGGTAGGAAAAATTACAGACAGCACAGGGCTATCTTCATTTTATCCAGGTTGTTGATTCCAATCTCTGTTATTCAAGATACAGAAAAGAAGTGTGAGTCTAAGTCTTTCTAATTATAGATAAATCATATCATTGCTTCCTTTCCATGATATTTTGCCTGCCAGGCTCATTTTATAATATATTAGGAAAGCACTTTTTTCTACTGTGATAAGAATATCCCACAGAAGGTGCTTTAAACCCCCCCCAAACCACATGCAAGTCTTGTTCTCCACTCATTTATTCTGCTCATTGTTTTCTCTGTATAATTCCTGCAGGAGACACGGCCAGGTCAGACCTGATGGTGGGAAAGAGCCCTGCCTGACAAAGGCTGTTCTCTTCTCCTGCATTCCCAAACACAGGGATGGTCTTTTCTGGGAGCTCCTATTCAGCTCTGTGCCCACGGGGCCTGGCAGGCTGTTCCCAGGGTCGCTGTTTCCTAGGAATCCCCCATCCCAGAAATATGGGCTGAGCTCTTTGTTCCTGGAAGTACACCCAAAATTTCATTGTGCTGCCCTGAATGTTGTTTGCTTATGCCAAGGCAGTCACTCGGGGCTGGATCAATGACCCACTTGTTCATCTGGTGTGTTAAGGACATTAAACTGACTAAATATTAATGAACCTGGTGGAGTTTGTGTGCACTGAACTTTTCCATGATACCCTACAGGGAATGTGGCCCGGAGCACAAGAAATTTGCTGTCCCTGCAGCTTGGGGAGGGGTTTGGGTGACAGAGAAATATTGTTCTCTGCTTAGGGCAGAATCCCAGAGAAATAACCTTTATCTCCCACGTGCTGGTGCTTGGCTGTGTTTGCAAAGCAATGTGAGAATCGTGATCCACGATGAATAAAACAAGGAATGGGGGGTGAAATGACACATCCAAGAGGAAGAATCTTATAAATGATGAGGTCCAAAGTGCTGTTGTGGCTCCCTGGTCTCATCCTGTGCCCACAAACTGCTTGAATTAAAACAAATAAGGCACAGCAGAAAGGTGACAGCTCTGAGGAAGAGGAGCCTAATAAAAATCCCAGAATGGTTTGGGATGGAAGAGAACTTAAAGCTCATCCAGTGCCACCCCTGCTATGGCAGGGACACCTCC
Source organism: Pseudopodoces humilis (assembly GCF_049639895.1). NCBI lineage: Eukaryota > Metazoa > Chordata > Aves > Passeriformes > Paridae > Pseudopodoces > Pseudopodoces humilis. The sequence goes on from NC_142207.1 coordinate 2,355,391, forward strand.
CACCATCCCAGGCTGCTCCAAGCCCCATCCAGCCTGGCCTTGGGCACTTCCAGGGATCCAGGGGCAGCCACAGCTCCTCTGGGCACCCTGTGCCAGTCCACCCCTCACTCTCCCAGCCAGAAATTTCTTCCCACTATCCCATCTATCCCTGCCCCCTGGCCATGGGCAGCCATTCTCCCTTGCCCTGTCACTCCAGGCCCATGTAAATAGTTTTTTCCCCATTTTTCCTGCTGTCTCCTTCAGGCTCTGGAAGGCTACAATTAGGTCACCCCAAAGCTTCTCTTCTCCAGGCTGAGTTATCCCAATTCCCTCAGCTTCTCCTCATCAAACACAGAAGATGAGCAAAGCAGGGATGCTCCATGGCTGGCATAAGCAGGGGGCTGGAAATACATAAAAATTCTCAGTTTCACCTAAAATGCTCCATTATTGTGAAAAAAAAAACCCAAACAGAAACCCAATAACACAACTTCCACCTGGTGCTTCACCTTGGAGAAAGCATGGAGTAGCCCCCAAACCTCATGGACTGAATTTTAACTAGTCTGAGAACAATCTGCCCTGCAGCAGATCTAAGTTACACAAAATTGCCAAGCTAAGTTGCTTACAAGACAAAACAACAGATCAGTGGAAGTGGATTTTGAGTTCAGTGGGACTTAAAAAAAATAATAAAGAAAAAAAGGAAAAGTGGAAAAAAGATTCCAAGCCAAGAGCAAAAGGGAGACGTGCGCCTGGAGAAAGGAACTCGCTGCGTGCCTCCTCCTCGCGCAGAACAGATGCAGCCCATGTTTTATCAGCCCTGAAGGACTTCTGCCTGGTGCCTGATGGTTCTGCAGCTGCACCTGCATCTGTACCCGGTGATTCCTGGAGTCACAGATTCCAACAGCCGCTCCAGGGGCCCGTCCTGGTGACTAAAATCCTCGGGAAGACACCTGTGAAGCAGGGAAAGGAATTGTGGTGGTGTGAGAACCTCTGCTGGGGGGGGGGGGTTTGAGGGCTAAATTTAGCTTTTCAAAATAGATTTGAAGTAGGAAAAGTGCTTTATTTCGTGGGGGGAAATGAAATATTGGAGGAAAGCATGAGAACAAGCTCCAGGTGGCTGTGATGTTTGAAACAGAAAAACATAAATCCCCAAAAGTTCAGCCTGTGATGGGAAGACTGACAACACCTGTCGCCAGGAAAATAGATATCTTTTTTTGCCCTACAACCTTGGCATCCCTGGAGATTTGGGAACAGGGTGCCCAGAGGAGCTGTGGCTGCCCCTGGATCCCTGGCAGTGTTGGACAGGGCTTGGAGCAGCCTGGGACAGTGGGAGGTGTCCCTGCCCATGGCAGGAGTGGCACTGGATGAGCTTTAGGGTCTCTCCCAACCCACCCCACCCTGGGATTCCGTGATAAACAAAGTCAGCCTTGGCAATGCTTTCCATTCCACTCAGGCGTGCAAAGCAATTAATTAGTTAATTAACTATTGCAGAGCTCCTGACAGACTTGATTAATGATGCCAAAAGCAGAGAGCTGGATAAAAACCTGGCAGGAAAAGTGAGGTTTGTGAGAGGTAAATCGCTGGAGCTGCAGCCCTGGCAGTGCTGGGGGTGTGCAGTGCCCCTTCCCCTCTCCCTGGCAGCAGAATTGTTTTGCAGATTTCTCTGCAGATCCAGTCCCTCTGGAGCTGTGCTGCTCCGTGGATATCCTGGAGTTGTCCCTGCTTTGGTATCTCAGCTCTCCTGGAGGGTTGCAAATTGTTCTAGATAAATGGTTGCATTTATTTTCTCCTCACACTGAGCCCAGCCACCTGCTTTTCTGTGCTGCTGCAGGAGCTTGTAAAACACTCCACACTCCATGGATTTTTGAACTGGAGCCCATAAAAATGCAGAACAAATTTGGAGCTAATTTTACAGTGGCACAGGTTGCCAGCAAGGACCATTAATTAAAGAAATCTTTCCTCTGTCATCTGTAATAATCCTGATTAAAGGTTTTCCCTTCTAGATCTCTCAGATACACCCTGTGTGTGAACTTGCATGGGCTGAAGCAGAGCGAAGAAAAACACTGGAGGTTTTTCACCTTTTAAAAACTCCTCTGAGCCAAGATCCACCTTCCAACTCGGTGACATTAATGATTCCAGGGAAGCAGGAGCCACGGTGATGCACCTCCTGGTATTTATCCCAAAGATTCCCTGTTGCCTCACAGGGTTGTTTTCCAGGTGAAATGTAATTTGGAATAACATTACAACATTAATAACATGTGTTAAATGAGCTGAGGATTGTTGGACTATAAATCAGTAATTAATATGGATGCACAAACATTAGTTCTGACTAACGACTAAAAATAGGGCATATTTTGACTAAAAATAAGGTCAAGAAAATAATAATAATAATAATAATAAATATAAATATAAATAATGCAATAAATACAACAATAACAATAACAATAGCAATAATAATTTTTATTATTTATCTACCAGAGTTTGCTATTTCTTAAAGCATGAAAACTGGGATGGTTTTGAGTGAGGATTTGATCCTGCTGTTTTAATTGATAAATTGACAAAGCCTTGGAACTGCCCAGGGAGGTTTGGAGTCCCCATCCCTGGAGGTGTCCAAGGAAAGCCTGGATGTGACACTCAGTGCTCTGGGGACCAGGTGGGGATCAGGCACAGGTTGGACTCGATGATCCTGGAGGGATTTTCCAACTGAAATGATTCCATGATGCTGTGGCTCTGTAACTGCCAGTTGCAGCACAAAAAAATAGAATTAGAGGAATAAATCTTAGGAGCTCAGGTTTGGAACCTTTGTCCCATGACTTTATGCTGAGTTTTAGCCATGGGCACGAATGATACGTTGATGTTTACTCACATTTCTCATGGCAGAAATGAGATTTTCCTCTGGAGCGAGCTTTTGCTCTGTTTGACTTTTCTCATTGCCATTTTCCTGTATTTATTCACCTTGGGAAGGGCCTCCTTGGAGCCTGCAGGGCAGCCAGAGAGCAGTTTTTGGGCAGGAAAGGGAGGCAGCTCCAGGAGCTGGAGAGGTGCTGGAGGGATGAGTTTCTCCAGCAAAAAAGCTGCTGTAAAAAACAAAGGCCACTGTCAAAGGCCAGAAAGTCAAAGACTGACTGGAATGAGTACAGAGTGTGAGTCAAGCCAAAATAAATAGGGGAATCACAGAAAAGTAGATTGGAATTTTTGGTAAGAATTCCTGTTTTAATAAGGTCAGGCTCATGTAGTAACACACAACAGCAATGAGAATTTATTGTATTTCAAACACGATTTCTGTTATCATCTGCTAAAATTTGGTTTAAATCTTCTCAATCACACTTCCACCATTCTTCTCACTGCCCTTCTAAACAGACTTTTTCATCAGAATGCAATTACAATGCAGTTTTTTCATCTCATGACACTTCAAAGGGAAAATTTCTATTTCTTAAACAAAATTAATTGAGTTACCTTTCAGATAGAATAAATAACCACCCTCTGGAAGAAGAAGAAAATATGAATTTTGTGGCACTTTAGGACGTGGGTTAGTGGTGGGCTTGGCAGTGTTGGGCTAAGTTGGACTCAGTGATCTTAAGGGCTTTTCCAACCTGAACAATTCAGTGTTTCTGTGGCTCTAAATGTAAACAGGAGACAGATTTCTAAATGTTGCTTTTACACATATTTTAAGCCATTGAGAATTTAGGAGTGGACCATAATTTAATTATTTTCTGCTGTTTGATACCCCTAGTTTGTGCTTCCTGTAAACCTCACAGGGATGTTTGTTTTGGTTTGACTTTCTAAAGCTCCATGTATACCCAGACTATGAACGTCTATTAATGCCTGTTTGAGCATGTAAATGTCCACAATGGCCATTAATGTGTCTGTTAAATCCCAGTGCCATCTCATGTGGGAAAGAGGTTGTTTTGTGAGATAAAGTGGGTGTGTGAATGCTCACATTTGTCAGAGGCTGTTGGGACTGATAAGGAGGGAGGACAGGGAGTGTTGGTGATGGCTCTCGGTGTGGCTCCTGTGAACTGGCACGGGTGGCGTCACATTTGTAGAACTGAATTGATGCAGAACCCCAAAAAACCTGTGTTGAACTCAATGATTTTATTCTCTGTTCCAGACTTAACCCATGCATTGAGATCAGCAACGAGGGCAGTGAAAGATCTGGTTTATATTTCACAGGACTACCCGTCCCTGTCCTCACTGATACTTTATTTTACCTCCCTGCTGCATTCAGGGAAATGTTTATTTCCACTGTTGGTTCCTTAGCTTGATGGGTTTGGGTAATGTCGCCAGCACTGAGCTGAAGGTTCAGCCAGGTTCTTTCAGAGCACTCAGAGTGAATTAACCCCGTTCTGAAGCAGAACTTCCTCTAAGAGCCACAATTTGGGATTCTGAGCACATTCAGCCCACCTTGGGAGCACACAGAGCACTCCCTTTCACTGAAGGAGCACAAACTCGTTGCCCTGCTTCGCAGGAAGCTTCTCACTTCCACAAAGTTCAGCCAAACTCCTCCTCATCTTCTGACAGCTCTTGTGGTTCCAAATCAAATCACTCCTTATCTCCTTCCGTTCGTCTGATTCCACTTTTCTCCTTCTCCTGACACACTCGTTTTGGCAGAGGAGCACACTCTGCCAGTTTGCCATCTGGTGCTTCTCCTCTTGTGCGGCGTCACTTTGCTGAAGAGACTTTCCACTGCACTTCAGAAACTTGTTTTAGCTCTCCCCATCTCCTGCAGGATTTTGTCCACTCATCTCCAAATTACCTTTCGCCGCTCTCTTTATGTGTCTAGAGGACACTAAATTGAGGCATTTTGTGGAAGTGCTGAACATACTGCAGCTATTTTGTCCCGCTATGCCGCGGTGAAAATCTCTGACAGTTTTTCTAAAAACAAAAATCATTTGAATTCACTAAAAATGTATATTCTGCCTGTCCTTGTAAAAATGTAAAGATTCCTGCAGAGTAACAGCCACAATCGGATGCGTGCTCCGATTGCAGCTCCCTGCTGGAGAAAAACTGTGTGTTTTTATATACAGTGACTAAATGCAAACACTTGCACATTTAGAATTACTTATTTTACTCCAAAGCTTTGAACAAAAGCCTTCTAATCAACAAGGTGCTCTTAATTTCATGTCTGTTGTTTCAGCAGACTAAATAAAGCTCTGCCAGTAAATATTTATGATCAAATTGCTTTGAGAAATGCATTTTCTGTCTGATTTCTCTTACTCTTTGATAGACACTTAAATAAAATAAGCATATAGCATCGACTTCTGCTCTGTTACATTTATGCAATGAATTAAAAAGAAAAGTATAAAACAGAACAGAAATGGCCTCATTATATAAAATTTGCTGGCCCATTATGTGTAATTTGCTTAAATCTTTTGAGACAGAGTTACAGGTCTCCCACAGCCATGACTGCAGCAGCTCCATAGCTTAGAAAGTACATTTTCCTGTGTTAGTTTTTATTCACTAGTTAATATGCTTTAACATTTTCTACCAAATGTCTTGTCTAAACTATTTTTAAAAGAGCTCACATTCTGCTACCAAAAGTCTAGTTCAATATTGCAGTGAAACCCAGGAAATCTGGAGGCACATTTGACATCCTGAACTGTGAAGCTCTGCCTTTGTGCTCTGCGTGGCTGTGCAGCCTCAGTGTCCTATAAAGGGGACAAATTTAAAGGAGAGATTATTATCATATTTCCATCCCCATGAATTCACAGGATTCCTCGTGTGAATGAAGAAAGAAAATAGTCAAGCCAAATTCTCCTTGTGTTCTAAGTCTCGAAGATAAAACAAATGCTGCTGAACATAAGGTTTTAAGGCCAAATCCAAAAAAGGATTTAGCAGTGAGGCAGACTTCAGTGCCTAAATCCAAAACTGCACGACCAAAATATCATCAGCTCGACTGTGGAAGTAATGAAACTGTCCTGGCCGTCCCCCTACACTCTGAAATTTTGGTGGTTTTCAGCTTCCCCGTGTGCCCAGCTGCCTCAGCTTGTCGGAGAGGGATGTCTGGCTCCCTCTGGAAGCCAGCAAGGGAGAGGAGCGGCTCGAGGATCCTTGGAGCACATCCTCCCACGCACTGGCAGGCTTGGGCCCCGCAGGATTCGGTTGCCGTAACTCTCTTTTTCCAAATGTTCTGGATGGAACTGGTTGTGGTCCCCTGTTCTCCACACCCTACAGAGGAACTTTTTTGGTCAGGAACAGCTTGTTGTTACCTTCCTGGAGGTCATCCCAGCATTGTCCATCTCAGGGTGAGTGGCTGGAGCAGTGGGCTGGAGATAGAGGGGGTGGCTTTGTCCCCTAAAGCTTTCCTTGGGATTTCATCTCTGTGTGGGGATTAACCCAAAGTATTTCACCAGAGATGAATCTCTACCACGTGTGGGCACAGCTGGAGAGTCCTGCACACTGAACCACAACCTTTAACAACTTTTTGGTGTTGCTGCTTGCCATGAAAAGCATCAAGTCTTGGCAGCAAGGTCAGACTCCAGGACTTGCTACCGAAGATCCTGAAGAGCTGGTTTTGCTCGTAACCTCTCTCCTTTCGTTCCTCTGGTTTTGTCACGTGGCAGCACAAGGAAAAGCAGAGAAAGTCCTCCCATCACCAGGCTGATGGTCCAGGGATCTGAGTATCCCATTGTGAGGGGTGTTTAGAGCTCCCTTTGTCTTTCACGGAATCCCAGAATGGTTTGGGTCGGGAGGGACCTTAAAGACCTTAAACTGGACCCATTTCCAACCCCCCTGCCATGGGCAGGGACATCTTGCACTATCCCAGGGTGCTCCAAGCCCTGTCCAACCTGGCCTTGGACACTTCCAGAATGTCACCACCCTCCCAGGGAAGAATTTAATCCTCACATCCCATCTACACCTGCTCTCTGTCTGTGGGAAGCCATTCCCTCTTGTCAACTCCCTTCAGGTACTGGAAGACTGCCAATTAGGTCTTCCTAATTGGAAGACCACCAATGACCAATTAGGTCACCCCAGATCCTTCTCTTCTCCAGGCTGAACAATCCCAATCCCCTCAGTGTTTTTTGAAGGCTAAGAAGGACAGGAATTTGAAAGATATCAACATCTATGTCACAAGTAGAGGATCTGATGACCTGGTTGTTATTTTAAAAGTGCTGATTCTTGCTTTCTCCCCAAATGTTGTGGCCAAAAGTTGTGGGTTTGCCATCACCTTTGAGGTCTCTGGGAATCTGCAGGATTTCAAAAAAGCAAAGTTTATCTCTGTCGTGCTGAAATGTCCTTGTTGTTACTGGGGGAAGGCAGTACTAATGTGTGAGAAATATCTGATTCATTTCCAAAGATGTTTCTGGTTTGGGAAAGAAAACGTTGGGAGGTTGTACATTCCAAAGGAGCTCAGGGTAGGAATTTCTGATTCTTTGGTATTCTCTTTGGTTTCCTTGAGAATTCAATAGGGATTTTCTTTAAAATGCTCTTGCAGTGGTACTGATTGATTTCCTGTCAAATTTATGGATTGTACAGTGGCAGGAGGAAGAGATTTCTCCCAAAGGATATAATTTGTTATCAGAAACTTAGGGGTTTGTTGGACTACTGATTAAAGAAGGAACAGAATTTGGGATTGCTGCCTCTTCCAAGCGTGATGTGCTGACATTTCAACATCTGGATGCTGCACTTTTACTCCTTGAGGTTGATATTATGTCTCTATTACTGGAAAGAAGTTCTTTTTCGTGGTGTGATTTCCAAGAGAAGGCAGAAGTAAAATGTCAGTAAAATGTTAAAAATAAATGTTTATTTTCAGTGGATCCACTTCTAACAATATTCTAATTAACATGGTGGTCCTAATTTCAGGTCTGTTCAACAGCCATGAGAAAAAGCTTTTTACATCCCATTGGGAGGAATCCTCATAAGGAATTTCACAGCAAATATTAGCCTAAAATTATTTCTTTTAAGTGATGGGTTCAGATTACAGAATAAAATCTTTAATGAGCTCAAGGGAGCTTCAGTTCAAGGTTGCATCTGGTTTTTAAACATTAAAACTCTTTCTTCAAGAATCAAATAGAAACCACTGAGGAGATGTTGCTGTGCTCAGTAACTGAGCCTGTCTTCAGAGTGGCTTTTGCTGCCCTAAATTTGTGTCCTACAGCCCTTTCCAGCAGACCCAGCTGCAGGATGTTAGAAACCTTGTCGTGAAAATGCTTAATGCAGGGAGAGACAAAAGCAAAGGAGATCAAAATGGAATGAGATCGTTTGTGCTGGGCTGTAACGTGGGTTTGCACCAAGTGACTGATTTACATTTTGTCAGCCCGGGCTTTTTCAAGAGCCTGAAACATTTCTGGCCACGAGAGACTGGGTTTTATAACTGCAAGGCTGGATTCCTTCAGGGCTTTGGGGCCTCGTCCTGCGATAAATGAGAGAACGTCCATTGACTGCAGCTGGAATGGGATCAAGCCCTTTAGACATGCAATGAAACATCTCTCTAAAGCCTATGAACTCGAGCCTGGTATTTATCAACCCTCTGCCATATCATATGTTGAAATCAGGCAACAATTGTGTTTTCACATGGCTTTGGCAAGAAACCAGGAGGGTCTCGGGGGCTTTACGTACTTTCTCATGGAGAGAAGATGTAGGAAATATTTTTACAACACCCTGTAGAGAGAAACTTGGTGGTTTTCTCCCTGTTGTCTGTGGTTCCTTGCTGTGGTGCTTGGCCCTGGAGAGGTTCTTCCCTCCATTTCTTCACAGTTCATATTTTAACCAGTTTTTAAGAGTGGAAAGACCCCTCAGTTCCTCAAGGATTGCAATAAATCGATCTGGCTGAGTCACTGCTCCTCCATCAGCTGCCATGCTCTGTGGTGAAATATCCCAGCACATGTGTTAAGTGGTTTTATTGGTGGGGTGGTGTGATTGCTTTCTGTACATTGCTGAAATGAATTGTTGAGTCTCATTTAACTAAAATACACATTTTTTTCGTGCTGGTCTTGGATAAATTTAGTCTGGGGATCAACAATGCTGAAGAAGGTGAGAGAAAACTGGTATTTCCTCCCAATATTTGCATGATGTTAAATGTGCCATTAAAATGGTGAGACTTAGGAGATGAACCTAATGGACTGTAATAATATATAATCCAACCCTGCAAGATAATCTCTGTATTCACAAGATTGTCACAGTCATAGGCAAGTCATCCACTGAGATCACTGTAATCAGCCCACTGTCAGTGTTTCCTTTCATTTCCAAATGCACATCTCGGGTCTGTCTCCATCTGCTTTGGCCAAACACCGAGACATTTAACAGCTGAAAGATAATATCTTCTGATAGGGTTTATCATTAAACCCTCTTCTTGCTTGTTTGGATGTTATCTCCTGTGAGATTGATAAAGCATTCAAAACCTATGCAGAATATAAATTGCAAGAAGAGGCATTTGAATGTGCCAGCAGTTTGCTCAGTGCTGGCCTCGGTGGGGACATTTGCAGGCTTTGAGGTGCTGTCTGTGCAGAGGCTGAGAGGGGCCCCAGCAGCTCCTGGGACAGATGATGACATTCCTGAAGTTTTTTGAACTCACACTGTTTTGTGTCATTGTCTCCGAGTTTTGCAACAGCACGGAACCAGCACGGGAAGAGAAAGTGTGGGAACACCGGCAGCCGTGGCTGAACGCTCCCAAAAGGCCTGGAGGCAAATTCTATTAATTAAAAGAAATAGGAAACTCCGTGGGTCTTTACTTCCCTGGGAGTTTCAGTGTGTGGGGCAGATGCTTTGGTGCAGGGCTGCTCTGGGGTTGGCCGTGGGCCAGGACTGCTTTGATTTCCCTACACTGGCTCCCAGGCCTTGGCTCGGGGCTGTGTCCTGCCTTCTGCCTTCTCCTTGGTCCTGGATCTGTGGGTCAGAGGTGACTCTGTGTCCTACAGGGCTGTGTCCTACAGGACTGTGTCCTACAGGGCTGCGTCCCACTCAGATATGTCCTACACAGGGCTGTGTCATATAGGGCTGTATCCTATAGGGCTGTATCCTATAGGGCTGTGTCCCACTCAGGTGTTGTGCCCTACATGGGGCTGTCCCCTACAGAGGAACTGTGTCCTACAGGGCTGTGTCCTACACAGGTGCTGTGCCCCACCAACTTTTCCACAGCCTTGCCAGAGCCCTGTGCCCTTTGAGATGGAGATTTCCAGCCGGTTCCTCAAGGCTCTTGAAGAGCAGGAAATCCTCTGCCATATCTCTTTTCCTGGTAGCAACAGGCTTATCTGGGGTGACTGTGGGTCACGGGACGAGGCTCTCACAGACCCGTGGCAGCTGTGGGGTGGAGGTGGCTGTGTGGCTGCCCTGGGATTGGGACAGTCTCTCTGGGAACGCCCAGCTTGTCTTCCCTCTGCTGGGACCTCCCCTGAGCCTCACTCTGTGAGCAGGGTGGTCTCAGGTATCCCGCCCTCTCTGCTCCCCTCCTGCGCCTCCTCCCGGCACCAGAAGTTCTGGAGAAGGCATTTTTATAGCCTACATTGTCAACGTGCTCCTAAAATTTGGCTGTCCCTTCGCTGCCATATGTCCCTGGCAACTTGCTGACGCTGAAGCAAGCCCCCCTGACAGCCAGCACAGAAGCTGTCAATCACGGCCACATCCATCCAGTCACTTGACAGGCCCCAGGGACCACCTGCTCATGGGAATGACTCCTTTCCCTCATCCCCCAAAAGCTGTCCCCGATCAAACACCTGCTCTTTCCTGGATCCCTAACTCCTGCCACATTTCTGTGTTCTTCCTTCCATCACCTAGAAAGAAAATCAGAATCCAAGGACTACCTGTCAGTGGTAATAATGGGCGTAAAGGGGAACAGCTTAAGCAACGTGTGGTTCTTATTGATCTTCTTGGCATGACTTGTGTGAGCGTTGAGTTTCTCATTCCAAAGTCACTTCCAGCTCCTATCTGAAATTAGATTTTAAATTTGGTGGCATCCTGTGTGTTTGTGAGCTCCCAAAATTTGCACAAGGATCTGGCTGTTCTTCATAGTCTCAGAGAGTTGCTGCAAGGAGCCGTAGAACTTTCGATGTAAAAAGACGGTGAAAATGGGAAATGTTACTGCAAATAGCTGTTATTACAATTGATATTTCAATTACTACTGACTTTATTGTTTGTGCTTGGCTTGAATTTAAGGGCCCAAGTTTTTGGTTTCACTCAGATCAAAGATTAGCTGTATCTGGCTCCGAAGAGCTTTGTTTCAGGTGGCAAGAGCTGGTTCAACAACTGTATTTTTAGGCTGAGAAAAAAATGAAGCAGAAACCAAAAACAGCCAGATATTGAGCAGGTTTTCTACACTGTAAGGATAAAATACCTATCCTGAAAATATAATGAGAGCACACTTGTAAATTATAGGGGCCACCAAAGACTTGTCCCTACCATGTCTTCTTTTCCAGCTGCTGTGGGAATTGTCTTTTTTCTCACTTTCTTCCACTGCTTGAGGACAGGAGCTGGTAGAAAATGTGGGTTTTTTTTGCTGTGTAAAGTTATTGCCAGTTTAGTGAAGTAAACTGGCTTGTGGAGGGGTCAGAGTGGCTGGAGGGACGAGGTGGGGACATGGAGCTGGAGTGGGAGCAAGGGAGCAGGACCCCCCATTCCTGCTGGATCTGCTCGTGGATCAGCTGACCCATCCAGAAAACCTCTTCTGAAGCAAGAAATAGTTGTCTTTTGGGTCAGTACCCAGAGATCCCAAATCCCATCTGGATTTGTCCACAGAACAGCACCTGGATGAATCTGACCCAATTTAGCAATTGTAGATTTTTCTTCACGGTCATGAGTCCCTCACTCTGATTATCAGAGCAGAAGTTGGGCTGCAGGTGTTGAGCAGGGGAAACGGGGAAGCTGCACTTAAGAAATATCTACTGCCTCCTTAGGAAAAGATTGAAGAAACCTTTACTGAGATATCTTTATTTATTTAAGTAGCCATATTTATTTACCAGCAAGTGTCACCAGTAGAATATCAAAGACATTAAAGAGCTTTTCTTGTGTATTTGGCTTTTCTGTTTACCAATGATCATAATTTTGTTTGTTCTGTCTGCTCATTAATTGGCTTTTTCCACTTCCATCCAGACAGGACTTTCTGGTTCCTTTTTCAGGCACCAGGGTCTGCTGCAGCCGTCGGTTTTTGACTTTGAGTGTAAATTATTGAAGATATTTCAACTTGCCTTTAAAGTCTGATTTGGAAACAGTATTTTGATTTACTGACAAATGTCTGATGCAATTCTGGAGGTCCTAAATCTTTAATTTGTAATTATGATTTTTTTTTTTTTTCTATTATATATATTCCTTGGCATTATTTAAAATTGTTTTCCTGATCAGAGGTTGGATGGAAATGAAATGATGTTATCAGAAGCAGCTACAGCAAAACTGAGTACAAATGTGCAGGTTTAGGAGGAACATTAATTTGATTAATTCTTGAAAACAAAATGTAGAGGAGAAAGTGTAACATTGATTAGATAGGTTTAAGGAGAAAACAAAAGACTTTAATTATAACTAGATTTAAATTATAGCTAGAATTAAAGGGCATGAGCATTAATGGTTACTTAGAGAAAAGATGCCTCCTTTCTTCTTCCCAATTGTATTTTTTGATCATTTTATAATAAAACAATAAAACCTCCCTAGCACATTTTGTTCCAGTTTTTAAAGGTCACCACATTTACACTTTAAGTAAATCAAGATGCAGGGAATGACGTACCCTGGCCAAATATTTTCACCAGCATAAAAAGGCATTAAAAAATCTACTTTTTTAGTCTCTTATTTAAATAATAATTATTTTTTTTAATGATGCAAGGTTGGAAAGCCTCAAAGATCTGTCGTTTCCTTCGGCTCCGTTATGGTCTCCCATGTGATGCTCCCATTTCTCCGTGTTTTGGTGTGGTGAGCTCCAACATCCCGCACTTCCATGGGAATATCTGCAGTGCTCCTGCCTTTCCTCTTCAGCCTGGGGCTGGGCAGCCACCTGGCTCCTTAGCAAAGCCTCCAGGAGCCACCCTGGCCCGTGGCACACCAGCCATGGTTGGTCATCAGCCCCCTCTGGAGCAGGAAATCAGCCCTTGGAGGGGTGGGACAGGCAGCTCTGAGTGACCACGGTGACTTCGTGTTCTTATTCGAAGTTCTTAAAAGTAAAGTAAGTAAAGTAAGTAAAAATAAAGACGTAAAGAAAAGTAAAGAAAAAAGGTAAAGTGGAGAAAAGAGGCTCATCCAGGACCTTCTCACCCTCCACAGCCCCATGAAGGGAGGTTGAACCCAGGTGAGGGTTGGGTGCTGCTCCTGAGGAACAAGCAACAGGAGAAGGAGCAGGAGATGGCCTCAGGTTACTCCAGAGAGGGTTTAGGTTGGGTATTCAGGAAAACTTCTCCATGGAAAGAGCTGTCCAGCCCTGCCACAGCTGCCCAGGGCAGAGGTGGAGTCCCCATCCCCGGAGGGATTTCACAGCCGTGTGGATGTGACACTTGGGGACATGGTTAGTGTTAGCCTTGGCAGGGCTGGCTTTTTGGTTGGATGACCTTAAAGGTGTTTCCTGACCCAAATACCTCCAGAATTCCATGCTGGAATGTATAAAAGTGGCCACACTGTAACTCACTCTGTGCCACCCAGTCCTTGTGCATCACCAGAGTTTCTCGCCCTGGTAAAATTCCTGCTCTGCCATTTACTTTGGTATGGCCACAGTTTTGTCCTGGTTTCACTCGTTTTTATCTTTCCTGACCTACTTTTCCTGCTGCAGACCCAGTACATATGAAGACGAGCAGAGTTAGGATTCAGTTCTGACTCAAGCAGCCAGAATGAAAAAAAAAAAAAAAAATTAGCTGTAAAAAAAATCTGGCTGCCAAATCTTTGTTGTTCAGTAATGCGTGACTTGGAAAGAATCCAGGCCTGGAGTAAGTTTGCAAGGCTCATATTAAAAAAAACCACAAAAACCAACACCAACCCTCTGCTTCTTTCCTTCTAGTCTGATTTCATCTGGAAATTACCAAGATGCCATAAATATGAGAACCTCCAGCGCTGAATTTCTGGGAGCAGAGCTGCTCTGAGGGGAAACTTGATCCTCCAGCAGCAGAAAGGGGTTTGGGTTTATATTTAGTGCCTCGCATACTTGCTCGGTGATTAGAGCCTTTCCCATTTTCTGGCATGGGGGAAATGGTATGTTAAGACAGGATATAATCCTTTCACACTCCGCAGGCGATGTCACAGTGTGATGTTGGCACCGTGTTAGGCTTCCTTAACCCCACAACATGTTGCATATTCCCTCTTGGCAGTGTTTTCCAGGCTCCAGGCAGTAACCCAGGAGTAATCTTATTACCTACATCCAACTGGATCTCCCTGGAATGGGGTGCTGAGCGAAAGGCACTTGCAGGCGTTTGAGATTCAATTAAAAACTGTTGGTTCAGTCATTTCTGGGAGTCTGGAGCAGATTTCTTCAGCCTCCTCCTGGAACTGACACTTTCATTGAGAATTTTCTGAAATAACAAACATAAACTGCTGGTGTTCCTTCAGCACTCCAATTGCATCTGAAATGCCTTTTGCAACATGTTTTGTAGACAAATGTGAGCAATATCTTTATTTATCTATACAGTTCATGCTGCTTGGAGTCCTTATTTCTCCCAGATTGTTCAAATTGGTTTGATTTTGGAGAAAAGGCACAGCTTGCACAGGTATTTCTTTACTAGATCTCTGCAAGTTTATCTCCCTTCCCTCCTGCACAGCACAAATGGAATCAAACCTTAAAATCATTAGGTTAGAAAAGACCTCTGAGATCTCCGAGTCCAAACTTTGACCAAAAGGTTTTTCTACCTTGCCTCAGAAAAAAAAAAATATAAAAAGTCCTGAATAATCAGAGAATTTTAACAACAACAGTGATAAAATGAAGTGAAATCGGTAATTTTTTTACAAAAGATGTTTATTATCTTGCACCTTTGAATTCAGTTGAAATTTGCACCTTTCAATTCAACATATTTATTTATAAGAGAGTAAAAAAAACCAAGAGAAGTTTGATGTAAATATTGTGGCTGGTGGACCTTGGTGCTGTTATTAATGTTGTAAAGGACTAATTTTAAGAGACAAACCATAAAAGTATATATATATATATTTAATATTTATATTTATACATTATATATCTATATCATATTTATAATATAAAACCTAAAATCTAAAATATAATATATAATATATAAAATAATATTTATATTTTGTACCAAATTCTGTGGAAGACAAAGTCAAACCTCTTCTCACCAGCATTTCACAGTACTTAGGTACACTCACCACTTCAAACAATTTCATTAAACTCATCTTGAAACAATTTTTTTGCTGCTCAAAACCATCCCAGTCCACCTTTTTTTCCCCCCCCTGTTATTTGTAGTGAATCAGTAAATGAAAGGAACTGGTCAAACCTTATGAGTCACCAAGATTTTTAGATATTTCCCGGTGTATTTTGCAAGATTTCTGCTGCTCTAATTAACCCCAGAAAGGCAAAGTGTAGCTGCTTGAGCAGTAGGGGTGAATTTCAGTGACTTATCTGTTAAAAATGGTATTAAAAAAGACAAAAGGCTTTTTTTTTGGGCTTTTGGCTCTCCTTGGGCTTTCCTGTTGGTGTCAATACCAGCAGGGAAAGCTGTAAATCACATTCCAACTTTTTTTTTTGTGTGCTCCTTAACCACATTCCTGCCACCAGCGTGCCGCTCAGGTCAACAAATAACAGCTCGGATTAATTAAAATGGCTAATTGCGTTTGGAATGATGATTTATTTGTGTATGAAAACACTTTCTTTACAATAATCCTGAGGTTTGAAGGTTTGTTGTTGGGTGTTTTACCCCCAGTCCGGTGTGGGTCCTACAGGGTGCGTGGTTTTAATGCTCTGATAGGAAGTTTCGTGTGGGAATGGAACATAAATGTGGTGTTTCCCCAGCGAGATGAGAGGAGATTTCAGGTTTTACACAGCCCTGGGAGAGGCACTTAGAGGCTTTTTCCAATTAAATGATTCTGTGATTGTGTGGTTCTGCTTAGAGGTGTTGCACACACATAATCAAATACAGCTTAAAAATTACCAGCACACAAACTTGAGTGTTGAACTGGTGAAATGGTTTGCCCTGTTTGTTTCCATCACTCTAATAAATAACTTCCTGTGCCTCCCCTGAATCATGAATATCAAGAAAACTCCATTCCCTGGGCACCCAGGGATCCAATTATTTCCACTGACAGATCTTTTTCTAGACTTTCTAACCCCAAATAAGCTGCAGTTTAGGGGTGTATGTATTTTTATTGTTACTGGGATGGCAGATCCTGCGTGCAGAACCCGAATTTATGACTTTTGGGGACTGAATTTCTGAGCATGAGGAGAAAACTGGCTCCTTGTCACACAGGTCAGTCAGTCCATTTCAATATCCAGCCACTGGATTCTACCTTTTTTTCCCAATGTACAGGTTTTTCTAGGCCAAATATATCCTTTGAGGTTGGAGCAAATGCTGGAGGGTCTGACAGACATAGGAAAGTTTTATAAAATAGATATATAAAGCTACCAGTGGTGTAACAGGCAGAATAATCTCCATCTTCATAAAATATGGAGCAGCAGCTCCAGGATAGCCCATTTCTGTATCAAAGCGTGGACGTTTTCCCTTCCCACTTCCAAGTGTACTTTGGTGAGGTTTCAATGTTTTGGGCACGCTGGATGTTAGGAAACCTGTGTTTCCAGCGGGCCTGGCTGGAGCTTTGGGCTTTGATGAACAAACACCTCCAGGCTTGTTTGGAAAAGCCTCAGTGCTGACCACAGACACCTCACTGGTGCTGGCATTTGTCTGCATGGGACCAGAGCCAGCCTGGATGTGAGCAGGATCTGTGCAACAGCTTGGAAGGGAGAGATTCGTTTATTTTATCTAAAAAATGAGAGCCTGTGAGGGAGGGGGTGAGCTCAAAGCACAACTGCAAAGCCTGGCCAGGCTCAGGAACAGATTTGTTCCCTCTTGGAGATTCAGTTTGGAATAAAGCTGGGCTCCCTGTGCTCCCTCCCTTGTTTGCCAGATGTGGTTTTCCTGTGTTTCAGAGCCCTAATTGTGTCCCAGCTGGGCTATTTTATGGCTGGGCCCCTACCTGTAGCAAAACAATTAAAGATTCTGTGGCTCTGGGGAGTGGGGAGGGACAGGGAGGTGGGAGGAGGCCCTGGGGAGATGGCAGGATCTGTTATCCCTTACGAACCACGGTGCCTCCTGAGCATCAATACCTGCAAAGCAGATGTTGTGAACACCCTGCCCAGACTCCCAGCATGAGTTTCCCTGCTCCTGAGGCCCCTTTTAGCACCGCTGCCATTGCTAATCTAAATCTGTTATGGGGGGAAGGATTATTGCCCTGAGCTGGTGGGAGGGGGGGGAGAATTCCCAAGGAGCATCCGGGGCTATCCAGGTGTTTTTGTTCACCAGGAGACCGGCTCGTTTGCCTGTTGGGATTTTGCAGAGAGCAGCTAAAATGAGGGTTTAGGAAGGTGAGGCCTCCTGGTAAAGGTGCAGATGCAGGGTTTTACCCCAGGAGTTTGTGTGTGGCAGTTGAAGGAGCTGCTCTTTCCCTGGAGGACCTTCAGGGTTTGTTTTATTCCCACTGATTCTCCCAGCTCCAAGCACATCCCATTGCCTGGTTTTGGTTTAAGCTGATAAATTCAGGCATGTGGCCAGTGCTCATCAGCTACTGGAGCTCCTGCCCTGGTGTGTGGAGACCTGAACCAGGAATTTCCTGAGAGCTGCCACACTTCAAACCAAAGAATTATAATTCATATATTGTAGAGGCAAAATAACAGAGACAGGGGTTTATCCCAGGTGTTCTCCAAGCCACCAGTGGTGCCCAGAGAGGTCTGGTGAGAAAATGATGCATTGCAGAAAAACCTCCTTTTGTACTGAGAGTCTTGTTCTGAAAACTCTCATTTTGGGTTTGTGTGAGTCTCTGGAGAATGTGAAATCTTAATTTATTTTTATTTTTAAGAAAAAAAAAAAAAAAAAAGACCTGAAGCATGAATTTGTGTGGTTAAGAACTGTGTTTGGTTTTAATATCTATCAGAAGAGACAAGGGTTTTGCAACAGGATGTTTTACGTAGGATTTGGAATTATGAAATTCCATGTGAAATGTGGAAGCCAGATCCATGCACTCTGTCCCAGAGCTCACTAAAACCTGGGATAGTGCTGGAAACAGAGGAGCAAAGTTAGTTGAGAATTAAAGATGGTGATTTATATGGGAGGTGAAAAATCACCCCTTGGATGCATCACCTTGGAAAAACCCCACCAATTTGTGCTCCCTTGTGCTGCCTGGAAGTTTTAATCCATTTTTAAAAGGAGGGAGCTCAAGGCTGCCGTGCTCTGGCCCGTGTTGCATTATTGAAGAAGCGACGTTGGGTCATTACTAATGCAGACAAGCACCTGGACCTTTGCTCTTTGGTTAAACATGCAGATCCTGGAGAGGAGATTACAGCAGGATAAAGTACAATATTTTTCAGACTTAAGTGAGCTCAGGTTGAAAAACTGCATTAAAAATCCCCTAAAAATGTGAAAGCCACTTCTTGCACTTGCCAAGTTGAAGTGGTAGCATTAAGTTTGTTAGGTTAACCTTGGCTGGAGGGAGGTCCTTTGCAGCAATGTGTGGGGAAGAGGAAGGAGGGAGATGTTGCAGGGCCTGTGGGCTCCTGCTTTTCCCTAAAACTCTCCTGGTTCTTGGAAGCTGGGTCAGGAGTGGCTCCTCCAGCTGCTCCGAGCACAGTTCCAGGCAGTGCTCACTGACAGGGACTTACTGGCCACAGCTGGCCCTGGACTCAGCCAGGAGAAATGTGAAATATCCACAAAAACAGGGCCCAGCCAGCAGGGAACGGGGCAGTGCCGGGGCTGCTGCGGCAGGAATCGGCCTCGCTTTTGGGGTTCTGCTTCCTCCTGCGTCTAAATCCTCCCCAGAAAAGTGAGGATGCAGAATCCTGGCATCACTAAGGTTGGAAAAGCCCTCTCAGATCGAGTCCAGTGTTCCCCCAGCACTGCCAAGGCCACCCCCTGTCCCCAAATGCCACGTCCAAACCCGCCCAGGGATGGGGAATCATCATCGAGGGTAACAAAAGTTTTCTTTTCCCCACTGCTTTATCTGCTGCTCACAGCAGAGCTCAGGGCCCTGAACTGGCAGCAAAATCCAGGTGATCGAGGACATTTTGGTACAAATTCCAGGATTTTCCTGAGGAATGTGTGTAGGCTGTAATTAGCACCAGCACATCCCTCTGCTCCGGCAGCGGGGCCATCGTCTCGGAGCGGTTACAACTCTGAGACATTCCCAGACAAATGGAAACAGAGTGTGCTCACCCAGATGGATAAAAAACCCTCTGGTAATGACAGACAAACTGTGGAACAGGACAGGAATGTCATGCATGATCAGGTATTTCAGCTCAAGCATTCAGGTTTTTTTTATTTTCCCTTCAAGTCTTTGGGGAAGGTGGGTTCAGCAGCTCAAGAAAAGAGATGCCAGAGTTTCTGACAAGTTAATTAAGCTTTCACTTCTGAGTATTATATGTACAGTGAAGAAAAGAAACTTAATTGTCTTTGCAGTGCCTGACAAACCCCAAGAAAAATGCCTGCATATTTTCTCAGTTTTGTCTCTATTTTTGATACTTACTCAGTGTGAGCATTATACTTTCATGGCTTTAATTAAAAGCCAACTTTTGGAAGCTTCTCAAATGGTAGTTTTGGTACAGAGATGTGTGCATTTAAAGAAATATTTATGTGAAATCTAAAGCCTAAAAGGAACGAGAGAGGCTTGAAACTGGAACAGCTGTCTCTGTTTATGTCTTTTGTCCACGTCCCTCCCACCTCTTGGTGTTTCAGGTAACTCATGAAGAAGAGGGAATGCTGCTTTGTTCTCTTCCAGGGATTTGTCATCTCTGAGTCCTCATACAAATATGACAAGCAGTTCTGCCTTTGCTGAGCCCCAAATTTCTCAAAGTATTTCTATTTTAATTATTCCGTGCAGTACATAAACAAAGTTTAGGTTTATTAGTATCTTCATAAACAATTCCTGGAGCATATCTTATGACAGGAGAAGAGGAAATGGCCTTAAGTTGGGCCAGAGGAGGTTTATATTGGATATTAGGGAAAATTTATCAATGGAAAGGGCTGTCCAGCCCTGGCACAGCTGCCCAAGGCACTGGTGGAGTCCCCATCCCTAAAAATTATTTTAAAAATATGTGCATGTGGCACTTGGGGACAAGGGGCAGTGCTGGGGAACAGCTGGACTCGATGATCTTAAGGGCTTTTCCAACCTTAATGATTCCATGATCTATAATTCTGTATTTCTTTTTAATCTGCAGCCATCCTGCCCTTTGCCGTGAGAGTTGTTAAAATATAGTTGCTATGAAATCGAGAGTGGCACAGAGAACATGAATAATGAATGATTATTCACTATTTCATGATAATTCAATAATGAAAGAATTGAAATGATAAAGGAGCTGGAGAAAAAGAACTATAAGAACTGCTTATTCAGAATCCTGGAACATCCAGAGTTGGGAGGACCCTACAAGGATCCAGCTCCTGGATCTCAGGAGGGTGCAGGAAGTCAGGAGTTCTCTAAAGGGTTACACATAATTGGAGACACAAATTTATTTGTGGCTGCTAAATCTAATAAGACGCAATTATTTAATTGATGAACTCTTGTCAGCGTTTAGCACAGGCCATTTGCTGTGAATGCAGTTCTGAAGGGAAGCTGTGAAAATGTGTAAATATAGAAATTTCTACCTGCTGCCTGGAGGTGTTTGCCAGAGCAGGGAAAGGGAGGGAGCTCTGCATTTCCAAGCGGAATCAAGACTTCTTCCCAGCTCCTGGTGAGCTTGGCCTTGGACAGTTTTTCCTGGAAACCCATTTTCAAGCTGGTGCATTAAACAGTGTTTCAATCTCTGACTCAAAACTTACTGGAAATCCAGTTATCAGCCTTAGGAGAGAGATAGAGATCTAAGGCACGATGAGCAGGTTTGGCTGAGCACAGAAATATCAGAGGCTGATTTCAGGGAGTGTTTGAGCGTGTGTGTGTGAGCAGAGCTGCTCCAGGCACAAGGAAGAGTTAATTACTCACCTCTGCCAAGACCTAGAAATCAAATTTTGAAATGGGAAACTGAATCCTAGAATGAGCTCTTTAAATAAAAAAATAAAAGGATTCCCTCCCTCTATCTTTTTTTTTTTTTAGAAAAAATGGTTTTATTTTCTCTTTTTTAATTGCAGGAATAAAATATTTATCAAGCAGGCTGCCTGGGCAGCACAGAAGCTCTTGCTTTTCTTTCTTGCAATCTTCTGTTTCAAGCACCACCTAATGGCATCGGTGCACAGTGCAGAGCATCCCTGCATCCCACATCCCTGAATCCTGATCCCACATCCTTGAATCCTGATCCCACATCCTTGAATCCTGATCCCACATCCTTTAATCCTAATCCCACATCCCTGAATCCTGATCCCACATCCCTGAATCCTGATCCCACATCCTTTAATCCTAATCCCACATCCCTGAATCCTAATCCCACATCCCTGAATCCTCATCCCACATCCCTGAATCCTGATCCCACATCCCTGGATGCTGATCCCACATCCCTGGATCCTGATCCCACATCCCTGGATGCTGATCCCACATCCCTGGCTCCTGATCCCACATCCCTGGGCCCCACATCCAGCACAACTTCAGACACCAAATCCCAGGCCAAAAGTGGAATAGCTGGAGGGAGCCAGAGTCGGTTTTCACAGCCTTTCCCAGCCCCAAATGCCCAGGATATTTGGATTTCACCATGGAAATGCATTATCCCACAAAGTCAGCGCTCATCAGAGCAGGCAGCACCACTGCAATGATTTGGTGATAGAAACATGGAAGTTTTAAGTCTTTAAAACTTCCCTATAACATTTCCACTCCTGATTTCTGCCCTTGTTGTTGGGGAAGGGAGCCCGGAGCAGGAGCGTTGCTCGCCTTGGCTGCCCCTTGAAGGAGCTTTTTGCATCATTAAAAGATCTCAGATGTGCTCCTCCCATGCCACAGGCACAGCTACAGATCATTTGATAAGGCAAACATGCAGAGCAGAGACTTGTATCAATAATTAATTTCCTTTAATCCCCAGTTTCTGGGGAGCCTGGGAATGTGGCTTTCCCAATAGCCCATCCGAGCAGCTGTCGAGGAGCCAAGGTTTCGAGTAAAGCAAGTAGGCAAATGACCCTGCAGGAACAGCTCCTATCAGATTGATACCTTCCCCAAACCATTTGGAGTTCTGCACGTCAGCACTTTGGAACAAAGCAGGATTTAATCAGAAACTCCTGCAGCAGCTTCAGTTTTGACCTCTGTAATCGTTGTTCGTGCTTAGAAAATGCCTTTTTGTTACTCTCCCCTTGCTTTCCCGTCCTTTCCTTTCCTTTCCTTTCCTCCTCTGTTGCTTTTTTCTCATTTCATTATTTTTTTAGCGTGATCTTGTGCCTGCCAGGCCTCCTGATGCTGTTGGGAGTCTTGTCAGATATGGGATCCTTCCCAAATCCACATGGTCAGGGCTGTGGCACAAAAGGACACGTCCAGCCCTCGCTGGTATGAAAGAGAATCCAAAAATATAAACCCCAGCAGTTAAAAAGTGTTCTTTTAAAACTGTCTCCTACTTTGGGAGTTCAAGAGCTGGCTCTGGTTTCTAAATCCCTGAGGCTGGCACAGAGACCTGAGCTCTGATCTCAGGGTTTTGATATTGCCTGAAAACTCCAGGGCTGAAGGGGGGAAGGTGGAGGTGTCGCAAACCCCTTGTGTGACACTGAGGAATTAACCTGGAACATCCCAGGAGAATCCCAGGCCAGGAGCTGGAAAAGCTCTTTGCTTCCCCTCTCTGCCTCCTCCTGCTCCTGTCTGAAGGCACTGAATTCCTAAACCTGGCAATCAGGAATTAAGGATCAATAGTGCTGCAGGGATTTGTCTTGGGAGCCAGCAGGTTTCCAGCTGGGTTTTGTTAGGAAGGGGATTTCACCCTCCAATTAACCTTTGTTCTACACAGTTCTCTTCTTGTGCAACATTTATTGCCATGAATCAGAGATGCTGGACCACGAGCTTGAAATTATATATATTTAAAAAAAAAAAGTAATTAATTCCACATGACAGTGAGTTTCCTGAGCAGACAGGGTGTGGGAGACAGTTTGTACATCCCCTAATTTTTGCAGTTCCCAACATGAATTATGGGCCAGCTGTGAAGCACAAGAAAGTGGGGATTTTAAAAGGAAATTCTAATGTCTTTTTATCTTTTCTTTTTTAATAATCCAGTGACACAATCACATTAAATGCACACAGGGTGGGAGCAGCTCCTGTTTTGGTGTCATGGGATCATGGAATGGTTTGGGTTGGAAGGGACATTAAGGATCATCCAGTGTCACCCCTGCCATGGGCAGGACACCTCCTGCTATCCCAGGCTGCTCCAAGCCCTGTTCTGGGACATTTCCAGGGATCCAGGGACAGCCACAGCTGCTCTGGGAAATCCATTCCAGCTCCTTCTCACCCTCCCAGCAAAAATTCCTTCCCAAAATCCCACCCAAATCTCCTCTTTCCCAGTGGGAAACCATTCCCTGTGTCCTGTCCCTCCATCCCTTGTCCCCAGTCCCTCTCCAGCTCTCCTGGAGCCCCTTCAGGCCCTGCAAGGGGCTCTGAGCTCTCCCTGGATCCTTCCCTTCTCCAGGGGAACATTCCCAGCTCTCCCTGGATCCTTCCCTTCTCCAGGGGAACATTCCCAGCTCTCCCAGCCTGGCTCCAGAGGGGTTCCAGCCCTGGAACATCCTTGCTAGGGAAGTCCAGAGTTCCACATCTTGTTTTCCATCTCTCTGCTCAAAAGTTGCACAAGTTGTTTCTGGAATGGCACAAATCCAGCAAAGCCTCTGGTCCACGGGCTGCTCCTCTGGCTTCTCCAGCAGCAGCTTCATCCAGGGAAATGAGGGGATTAAATGATATTATTATTTGATATAATTATTTAATATAAAACGTGCTGCCACTCTGGCTGAATGTGCACGTGGAGGCAGCGTCAGTTCCAGTGTGGAGAGGGGCTGCTGCCCCTGGAAATGTGTTCATGGGGCTGCTCTGGATCCCAGCAGGGACCGGATCCCAACGCCTGTGGCATCCTCTGGATGTGCTCAGGTGCATTCTGGACAGGCCTGGAACACTTTCAGCCCAAACAGGATGAGATTCCATGAGATTTCTGCCCTTCCAGCAGAAGTTCCCGGTGAAAGGAGTTGTTCTGGGATTAGATCAATTTCCCCGTGCCAAAGGCAGGTGTCAGACTGTGATGATCCTTGTGGATCCTTTCCCACTCAGGATATCCTATGACACTTGGCGTGGAGTAACATTTCCATTTTAAAAAAGGGATCCAGAACCAAAATGCTGAGGCTGCAAGAGCAGGAACCCTGGAGTTTTGCCTGGAGAAATGCACATTTTTCAGATGATCATTTCCCACACTTATTTATAAAAAATAGCACGACCTTGTAATCACAAATGACTTTTACAATGAATGCAGGGGAAATTATTTTTTCCAGTGCACTTGGAAGCTGCAGGAGTTGTGTTCAAGGGAAGCAGAGCTACCTGAGCAGGGCCATTCATCCCTGTGGTTTTCTTGGAGACTTTAATACCCTGTATTTAGTCTCTCTGGCAGTAACTTATTTTTAAGAGGTTAAGAGCTCATTAAGATAAGATGGAGTGAAAGATGGAGCACATTGGGAAGGAACTTTATGGATAAACTAATTTAGAGCTCAGTCACATGGCAGCCAGGCCCAGCTTTGCTCACACAGCACACGATAATGACACGTTTCAGGATTGCAGCTGA
This sequence comes from Pseudopodoces humilis, assembly GCF_049639895.1. Taxonomy (NCBI): domain Eukaryota; kingdom Metazoa; phylum Chordata; class Aves; order Passeriformes; family Paridae; genus Pseudopodoces; species Pseudopodoces humilis. The sequence continues at coordinate 2,380,124 of NC_142207.1, forward strand.
GAACAAATCTGACAGATCTGTGCACCGTGCAGTCGCGTTTGCTAATGTTGGTTTTAAAACAGCAAAAAAATCGATCCCACTTAGAAATGTTTTCCTGGGAAAGCTGTGAATCTGTCTCAGGATTGCCTGGTAATGGATCTGGTAATGCAGGCAGCAGGAGCTGGTGCTGGTGGCCACCTGATCCATCCACTGTGGACAATTCCTGATGCTGCTCCAGCTCTGGGTCAGCTGTCCTGGATGCTCCCAGCATGGAAATGTCTGTCAGGCTTCCTAGTGAGAGGAGGGACAGGGAGCGTCCATAGCCTTGGCTGGAGAGCAGGCAGAAGTCACCCTGCAGGGAAGGGAGTGCAGCTGGGGAAGGGGCTGAGGGAGCTGGGAAGGGTCTGGAGAATTCCTGAGGGAGCTGGGAAGGGGCTGGAGAATTGCTGAGGGAGCTGGGAAGGGTCTGGAGAATTCCTGAGGGAGCTGGGAAGGGGCTGGAGAATTGCTGAGGGAGCTGGGAAGGGGCTGGAGAATTCCTGAGGGAGCTGGGAAGGGGCTGGAGAATTCCTGAGGGAGCTGGGAAGGGGCTGGAGAATTGCTGAGGGAGCTGGGAAGGGGCTCAGGCTGGAGCAAAGGAGGATCCCGAGGGATCTTTTCCCTCTCTGGAATTCCCTGGCAGGAGGGGACAGCCGGGGGGGTCGGGCTCTGCTGGCAGGGAACAGGGACAGGAGGAGAGGGAACGGCCTCAGGCTGGGCCAGGGGAGTTTAGGATGGATTTTGGGAACAATTTCTTCACAGAAAGGGTTGTCCAGCCCAGGGCAGTGCTGGAGTCCCCATCCCTGGAGGGATTTTAAAGCCATGTGGATGTGGCCCTTGGGGACATGGGTCAGGGTGGCCTTGGCAGTGCTGGGAATGCTTTGGATGATCTTACAGGTTTTTTCCAACCTTAACAATTCCATGATTCTGTGACTCTATCTCCAGGCAGGGATAAAGGTACTGCTTAGGGCTAAGGAGTTATTTGGTCACCCCTGGATGTTATTTGGTCATACCTGGATGTTATTTGGTCATACCTGGATTTGGACAGGCCACGGAGCTGCTTTTCCCTGTGCCAGTGAAGGTGCCCTCCCTGGATCCCACTCCCTTTCCTGTGGATGATGAGGTGTGCCTGGCAAAACTCTCTCTCCGAGGGATTTTGGAACATGCTCTCTCCAAGTCTGAATTTGATAATGTCTTGCTGTGCTGCAAGACATCTGTTTGAGGGGGTTTTTGGAGAGGACTCTGAGATTGCTTCCCACAGTGATGAGTGAAGGGAAAGAAGCTTCCATAGGTGTTCTGCTGGCTGAGTTCCTGCTGGAGCAATTATTTCAGTGCTTCTGGGATTTCATTATGGTGTGTAATTAGTGGAGGTGTCAGGAAAATTTGAGCCTGGGATAAGCAGGATTTTATCGCTTTAGATCTTAATAAATCAATATTCTGAGGTTTAATGTTTGGAAGGGGCTTCGAGGTGTGGGTCTGAGCTGGGGCAGTCGCCAGCAGCAATTCTGGGTCTGTTCCTCAGAGAAAAAGGCAAAATAATTCCAATGAGGGAGCTGAGCTCCCTCTCCATACTTTATAATCATCACACATTAAGAATTCACACGCTGACAGCTAAAACAGCTCCGCCAAATTGGGACAGCTGGGTATGTGTCCAACCCCTGTGATCCTTCCTCCTGTCTCTAGTTCACTTCTTAAAATACAGGTTTATGTAACAGGTCACATTTTTTATTTAATTCTTTTTTTTTTTCTCTTTCTCCCCAAAAGTTCCTAAATCTTTCTAAGTTATTGGAGAGGTTTCTGAACTTCCAGAGTATCTCTGGATAAATTATGCAGATGGAAGGGTGAAGAGATTGCTCCGAACTCACACATCCCTGTGGCACCAGGGGACCTTCTGCACAAACCCTGTCGGGGAATCGCTGTGGTTGGCACAGCAGAGCTGGGCCTGGGAGCAGATCAAGCTTGGAAAACATAATTCCCTTTCAAAACAGAGGAAACAAAACTCTCCTCTCCTGCTTTTCTATTGTGCTGCCAGTGTTGCAGTTTTCTTCTCTTCCAGGGAATTAATTTTGCTGTAGCTGAATGCAACACCTCCTCTGGAATGCCAGGCAGAGGGGGAATACTGCAGCACGTTTTCAGCTTGAAAACAAAATAATTGCTTTAAAAATAGCTTTATATTTCTTCATTTTATGACGTGCTCTCTTTAGACTTGATAATCATCCTTTCTTGTACTCCAGCTACCTTCCCTCCCCACACCCACTCTCTCCTATCCCCCTGAAATTCGGGAGGAATGGGAGAAGATCTCTCAGGCAGCTTCACTTCCAGCACCAGCACAGGGGATGGAGGCAGCCAGTCTTCCAAAGGGTTTAGGGGGAGAGATTTTTAACATTTTTAATGAGATGTTAATCTTTTTTTCAGAAGCATTTTGGTCTCTGCAGCCACGTTTGGATGATCCCTTCTCCAGTGACCACAGGAGTTTGTAACTCATGGAACAAAGAGTGGGGAAGGACCAGGTCCGTAGGATTGGCCAGATGTGGTTTTCCTTGGAGGGCTTTAAAAAAATGGGCATTTTCATTTGAAAACAAACCCTCAAACCCCAGCTGCTCTCCATGGGTGCAGAGGTGTGGGGAGCTGGGAATGAAAGGAACACGAAGCACTCGGAGGGAAGTGATCAGATAATAAAAATGAAGACTTTTGGCTGCAGCCAGGCTGACAGTTTCGAGCTAACCTGGCTTTCTCCAGCATACCTCAGGAATGACAAACGGGGAGAGCAGGTGGAAACAAATCCATCCAGCTGCCACAGCCGAGGGGAAGTTGGAAGGAGCCTGGATCCAGCAGGTCCCTGCACGTCATGTGGAAAGCGGCTGCTTGTTCACAGTGCAGTGGTGAAAAGCCCACATTTTCTTAATGCCTTTTTAATGAAAAAAAAAAAAAAAAAAAAAAAAATCAGATGCAGGAGAACTTTCTCATCCTTTCTGTTTTTAGCTTGGCTCTCAAATGTTTCTGAGTTATCTGAGAGCTCCCTGTAATGCTGGGCAATTCAGAAAGAGAGGAGGCCCGCTTGGAAAAATCTGTTTTGGGGAAGGTAAAGGCTTTTGTTTGTCTCTGAATGACTTTTGCAAAGGGAGTTCATTCTTTACATTCTGTTCTTTGTTGTGGCTCTGCCGAGTTATGAGTAAACAAAACACTTAATGCCCATTTCTGTGTAGGATTTGATGAGGATGACGTGCAGAGTTTGAAGGGAAACTTGCAGCTTTTGGGGTGAAAAAAAAAGCAAGGCTTGAGAGTGGTGAATTCCTCTTGCTGAAGTGCTGGGGAGCAGCAAATTGTGCAAGAGTTCTCAAAAAGATTAAAAAAAAGGAGGGGGATCGGTAATGATTCTGTGTGTTTGCTGTCTTGAGAAACAGGCTGGGAATGAACTGTTCCCTGCTTCGGGCTCCTGTTTAACAAACCCTTCTCCTGGATATTTTCATCCCACTTCCAAGAGAAAATTTCCCATCCTACTCAAGAGCATCAAAATCCAAAAGAAGGGTGAGGAAGATGCCGTGAATTCGAAATCACGTGAAATATTGAGAATAATTTCAGTTAATTATTAACTTTTCTGTAGTCCCCGGCCTGTTCTTGCCTCTGGCACAGAGAGGAGAGCTCCTGGGGGGCAGCAGCTCCTTGTTCTTCCCCCTGGGTTTCTCATGGCACAGGCTCCGTGCAGGCGATCCCTCCCGCAGGAGATCGCCCCTAATCACGGCTCCCCGCGCGCATTTCGTGCTGTGATTCATGCAAATCTATTGCAGAGCAATTTTCTTTCTCCCTCAAAAATCAGAGACAGCAAAAGAGAGAGGGAGGGTTATTTTGGGAGTCCAGAGAATTTTCCTTCCTCTCCATTTCTTTACGTGAGCAATAACCTGAAGGCTTCCCTTGAAAATTTTTGGTGGAAGATTTCAACTCTTAAAGATATTATGGAACCTCACAGAAATTAAACTTTTGTTTTGTGGGGATAGTGTCTGTTCAACGAATAATATTTCATTGTTCATATAAAGACTCTGAGTTCTTCACAGGGAAAAAAAAATCTGTGTTTTTTTCTAGTGGAAGCTACTCGGCTGGGAATGGGAAGTGTGGCCTTGAGGTCTGGGGATTAAAAGGAGCTTTAAATATGTGAAACATTTCTCACATTAAAAGTCTGTACAGGGAGAACAGTTAATACCACAATTAACCTTTGTTAAAATGTCTACGATATCCTATGCTATTTAATTGGATTTATTATATTGCATATATAATATAATAAATACAATTAATGTAAATCCAAGTCAGGGATGTACATCACTACAGGAGCAGCATCAGAAAAACAACAATGAGAAATTAAGCTGAGTTTTTTGTCACCTGATTCTGGTTTTTATTTAAATCTGGTCACAGATCTCAGCTGAACATTTCGTGGTGGTGGCAAAGAGCTCAAGGGGGAGAAAGAATAATCCAAATTGTAATTGAGTATCCTGTCCAGGCCTGGGATCTCCAGCATGAGAAGGACCTGGAGCTCCTGGAGCAAATCCAGAGGAGGCCCTGGAGCTGCTCCAGGGCTGGAGCTCCTCTGGAGCCAGGCTGGGAGAGCTGGGAATGTTCTCCTGGAGAAGGGAAGGATCCAGGGAGAGCTGGGAATGTTCCCCTGGAGAAGGGAAGGATCCAGGGAGAGCTGGGAATGTTCCCCTGGAGAAGGGAAGGATCCAGGGAGAGCTGGGAATGTTCCCCTGGAGAAGGGAAGGATCCAGGGAGAGCTGGGAATGTTCCCCTGGAGAAGGGAAGGATCCAGGGAGAGCTCAGAGCCCCTTGCAGGGCCTGGAGGGGCTCCAGGAGAGCTGGAGAGGGACTGGGGACAAGGGATGGAGGGACAGGACCCAGGGAATGGCTCCCAGTGCCAGAGGGCAGGGATGGATGGGATATTGGGAATTGGAAATTCCTGGCTGGGAGGGTGGGGAAGCCCTGGCACAAGTAACTCCATGGCCACCTCTGGATCCCTGGAAGTGTCCCAGGTCAGGCTGGACAGGGCTTGGAGCAGCCTGGGACAGTGGGAGGTGTCACTGCCCATGGCAGGGGTGGAGCCAAGATGATCTTTCAGGTCCCTTCCAACCCAAACCAGTTTGGGGTTTTATTCCTGAGATTTCTTTGAGTGCCCACCCAGCTTTGGATGGAATCAGGCCAGCTCAGCACTCAGTGCTGGAACAGTGCATCAACTCCTTTGCCTTTAGTAAGGAATTTTTCCTTCCCTCTGAGTGGTCTGCAGGGTCCCAGCCATCCAGGCACAATCATTTCTAGAGGGGGTCCCTGCAGTGAATTCCAAGCTGTTTTGAACAGAGAAGTAAAGCAGGGCACACCTATGGGATAATGCACTGAAATACTGAGGTGAAAGGGGGAATTTTTCCAGAGCAAACACTGATCCATGTCAATGCCATATAAACAGAGCTGAGTGGATGAGATGAGCAACCTCAGAAGTCAGCAAATGCCAGAGTCAGAAAAGCGAGCAGGAGACTCAGGAGAGCAGGGAGCCCAGGAGAGCTCCAAGAAGGAGCTTTGGAACGACAACAACATCAACAACAACAAACGAAGAGGAGAGTTCAACGTCAGCCTGGCAGAGCCTCCGGTGTCATCTGCAGCGGGAGCTCATCTGCCAGAGCCTGCTGCCAATCCCCACCTTCCCCTGCCTTCACAAGTCACAAGTGTGCAGCTGGGAGCCCACTGAATTCCAGCACCGTACCTTGGCAGCTCGGGAATTTGTCAGCAGGCGATTCCAGCCTGGCAATATCCGTGCAGGGCCATGGATTGTCTCCGCTGGGTGAGCTCGGGCCAGTCTGGGAGCCCTGAGCAGGAATCTCTGCTGGGCTGCAGGGAAAGGAGACAAAACACATTATTTTCTTACTGGTTTGCTTTTATATCTGGATTTTTGAGGGGTCTTGATTGTGACTGGAACTTGATTGGGAATAATAGTTGCATATGTATATGAATATGTGTATGTGCATAAATATAAATATATAAATATATATAAAACAATAAAATAAAAATAAAAATAAAAACATAACAACTATAACAAATATAAATATAAATGTAAATAAGTATAAATATATAAATATAATAATAAAATAAAAATAAAAAAATAAACTATAATAAATACAAACACAAACACAAATACAAACACAAATATATATATAAATATAAATATAAACACAAATATAAGTATAAATATAAATATAAATATAAATATAAATATAAATATAAATATAAATACAAATATAAATATAAATATAAATATAAATATAAATATAAATATAAATATAAATATAAATATAAATATAAATATAAATATAAATAACAACAAAAAAAATAAAATATGTACATCCCTGGAAGTGTCCAAAGCCAGATTATACAACCTGGAATAGTGGAGTATGTCCCTCCCCTGCCCTGGAATGAGATGAGCTTTAAGGTCTCTTCCAACCCAAACCATGCCATGATTCCCTGATGATTCTCTGCAGAAACAGGGGAACATCATCCATGCACATCACAGTATTTTCTATTCTTCACTTTTTTCTGTCTAGCACTAAACAACTCTTATCTCCCACCATGCAATACCTGAATGCCAAAATCTTGTTGATCTACTATTCAATTGATTTAAAAAAATGTTATTTAAACACGCTAGAAACACAACAGAAATGAATTCCATTAGTTCCTTTTTTCCTTTACATTTCTACACCTGTGAAAAGTAAGGAAATGTTGCTTTGATAAATAGAGGAAACAGAATATCTCTTTAAAGTATTTTGCTGAAGACCACACAGGAAATCTCATTTTTAGCAATGGTCTGTGGACTCATCTCTCTTTAAGTGAGTATTTGAGAAATTCTGGGCAAAATTGTGCCTTAAAGGCACAGCTCTGAAGCGCTATCGCCATGGAAGAAAGAGAGACCTAAGAACAAAAAAGTCTTTTTCGTTTGGAGTTCACTTTTTAATATCTGGGAAGCACATTTTGCAGTGGGAAGGCTGCCAAAAGCCTGGCTGTGTAGTAAATAAACACTTTGGGGAAAAGCTGGCTGGGAGAAGAGGGTTGGTGAAAGAGGATCTTGAATGGTTCTTCCTTTATTTATTCACTTGAATTCTGACCTTGTATATGGCACCTTTATTTTGATGGTGGATAATTGTTCATCCTCCTGGATCCCTGGAAGTGTCCAAGGCCAGGTTGGGTGGGGCTTGGAGCAAGCTGGGATAGTGGAAGGTGTCCCTGGACGTGGCCAGGGATGGGACTGGATGGGATTTATGGGCCCTTCCAACCCAAACCCTTCCATCAAAATCAAATTAACCAATATTGCGCTGTGGCTGCAGGTGCAGACTCTTCCTGCTCTGAAATGTGGTCTGTGGAAGCCCCATCCCACAGGGAGAGAACAGAGAATCCCAGCTCCTCCTAACTCCCAGATCCTGCTGAGCGGGATCTGCTTCAGGAGTGGAATTGTCACGCACAAAAGGGGAAAAAAGGTGGCTTTTTAGGTTAAAAGGATCACAAAAACATGTCTTGGGAGAGGTCAGACCCCTATATCTGCTGTGTTCTGTGGATATTCGGGGTTCTGATGACAAAAGGAGGATGCCAGGACCTTCCCTGGCTTGTGCTCTGGGTTGAATTAAGATCAATAACTTCCCTCAGTTTGATCAAGCTGTGCCTTACGGTGCTGGATCCCACTTGGCAAAGCTCCTGCTGCAATAACTGCTGGAATTGGATTGCTTCCTTCATCACAGCCGCGGTGCTGGGAGCGCAGAGCTCCTCTGAGGGCTGCCCTGAAGGAGCCTCAGCCCAGCACGTGCTAAAGAAGGCACCAATTTGGAGCTGGGTTTTCCCAGCATCTCACAATCCCAGGAGCTGGGAGCTGATTCCAGCACGGCTCTCACTGGGATTATCCATGCTGAAATCCCTGGGAACAGCAGAGCTCTGCTTGCCACTGAAAGTCCAGGTGCATCCATGGGGCTGAATCTCATTTCACTTTCCTCACCAGAGCTAAAATCCCTTTGCTGGCCATAAGTAAATAAATAAACAAACTCAGGAGTTCAAGTATGTGTGGCATCCTGCTTTCCCTGAGCAGGCAGCGTAAGCAAACAAAACAGCCTTTTTCCCCCCCTCCTGCTGCAGAACTTTGCCAATTGATACTGGAGCAGGAATATTAACACATGCCCGCTCCAAAATGTGATACCCTTTGGGGTCTTGGAGATGAGCTCCTCTGAAGTGCTTTTTCTTCGGCTGCCTGACAAGGTTTTTGGCTCCACTTCAGTCTGGTAAGGAGACAGCTGCTCAACTTCTGACACAAATGAAGAAAATTGATGAGATGCCATCTCCAAAATTCCCTTTTTCCTGGCAGGCTCTTCTAGGCTGAGTGCTAGGAGTCACTCAAAGGTTTGGGATTTTTTTTTTTAAACCTTAGTTAGGGCAGGATTTTGGGTTTGATTTGTTGGCTGGGCTGTTTCTAATAATGCTCAACAAATGCATAGAAGCTGAATATTTGGGAACATGAACAAGGATCACAGAATTTGCACTTCCACTTCCACAGCTTGTTTGCTGCTGTGCACTTAATTGTATCCTTGGGTTTGCATAATTCTGAGCAATTTATTTATCTGTGTTTGTTGTGGAAATGCAGGTGACAGAATCTCCTGGGGGCTCTGAAAGGAGGGATCATCTTGGGGTGGTTCTGCGGGTCTGGGTTTTCCCAGGATATTTCTTTTAGGAGAGCAGAGTTGTGGTTCTGTGACCAAGAGGATTAATGTCAGTAACTCCCAGAATTTATGTGCCCTCTGTGAAATTTTTCTGTTCCTCTTTCCAGTGGGAGAGCCTGGAGATGCTCTCAGGATTTTAAAGGCCACTCATTAAACATTAAATTATGTTTATTTTTCAGCTGAGCACAAAGGAAACTCCTCTCATTGTGCTTCACTGTCATGGTTTTCCTGCTCCTAAGGGTAACAAAAACTGCATTTTCCATATTCCTCTTGAACTATTTCCTCAGAGTTTCATCTACAAAAGACCTCAGCTGTGTAAACTGCACCTTCAGTCCTGTCTGGCTTAAAAAACCATTAAATTTCTTGCATTGCTACCCTGTTACATTAGAAACAAACCCCTGTGCTAGTCCAGCTTTAGACTTTATGTCACTTCATGATTATCTTTATTGTGGCAAAGGCTTTGGGTTTGACACACGGTTTGCTGTTCCTTTTTAAACCTCCCTGGAAAAGCAGCCATGGAAAGCTCTGAATAATGCACATGACATATGCTGCCTGTCTCTCAGAGGGAACTGAAGAACCTGACAGCAATTTGCATTTTTGGAGCTGCAGAAGAGAAACTGGAAACTTTAGGCAGGAGTTTTTGGGACTCTGAGGTCAAACCAAAAAGAGGAGCTCAGAGAGGCTCCGGCAGAGATGGGAATTGGATGGAAAACAGAGGATGGAGCCCAGAGCTGGCCTGAAATGAAATATAACCCAGTTGATGTCACTGTAAGTTCATAAAGACATGGTTTTCTTTGGGATGGCAAAACTTGGGTCCCATTTGGCAAACTTAGAGGAGCAGGCACAGGATCTCCTGGCTGTCCATGCAGGGAAATGCTGATAAAGGTGGGGCTGTTGACTTCTCATGGCAGTAAATGATGGCTCGGTGCTCACCTGAGCTCTGTTTTCTTTCTTAGAGGTGGAATTCTTAATTAGCATCAATTTTCATTACTCTCTGCTGTTGTTACTTAGCATTCCCTGAGACCCTGTGGGAGATGAGTGGTTCCTTTGCAGTAGCTGAAAGTAGAACACAAGAGGTAAAAATGCCTTGGTTGTTTAAAGTAGGTGAAAAAGCCTTAACCACATTTCATGGAATCATGGAATGGTTTGGGTTGGAAAAGACCTTAAAGCCCATCCAATTCCACCTCGTGCCATGGGCAGGGACACCTTCCACCATCCCAGGCTGCTCCAAGCCCTGTCCAACCTGGCCTGGGACACTCCCAGGGATCCAGGGACAGCCACAGCTGCTCTGAGCACCCTGTGCCAGGGCCTGCCCACCCTGCCAGCCAGGAATTCCCAATTCCCCAATATCAAATTCTGTATTCAAGCCTGGCTGTTACTAATCCAGTACTTTGTAGTGTAACCACACAGTCTGAGGAGCAACTCTGAGAAAAAAAAGATTAAATAACAAATTAAGTGAGGTTTGGGTTTTGTTTTTTTCTTAATGAGCAAAATTAATTTACAAGAATCAAATACTGCACCCCCAAACCCCATTTTCACTTCCATTCTTCATTGCAAACCAGTGACAGGAACAATCACAAATTCCACTTTTCTGAGGAGTTTTTGGATGAATTATTCAGTCAGCTCATGGAATGGCATTTGGAGGTGGCTGCTCTGTGACAGGAGGGGCTGTGGGGACACTGCTGTCCCTCCCTGCCCCACCCCAACGCCACCAACTTTGCATCCATTAGTCACTGACATGGGATATTCTTGGATTGTATTAACTGGGAGCCAGTTTTGACGTTTTCATCTCCAACAAGTCCATTTTTGTTGTTGTTGTTGCTGTTGTTGTTGTGAGGATCTGTTTTTTGTCTGGCTGAGCTCTCCCAGAGCGGAGGGTTCGGTTTGGAGCTCGTGCAGGTGGGAGCACAGGGCTCGTGCTGCAGAATTTACCTTTTTTAAAATACTACCCCAGCTCCTTTGTCTCTTGGCAACTGCAAAAATAACTCCATCAAGAATAAACCTGCAAACAAGGGCGAAAAAGCAGCACTGTGTGAAGACATGAAATACTCTCGTTTAAATAGTGCTAGAAAGCTATTTCCTCCCCCTGTACCCTTCCAAGGCTGGAATGATGTGCTCTGATTCTTAAACACAAATCCTGACTTGCATAAATTCAGAGATTTCATCTGTGCAGAGCTGCAAATTGCTGGGATAGTAATACCTGGATATTTTATGGCACATCCTTAAGTCAATAGGCAAAAGGGTTCAGAATAAAAGCCTTAAAATTACCTTATGAATTATTAACTCTTCCCTGTATTACCTTTGAATTATAAAAGCCTGGAAAAATAGGAAGGAGAATTGAAAACATCAATCTCAGGTTCTTTAAAAACGTAATACTGATCATTTGAGCAGTGTACAAATCTTTTATTAAAGATAAAGAGGAAGCCATACTTTTTTATTAACTCCAGGATATGTTCAATCCACATGATTAAAAATCTCATTACTAACTCAAGTCAGGGAAGTGACTTATTGCTGAAACAAAATAGGAGGTGTTTTGCTGCCCAAAGCTGTATTTATGGTGAAAAAAGCCTATCAATTTGTGCCTCCTTTTCTGGGTTAGGTGTTTCTATGGGTGGATTGGGTTTTCCTGGGAATGATGGAGTTTCACTCCATCTCACAGCTGAAACACTACTACCTTAAGAGAGAAAGCCTGAAATAAAATTGTAGGTACCAAGAGATACATTTTTACTCTAGTAAATTCAGCTGGAACAAATGATTTTGTCTGATTAGGTAATAGAATGTTCAGGGGGAAAAAAAAAAAAAAATCAGGATTTTATACATAGTTACCATTCAAGTGCAGCTAATTCTGTAAAGCAAGTGCAGGTATTTTAGGGCTTCTTCGTGTATAACATATACTAATATTTCCTGATAACTGTAGTAGGGATGTACTGTTCTAAAGGAGACCTTGAATCCACATTTTACAATGATAAAAAGATGACCAACCCAATAACATTTTTTCCCAGAAATACCATCCCACTTTGGGAGATAAGTCTACAGATCACAGGTAATATTTTTTGTCCTGCTATACCTGAAGCAGTCAAACATTTTGTGTTGTGTTAGGCAGCTCTATGGGTGAATTGTACTCAATGTCTTAAACGTTGAATTACGCCCTGCACAAGTTCCAGGACTATTTATATTCCACCCTACAATGTAAAAGGGAGATAATACTGAATTTATTTACGTCACAGCAGCTGTGGAGAAACTGGGTTAGACACACTTGCATATAAAGACAAGACATTGAATGGTGGCATCAATTCCTGCAAGCCAGCAGAAATAGCTTTTCTCTTCCTGATAACCATTCCTGGATGGCTCCCAAGGCTGAGTGCGAGTTTTGCACATCCCACAGGAAGTTTGGATTCTCTCCTGCGCCGTGGGTGGAAAATGCCTGGTATTATGGTGACAGGTGCAATAGGTATTGAAACGTAAACCTTTCCCTGCTCCTGGGGAACATATTGCCAGTCCTGGGCTCTGCTCCATTGGGGTGTTTTGGGAGAAATTACAGATCTTGAGGTAGAGAAACAGTTCTGGAAATAGGTTGCCTTCAAAAAGGTTGGCAGCTTTTCAGCTGTTCAAAATGTTAGGAGTGAGGGAGATGGAGCTGGGAGGCTCGGGCAGCAGGGAAAGGGGCATCGTGGATTGGAAAGGTGAGGCAGAGATCTGGAGCTCAGGCATTGTGGTCACTCAAAACTGCCATAAATGGGTTTGTTTGTTGGCCTGGACTTTGTCTCCCTTGTTGTATTTCCCTCTGGATTCTGGGTTTGATGCACTGAGCAACTTTCACTCACCGACCACAAAATTTCAGCTATTAAAATATAGCCAAGGTGTGAGAGTGTTTGCAGCTTCTTGATTTAAAACTTTGTCCCGATGATCTCAGCAGAGACCAGTGTAAAACACTGTGCAGAGGGGGACTTTTTCCAGAGGTTAGGATGGAAAAGTTGTTTTCTAGTGAGAATCATGGAATGGTTTGGGTTGGAAGAGACCTTAGAGATCACCCAGTACCACCCCCTTCCATGGGCAGGGACACCTTCCACTACCCCAGATTGCTCCACACCCTCTCCAGCCTGGCCTTGGGCACTTCCAGGGATCCAGGGGCACCCAGATATTCTCAGCTTCCAGAAAGACCTCGGCATTCCAGGGAGATGTCAGCAGGCACCTCGCTGTCAGCATGTCCCTCAGACTTTCTTCTCTGTGAAGTAAATGTTCTTAGTAAATGTTCTCTGTGAATTCGCAGCCTTAAATCTCCTGTAAACGTGTCTGCAGCTTGAGAAGTTCTGGGATATCAGGAATTACAGGTGGGATTCATCTCCTGGCTGTGTTTGGCCTGTGCTAATTAAGCCATGTGACTGGTAGGAAGTGCAAAAGAAGAAAAATGCCCTCAAGCCATCTTCTAAAAAATCTCCCTTAAATCTATCTCCAAGGTGGGCTTTGTTGTCACAGCTATGGCAGTTGAGGGAGGCTCCTCAAGAGAACAAGAACTTGTTTTCTCTGGGAAACATGCTTTTCTTTCTTTTTTTCCTCCTCTATTTGCACATGAGCGTTGTTTTGTTTTCAGTCCCATCTGGAAGGTTCAATCTCCCTCAGAAATCTCTGTGTCCTAGCTGTATGAAACAGCACCAAAGGAGGTGATAATGAACACGATCAACATCTGATGGTGCTTAACCTGGAGCGCTCCAGATCCTGCTTCCTCCCTGGAGGAGTTTCTCTCTGTAAATCCATTACATGCCAATATCTGCTCAGCCTGAATCTTTCAGGATTTCTCCAGCTTTCAAAGGAGTGTTTTAGGTGGGGTTGGGAGTGTCCTGTCCATCTTTCTGTGCCTGGGGAGGCACCTTGGAGACCCCCAGCACCAACATTTTGCTTTATTGGGATGCTGCTCATGGATGTCAGTGCTCACTAATGCAAACACAGGTTGGGCTATTCCTTGTGTCATGTTGAGAATAAAAAAACCCCATGATTTAGACAAGATGGATTTTAATAATATATGCTAATGTATATGATAAGTGGGATAACTGCTCAGTTTGGAGCTTATATGGATTTTGTTTTTCAGGAATATGCTTTGCAACTCACTTCCCAAATTCCTGCAACCTGGATTTCATCTGCCAGACCCTGATTTTCCTCTTCATAAATCCTTGGAGAGTTTGCATTTGTGATTTGGCTTGAGCTTAACTTTTACTGTGCTGTAACTGCAATGTAAATTTATCGTGCAGGTTACTGGAAAATCCGATTTGGAAAATCTGAGGGAAAGACAATAGCTTGAAAAAGGAGTGGAAGAATCACAGAGCTGAATAGGCACCCAAATAGTCTAACAACTATCAAAGTGATAAGTTTGGATTAGGGTCTAATTTACAGCTTCTATATATTGTAACTTTTCCCGTGGAACACCAAGTCGATGTCAATGATTTGACATTGCTTTGAAAAAGTACAATTACAGTATATTCCACAGAAGAGTTTAGTTTCACAGGAGCCCTTTGTTAGACTTGGCAATAAATTTGACACAGCTTGGTTCAGAGATGAATATTTCACTTTTTCTCCCCAAACATCGTTCAATAAGATGCTCAGAAGACAAAAAGCTCATCTATCAATACAGAATTTAATTGCATTTATTTGTGTTCTTGTGCCGGCCTGTGTTTTATGTGGAGTGATTGGGAAATAGGGAAAGTTTTCCAGGTTGAGGCTGGAATATGTGCCAGACCTGAAGAGGTGCATCTCTGATAGGTGTGTGATAACTCAAGAAACACCACAAATACCCTAAAAACAGAGCTGTGAAGAAGAGCAGTGGTGTTGAAAGGGAATTAAAATGTGTATTTTTGTGAACGTCTGCGTCGTGGTGTGAGAACAGATCCCTTCAGATCTGGCCTCTTTGTGGGGAGCGCTGTGAGAAGGGCTCCTTGTTCAGCCTTTACCTGGTGGCTTCTCCAACATCCCTGTGGCTTTTTGGGCTGGGTTTGTGTCTTGGTATGAGCCCCAGGGCTATGGATGGTTCTCGCTTTCACCTCATCCCTTGCCAGCACAATTCCTTCCTGAAACCAGGGCTGGGAAAAGCAAAGGCAGAAATGGAAAACAACAGATAATGTATATAAAATCCTATGTTATAGAGGGTCTTCCTGCTGTGTTCTTCACCCCAAATGTGCTTTCTTGGAGGACAGCCACTGGGAAATGTTCCCATTCTGTTGTATAAATGAAATGTGGGGCCATGATGTGCCTTATCCTGACCAAAATAAGGGTTCTGTTTTAAAAAAGCAACAAAATATGGAAATAAGGCCTCCTGTGGAGAGTTTAAGAAGATTAAGCAGGTATCTCCTGGTATTTCTTATGGAAAACTTTACATCTTCAACTCCTCTGCTTTAGCTGAAGGCTAAACCTGCTCAAACCCACCACTGGTGATTATTGTGTAGGAAATGCTCACATATCTTCTTCCAACCAGTGTTCTCAGGTAGTTTGTGGGTGTAAGGATTTGTGTAGTACTCCAAATTCTCCTGGCAGCACCTTTTCCCTCTCCAGTTTAATACTGGGAGTAGAAGAGTGATGAGAGCTGCATTTTATTTCCTGTATTCTGGTGGTGAAAACCTCCTGGTTGTCAGGACATTCCCCACAGCTCTGGAGAACCCCTCTCGTGTGACATGGGATTGAACTGGCATAAAAGGTGGGGAAAAAAGCCACAGGCACAAGACCCTTCACGAAACCTCATTCTGGAGTGTTTTTTAGGCACCTGAACACAGAACTTGGATGATGCTGAGTTCCAGGTTCAGCAGGGAGAGGTGATGCTGTGCAGTGTGGCAGCTGAGTTACCGCACCTGGTCAGTCCTCCACTGTTCCCTGCCCCACTCCTGGGGATCCCACACCCTGCCTGACAGCAGGCATTTTGGGAATTCCAAGATTATCTGGTCCTTTTGGATTTACTGCCCTAAAAGTGATACCATATTTTGACAGATGGTGTCAGCTTCGCCACAGATCTAAGATGATCGCAAGGAGATACTGGCTTAAAAATGCAAATTTTGGGGACAAAACAGTGAAAACAAAAAATAATAATCCCAGCTAACACTATCTTTATTATAAACTCTGCTTTTTTGCTTTTATTTCCTATTTATTTCCCCACAGTTTTCAGCTCTTTGAGATTGGTGTCTGTCTCTAACTGGTTCTGAAGGACCTTGGCTGGGATGCTTCAGATCCTGACCTTGCCGTGATTTACTTTGGGAAGGAGGTGATTCCTTCAAATTCCCTCTGTGGCATTGCTTTGGTGTAAAGGTGCTAAAGCAGCAGCTTAATGAGGTAATTATAATTAATATTACACAGGGGTTTAGAGCCCTCAGGCAGGAATCTCAGCACCGTGGTCTAACTCGTGATTTAAGGGAACATCTTGAATACATTATTTACATCAGATATTAGACCTGCTGTGCCAGTGACTGCAAGCCAGGGGATTTACTAGCACTAGATCTATTTGGAAGAAATTCTGTGCTAATGAGCAAATCTACAAACTCAGTTTGGAAATAAATAGATGTTAATATCAGATAAATGATAGATGTGTTCAGCCTGGCTCCCGGAGAGATCGGGGCAAACGCTCTGCTGGAGATTTAATGTTAATTCAGGGATATTTCAGGATACCATCCCCACTCTCATGACCCATTGGGCTTCTGGAATCTCATTGCAGAGGTCTTCTGGGTTTTGAGATATTTCAGCTCCTCTCATGTTTAGTGAAATACACTTGGCTCACTTCAAGCTTCCAAAGCTTTAATCCTTTCTGTCCCTCGATGAATTAAACCATTCTGGCTGTGAGATGGGGTGGGCACAGAGATCCTCAGGTGCAGCTCCCAGCTCAAATGGAGGTAATTGAGTCCAGCTGAAGAAATCCTCATTCTTCTGCAGGTCCCCAGATCTTCTTCTGTAGAAGGAGATACTGGTTTAATCCAATTTTAAATGTCCATTTTTTATCTTGAATGTCTATGAAATCCTTTGGATTTCCTGTTAATGTTTGGTGTTATTTCTATTGACATTATGGATAGCTTTTGAGGTAAGTCTAAGCAAGTTTTTATCTACAACTCCTGTCAGGTGGGGTCAGCCTCTTCTCTCGGGCAGCCAGTGATGGGACAAAGAGAAATATTTTCACCAGGGGAGGCCTGGGTTGGATATTAGGGAAAAAATCTTCACTGAAAAACTGACTGGCATTGGAATGGGCTGCTTGGGGAAGTGGTGGAGTCAGCATCCCTGGAAGTCTTCAAAAAATGTGTAGATGTGGCATTTGGTGAGTGATGTGGTTCGGTGGGACTGGGGGTGTTTGGTGAAAGGCTGGACTTGGTGATCTTGGAGGTGTTTTCCAACCTGAATGATTCAGTGCTGTGATATCAGAATGGATCAACAAGTGGGATAACTGAAGGAAATATGGGAAAAGCCTGAATGTGGCAATGCTGAATCCTGATCCAGAAGGTGCCCTTTTGCCTGCCACAAATGCTGCATGAACTTCTTGTAAATTCTGGATCTGGAGCTTGTGTGATAACTTTCCTCTGGATTAAGAGTTCCAAAATTATAAGGGCTTGATTCTCCTGAAATGTAGGCACTTTGGGTTTTCTTTCTCTCCCTCCCGTGGGCAGACATCTGCAGTTTTCCCTGGTGTTGTGAGGAGAGTGGACTGAGTGAAATGAGGCCCCATATTTTGCTGTGCTTGCTCTAAGAGTGAAAAATTCATGGTTGCAGGTGTCATCAGTGTGCAAAAAAAGGACAGCCTGGGCTGTGGCTGAAACTCTCCTGACCCAGGAACTCGCCTGCTTGGCTCCTGTTCCTGAGAGCTGATGACAGCCAGCAGAAAAACTCCTTCCATAAGCACCTGCTCCCACTCCAGGGCTCTGCTGGAGGAGGACACCGGGACTTCCTCCTGCAGGTGAGGCACAGTTCATACAGTAAGGATATTTCCTCCAAGTGCTGCAGGTGGACTGGGTGGAAAACTGAATTCACAAAAACCCACCTACATTTATAGATCAAGGAATTTCCAGCCTCAGCAGAACTCTAAGTATCTTAATTCCATAAAGGAGAAGGCAATCTGTGCATCACCTCCGTTCATCCCTGGTCCTCTGTGCACCTTACAGATCAGTAAGTTTGGGGATGAATGCTCTGTTCTCTCTGCTGGGATGTAACACCAGACAGTCTTGGTAAAGATTCTGATGAATAACTCTTGTAAATATGATCCAGGTCAAAGCCATTTTCTCTCTGCTTCTGCTTAGCCCTTTAATTTATTATTATTATTTTTAAAAACCACATTTCTCACCAGCACAAGGGGGAGCGCTGCCCACCGAGCTGCAGCCAAGCAGGATTGATGGTTTGCTTCCTACCCACCCCGGTTTAATTAGGCTGTTACTATTTCCTGCCCCTCATTACACCAGGGCTGCTCCCTGACACAGCACTGGAAGCAAATTATTAGCAAAGCACAGAGGAATACAAGCTGCTAATTTGTTTTGGTCTCTGCTGGAAAATTGCAATTGTACATATTGCTTTTCAAAGTATTTTATGGGGCCTGACACAGAGCTTGGCTATCTAACTGTTGCTTTTCAGAGGAGCAAGCTTTGGCTGGGTTATTAATTATCCATAACTATGTATGTATATTGTATTGATTATAATATATATTATTATGATAATTATATTAATTATAATTAATAATATTAATTGTATTATCCATTTCTCTCTGGACAGAGGGAGGGTTTCAGGTGGATGCAGAGCAGGAGGGCTTTTGCATTCCATGACTCCACATGTGTCCCTGCAACCACGAGGGAAAACAGGGAAATTTTCAGCAGAGGTTAACCAGCACACTTTAAATTCTGGTGCTGAGAACACAAGTTGTAATTTTAGGTTGTGTCAGCTGGCTGAGTGAAACCCCAGGTCAGGGCAATGCAGAAAGACAGAATTCTGGCAGGGCTTTGTTTGCCAGGAGGAAAAAAAATATGAACAGAAAACCAGGAAAAGAAATTAATTCTGTTTGTGCCTTTCTGGTTTAGGATTTAGGAGTGGCAAGTGGAACAAATTCACAGCTGTGGGATGGGTTCAGAGTACTGGAGTGGAAGGAGCCACAGTCACAGGAGGGTGGCAAAGGCAGGGAAACAGCCAAGAGCAAACCCTGGTAAAAGACTTACACGACTCCGAGGTCCCTGAAACTGTTCATTAATTGAATTTACACAATTTTAAAATTCTCTGTTTGAAAGCTGACCTTTTTGTCATTAAATAGTGTGAAATATTGATAGTAGTGACCCAAAGTAGCTTGGTTTATCCTCATTACAAATGCACACTTCATTCATTAACTGTGTGGGTCTTGGGGTGCTTTCTGGGGGAGGAAGAAGGTTCATTCTGAATTAACATCAGCACACTCCTCCCTCAGTTTTCTGTTTCTATGCAATGAGGTTTTAGTGATGCTTATTATTTTATAAGGTTTGGGTCTTCCTAAATTTGAGGAAAAACTTCAGACAACAACATCCAACGTGACCGTGAATATTTCCAGGGATGGGCAATCCACACTTCTCTGGGAAGCCTCTTTTGTTCTGTAGGAGATAACATTGATACTGGAATTTAGGTTTGAATGGGATTGTATTTCACATTGAGCAAAAGTTCTGCTTTGGTGGAATATTTTTAATAGCCTGACAAAAACAAACCTGTGTGCGGAAGGTGGGCTGGGGAAAACTCGGTTCTTGAGCCAAAGAACCAAAGTTCTGGACCAGACCGTGACCTCCTTTGAGTGAGTATTGGCATAATTATTTCTGTGCTCTCCTAATGAGTCATGCAGGGAGAGCAGGATCTCAGATGCACTTTGAGATTCTCCAGCTTGAGATAAGGAGCAAAAACAGTGCAGGAATTTACAGGAAGGGAGTGGATGATATTTAAACATTGCTCCATCCTTCCTAGAGTGTGTGAAATGACAGCTGAGATTAAAGCAGGTCATCTCTGGTGAGTGATTTCACAATATCCCAGTTCCTGTGACCCTGCAAGATGGGGAAAGTCAGCTGCTGGCACGAGGCTGAGGACAGAGGGTTTTGAAAGGACTTTGTTTGCACAGCACACCCGAGCGAGGACGTTCTTCGAGAGCCTCCGAGCTCGTGCTGTTTACAAAAAACCCTTTTCTCCAGAAATGTCAGTCAGCCAAAGTGTGGTTTGAAGCTCTGGGGCTGGATCCCTTCCTGGTGTGTGTAGGACGGAGGGCAGCCAGCCCCACAGGCCGCAGGATTTCATCCCTGAGTGGTTGCTGGAACACTGTTCCTTCCTGTGACTTCTGCCCTGGATCGTTCTGGGGGAGCTGATTCCGGAGGGATGTGGCCTCAGAGGGGACAGAAGAAATACAACCATTTCCTGCAGGGAAGGAATCCTTTCTGTGCTGTGACAGGTCAAATAACAGCAGCAACAACATTAATGACAGACCAAATTTATGTTTGCAGACCTTCCCACCTGTTTTTGTGTTAAGAAATTATGAGTAAGAAGTTTCCTGGTTCCTTGCGCAGGTGGATGTGGGACTGAGCTGCTTCCAACATCACTGGGATTTTTTTTTTTTCTCAGATGTGGAACATCCAAAAATGTTTCCCCTTTTGTAGGGGAACTTTGCATCTCAGAGGGCTTAAGGGGAGTTCTGTCAGCTGTTCTTGAAGCAATTAATAATAATTGATTCTTCCCTGTCAGGGTGGCGAGGCCCTGGCACAGGTTGCTCAGAAAAGCTGTGTCTGGAAGTGGCCAAGGCCAGGTTGGATGGGGCTGGGAACAACCTGGGATAGTTGGGATGGAATGCAGACACATGGAAGGTGATTTGGAATGAGAGGATCTGCGAGGTCTCATCCAACCTGACCCATCTGTGATTCTGATCCGCATTTCTCATTACAGCACCTCAGCCACGAGCAGGGCACTCCAGGGACCCCAGTGCAACCTCTCCTCCATCGTGAAAGCTCCTTTGCCCTGGAAATGCCTCAGGGACCTCCTTTGTCCCACTAAGTGCTTTAGCAACCAGGAAATTTCCAGTCAGTCACAAATCAATGGGTTTATTTTTTTGGTTTTAGAACAGCATCACCTTCCAGAAACTTTGTGAACAAACTCAGAAGTTACTGTGTTCTAGATCTGCAGTCATGGAAAACAATAGCATTAGGGGGGAAAAGAATAGCAGAAGGGATACATTTTTCATTTTAAATTATACCCAGCTTTCTTAAAGCAAATTAAATTGCACTTAACCAAAGAATACAGATAACAGTATTAAGCACAATAGAACATTTTAATTACTAAGAAAAAACAAATGTCCGTGTCTGTAGCTGTAATTAAGGGCGAGCCATATTTGCTGTGCATTAGTGTGACTTGTATGTCTGAGATACAGTAATTGCCCCAATCCATCAGAGGCTTCAGCCTTGACATCCTGGGCATGGAGAGGCTGCATGGGAAGGCAGGAATGGGATGAGGCTGTTTGATGGGCTGTCTGACCAGTGATGGGGCAGAGCTGCTGTTGGTTTTCAGCCCAGCCCAGCCTGGGAATTCCAGCTGTGCTCCAGGCAGCTGTCCTGGGAGCCCTGAGCTCCCTGGTAGCTCTGGGTGTTTGTGGTGGGGGATCAGGGGTGTGGGAGCTCAGGAGGTGTCGTGGGCATGGGAGACAAAGCAGTGCCTTGCTGGAACTCTCTGTCCTCCCAGTCACAGGAGGGGGTTTGGGAAAGAGGCGACAAAGGACTGGAAATGGCTTCAAATTAAACCAGCAAAAGCTTAGGTTGGATATTTGGGAAAATTCCTTCATGGAAAGGGCTCTCCAGCCCTGGCAGAGCTGCCCAGGGCAGTGGTGGAGTCCCCATCCCTGGAGGAGTTTCAAAGCCGTGTGGATGTGGCCCTTGGGGACATGGGGCAGTGGTGGCCTGGGCAGTGCTGGGAATGGTTGGACTCAATTTTAAAGGTCTTTTCTAACCTTGATGATTTGGTGATTCTGGGATTAATGAATAGTCCCTGGATAAATAGGGACTTTAGGGTGGAGAAGGTGCAGAGGGAAATCTGCAGGAATGAATAGGAAGGGCCTAAGAAGGAAGAGGCCAATCAAATTTCCCAGATTTAGTCCTTGCTCTGTTGTCTCCTCTCATCCAGGATGCCCAACGACAGTAAATCCTCAGATATGGAATGGGCTGGGAAGAGAAAAGAAACAATTTTTTCTCCATGCCCCTTTTGATAGAACATGAGTAATGACAGCAAAAAATCACAGCAGGGAAGAGTTGGTCAAACATGAGGGAAGAGTTTTTAATATTGAGGTAGTTAATTACTGGAATTAATCCCCTCTGGAGACTGTGAAAAGTTCTTCTGTGGAGCTCTCAGGGAAGTGTGTGAGGAAACCTTCCTGAGGAGCACCATGGTGGAACTTTTCCATCCTTGGATGAGGTGGACACGCCTTGGTATCTCTGGCCACCTCATCCAGATGGACTCCAGGGTGGACAAATCCCACTGTTTGGGGAGGTCTGTGGGAGGCAGAAATCCATCCTGGGATGTCTCTCCTGGTCAGACAGTGGAACTGCTGGAATGGGCTCATAAGTGGCCTCTCAAAGGGGAACAAATCCAGGGAGGAAATGATTGCTGGAGGTGTAACCAGCTCTCAGTTTTTTCTAGGATTAATAATATATGTGATGAGCTAGTACAGACTTAGAATCCCAGACTGGTTTGGGTTGGAAAGGAGCTCCAAGCTCATCCAGCTCCAGCCCTGCCATGGGCAGGGACACTTCCACTGCCCTGTCCAACCTGGCCTGGACCAATCATCTTGAATTAATTTCAGAGTTTTCCTCTGGCTGGAGTGGACAGTGATGATGTTTTGTCCACAAACCCCACGAAAATGTAGGGAACAACCTGTTCTGGGATTGTGACTTTGCCCTGGTTTGGGGCAGCAGGTGGGAAGAGAGAAGAGACATTTCTTACCCTGCAGATCTGCTCCTCCTGCTGAGGCCTTTCAAAAAAGTGGGAGAGCTTTGGTAGGAAAACTGCTGGCTAATGGTTAATTCCTGGGGCTGAATGCACATTCCAGAGATGCCATTGCTGATGTATTTAAGCAATAAAATCCAAATGGTGATTGCAGCAGTCCTGGTGCCGTGTCACACCGCCCAAGGTGAGGAATGAGTGACTTCAGTGATTGGGGAGCTCTAAATCCATTGCCTGCTCTAAGGAGATGGACTTGGAGCTGAAAAATCAGAAAAAATAAAAGCAAGTAAAACAGGTAGAAATGTTAGTTTACTGAGTGTCACTGGCAGAAATATGATTTACTTGTCAGCCAGTAAGAAAACAATGTTTATGCAGAAGTGGCAGTAAGATTTGTGTTGCAGGAACAATAAATTATAGTTATTATATAACCAGCTGATATATTTGATCACCTAATGCTGCAATATCTGCCTAAGTAATGCTGTGCATGAAGTTGTGTGTTGGATTTTGAGGACTTTCACACTTGGAGCTCCTAAATAAGGTTAAAATAACCATAAAATTTCAGACCTGTGTTAATCCAGATGTGTTCTGTGCAAGCCCTCCAAAACAACAAAAAGTATTTTTACTTTTCCTTTGGGCCATTAAAAATGACAATTCTAGGGTCCCTGATAGTTTTAAAGAAGGAGAATCCAAGAAGGTTTCATACCCACCAAATGCCAGATTTAGTGGTAAAAATAATCCTATTTTATGTGGAAGAAACATAAAGGGACTAAGGAAAAGCCTTGCATGCGAGAGTGATCAAATAGTTCATAAAATCATGGAATTACAGAGTGGCTGGGGACGGGAGGGACCTTAAAGATCATCCAGAGGAGGAGGCTCAGCTCCCCATGGGGTTTGCTCCCAAAGCCTCCCTTCAGGACTGGAGAATGTCTCCTGGTGCTCCAGCTGGGTTAAGCATCATTCCCTGGTGCAAATACCCTGATTTATTTTCACTGCCTCTCTGCTTTCATTTTGAAACTTCTTGATTTTCCTGAGCTCAAAGAGAGCTGGCAGCTGTCTTGGGACATCACCCTGAGCCATGGAAATCTGGATGATTCATTTGCCTCCAAAGAGAGAGCTCAAAGCTTGAAACCCTTTTCAGACTCAGTAAAAGACGTGGATTAGGGGGAATCTTGGTTTCCATCTCCCAGAGAGCTGCCAAATTCCCTTCTCCACTCCTGTGGCTCTTATGCCACTCTCCAGCGTTGTGCATTCAAACATGACTGATGTTTGTCATGTGTGACTTGTCCTTTTGGGCCTCTCTGGAGGCACAGATACGTGCATTGTTTTGGCTGGCTCTTTTGGGGCTTTTTAATCCAAATCTGTTTCGCTGTGGCCGCTCGAGGTGGCACGTAAGGCAGCGTGGGGCAGAGTGGGATTTGGCCTGGAGAGTGCTTTGCTTCCAGAGGGAGTTTATTCCAGGCTGGGGTTAATTCCCAAAAGAAGTTATTTTACAAAAGGAATCTGTCTTTGCTGTGGAAGGAGCTCATGGGTTTATGGCCAGTGGTGGGGCAGAGCAAGGAGGTGCTGAGAGCCGTCTGGCTGCATTTGGTGGATTTTTTATTCTGGACTGGAATATCTACCTGGTGCCGTGGGGGAGCACCCAGTGCCAGGGCACCAAGGATATTCCTGGGATATGTCTTTCAGTTTTCTTCATAAAATTCCAGAATGGTTTGGGATGTCCCATGAGCAGGGACACCTTCCACCATCCCAGGCTGCTCCAAGCCCCATGCAGCCCAGCCTTGGACGCTTCAGGGATTCAGGAGCAGCCACAGCTTCTCTGGATATCCTGTACCAGCCCCTCTCCACCCTCCCAGCCAGGAATTGCTTCCCAATATCCCACCCAAATCTCCCTTTTTCCAGTGGGAAGCCATTCCCTGGGTCCTGTCCCTCCATCCCTTGTCCCCAGTCCCTCTCCAGCTCTCCTGGAGCCCCTTCAGGCCCTGCAAGGGGCTCTGAGCTCTCCCTGGATCCTTCCCTTCTCCAGGGGAACATTCCCAGCTCTCCCTGGATCCTTCCCTTCTCCAGGGAAACATTCCCAGCTCTCCCAGCATTTCCTCATAGGAAAAGATGCAGAAATCCATTCCCACAGTGGGAAGCAGAGCTCAGGAATCAGGAAAGACTCTTCAAAGCCCTTCTCCTGGTGACTAAGCCCGGAGTGTGGCTGTACCCCCAAAAATGCTGTTGATCAGAGAAGGGAAATTAAAAGGAAAAATTAAAGCTGCTCATCAGGTGTGTAATCCCTGTACAAAAAGGTGTCACTAACACTGATAATATTTTTTTTTTTTTTTGGCACTTCTGCTCCTAGTTTATTACCCTGCTAATGAGAGCACCACTACCACCAGGCTTTCTGTATCCCATCTCTTGTTCCCTGGTTAATTTACGGCCCCTGACCTCTCTCTGCAGCTCTCACCAGCCACAGGATGGCTTAATGTGTCTCCTGTGCACATCATTTCTGTGAGTTCAGCATGTCTCTAATAATCAGGCCCCATAATTTGGTTTGCTCCATTCATTGATTGCCCCAAATATGATTTTGCAAGGCGAAGCTCCCCGAGTCATAACTACAAAAATGACAGGCAGTACTTTTTGTAATCTCCATATTTGACGCATGAAAGAAGGCTAAATTCCTGTTTGAATAAACAACATAATAAGGTTATTGAGAATAAGACCATTACTATATAAAATTATGTCTAAGTGGCAGATATAATTAACATTGGATTGTAATTACACTAATTACAAGTCACATTAAGATACTCCAGTAATGACAAAGTGAGCACCCTATAATTGAATGGAATAAGCAGGGAAACATGCTGCTCACACTAATTACCTAAATGAGCTAATATGTCTTCGGAGTGACAGTCATGCTCAGTGTTATTACACAGGCAAGACAATTTTGTAAGTTAAAAAAAAATCTAATTTCCTTCCTTCCTTCTCTTCAGGACCCATTTCAAATCATCAGCAGCTTCAGAATTTCTCTCTTGAGCCAAAAATAGAGAGATCCCACAGTT
This sequence comes from Pseudopodoces humilis, assembly GCF_049639895.1. NCBI lineage: Eukaryota > Metazoa > Chordata > Aves > Passeriformes > Paridae > Pseudopodoces > Pseudopodoces humilis. Next base: position 2,405,835 of record NC_142207.1, read on the forward strand.
CAGGCCTTTGCTAATTTTCTTTGACAAAGGACAATTTTCAGGGTTATGCTGCAATTTTTGATGCGTTCCTGCTGCTTCCAAAGTAAAACTGGGCTTGTCCTGGGTTTCTTGGTGGGTTCCTTTGGCAAAGCCGATCTACTGTGATTTTTTATTTTTATTTTTTTTTTATTTTTCACTTGTCTGAATTTGGAGCAAACAAAATAATGTAACTTAAGCTCAGCGTGCTCTACAACATAAAACGGACTTATTTTGTTGGCTCCAGAGTAACAAATATGGCTTAGAACAGACTGGCTCCAGTTGTGCCCTTGAGAGTGGTAAAATTTGAATTATTCAAGGCAATTAGTGGAAGCATTGCAGTGGAACTCAAATTTCAGCTCAAGCTTCTAAGAATAAAAACTAATATAGGGATAGGAATTCTCCATATTGTGGAAAAAATGCACACTACTTTTCCTTTAAACACCTCCAGCTGCCGGGAGGAAAAACAACCTAACAGACAATTTAACAATCAGAAATAGTTCTCTAAGAATTAACAAACACGAGCCAGTGCACTTCATCAGACTGTCTGGGCTTCGAACTTAGCTGAAGGATGGATGATAATGATTTTTTGCTTCATGGGTGGCTTGATTCTCAAGGGCCCAGCGATTCCCCTTCTTTTGGTGATAGCCAAAAATCCCCAAGCATATGGTTCCCGAGCCATATTTCTGCCTGTTGTTGTTTATTTTTATCCCGGGGCGTAGGAGGTTCACTCGCAGAGCACTTGGGTGCCAGCACTTTGATGAACTCTTTTCCTGTCACCAGGAACGCCGTGGCTTTTTGGGAAGCATCTGACAGAGGATGAGGAGGCAGCTGAGTGGGAGGGTGTCCTCAAATGTAAAGAGACGTCAAAGCTGCTGATGAAAAATGCGATGTAGGGGTGTCTGGAAGGCACATCCTCCCCTGCTGGGAGCAGAGAGAGGGGGGGAAAAATAAGAGATGGAGCCTCGGGAGTTTAGGTCAGGGGAAAAAAAAAATAAAAAAATAAAGAAAACCTGGCAAGGAAATTAGGTGATTTGTGGTTTAAAAAAGGATGGATTCATGGTTCTGAGTTTAAGATTTGCTGTGGGCCTGTCCTTGGAAGGTTCTTTGGAAGAGCTGAAGGAATTCCAAGGGAGAGGAGAGGACGGAGGGAATCTGGAAGAGAGAGGAAAGGGATGTCAGAGAGAGATGGCAAAACAGCACCAGAGAAATCTGAAAAAAAGGAGGGAGAAGATAAAATGAGGAAAAAAAATAGCAAAAAATAGCAAAAAGGGGGAAAATGATAGAAAAAGAGGAAGGGCAATGGAGGGAGCATCAGACATTTTTAAGATTACAGAGAAGAACTACAGGTTTGTACTACTGAGGGAAGGGAGAGGGGAGCAAAATGTTAAGGGAATGTGCAAGGAAGAAAGAAAAGAGGGATCATGAGGAGGATTAGAAGTGGGACTCTTCAGGAGTCAGCCACTGAAGGAATGGGATTGTGTGAGAAGAAAAAGTAAAACCTCTCTTAGTCTTGGCTTTAGAGAGACTGCACAGAATTAGTTCAGCTCCAGACAAGTGTTCTAGAGAGTGAAAGTTTGATTTGGCTCACAGAAAGTCCCCAGTTCCAACCATCCTTTGCTACCCTTGCAGGTTTTAAAAGGAAAGAAATGATAAAATCCCAAGTCTGCCCAAAATCTTTCATCTGGACTCCACCTGGGTCCTCATTCCTTCTCACACAGATCCATGCAGGGACTTGGTGAATTATAAAAAACAACAAAATCCTTCTTTGGAAGAGATGGAAATGTCAAATTTGACATGGCATTAGCAATCCCCTTATCTATGATAACACAGGAAAAAAGAAATAAATTGATGTCTGAATTTATCCCAGCAGCTAGGTTGGTTCATTAATCTGTACCCTGATGTAAGTACGTGTTTTACAACTGTCTAGGAAAGTGTCATTGCTGGTATTAACAAATAAATGAAAAAATGTTGCTAAAATGTAAAAGTACATTTAAAAAAAGACCTCCAGTAACCAAAGTTTTTTTTTTTTTTGATTGAAAGCATTTATCCAGAAAAAGTTACCTGAGAATTCAAATTCCAGAGAAAATGGTGATTTAAATTCAGAAGACCATCAAATGAATAATTTTAACAGATTCTCAGCTCTTCTTAAACAGATGACTGTGTGTTTGCAACTGAATGTTTGATAAATGAAAAGAGACGAAATGTTCTACTTTTCAGCACATTTTTACCCACAGCTGGTGCACAGACTGAGACTCAGTGTATGTTGCTTTAGCCGTGATTTTTCAACTTGAGGTTTACTATATTTAGCTCCACGTATATTTAGAACTGATGGAAGTAAATTTCGTTAACTTTGGGAAATGGTGCTGAGCTGGACTTTGGTCCAGCTGAAAAATATCAGGGTTGCTCCTTGATTTCATGATGCTGGGAATTACCAGCTCCAGGGATCCCATCTGAACGCTATGAGAGGTTTCCGTGTATTTGCACCAGGAATGTGGCTGTTTATTGGGATCGCGCGTGTTTGAGGGATATTGTACACATCTGCGAAAAATAAGGATACCTGGGGATTTGCTGAAGCATTTTCAATAACAGTTAACTTGTGAGAAAGTGTTTAAATTGGCAGAAAGCTCGGGTGTGTATTTTTCTAAAGGTCTGTTTGCCTGAGCGGTGTGATAATAAAAAGCCATTCCGTATTCCCACTCCTGCCCAGGAGGTGTGGCCACGCTCACACTCCTGCCCAAACATTCCATGAGGAATTCCCAGCACTCTTCATTCCTTGTGGATGCTTTATACATTCCTTGGTGAACACATCCTTAACTCTCACAGCCATGATTTACCAGCACATCCTGCTGATAACTTTGGGGCTGGGCAGAAGTTTTTCCAAAAATATGGGATAAAATTTAAGTGTTCCAAAAATGAGTTAAGACTCAAAAAACGGGTGGAATTTTGTGCTATGGTTTAGTTGACAAGGTGGTATCCAGTTGAAGCTTGGACATGACCTTGGAGACCTTTCCCAACCTCAATGATTGTTAGATTTCCATGTACTGCTTGTGTTCTACCACTGATATTGACATTGGTAACTTCTCTCAGTTTGTTAAATGCTGTGCAAGTTCCAGTTTAGGAAAATGTTACGATAAAGCTGTTGAATAAAAATGCAATTTGAGTGATTATAAAATAACCAGCTCGAGGCTCTCACTATGCTAATGGAAACACCAAAGTTAATTTAGTTGTTATTTAGAACAGCAATTCATTCGGATCAGCAAAAACACAGTTCCCAGCCACTCCAGATAAATAACAATCAGGAAAAAAAGGAGTGATTTATTCCAATTCAATTTTCTCAGCACCAGGCTGCTGCAGTGAGGAGGGGAAATTGCAAGTTTGGTAGCACAGGGAAGGTTTGAATATCTCCCTGGGTTCTATCAGCACTTGCTGCAGGTTCCTGCCTTTCTTCTCCCGGGGAACAAGGGACAGGAGAGGAAACAGCCTCAGGCTGCTCCAGGGGAGGTTCAGGTTGGATCCTGGGGACAATTTCTCCACAGAAGGAGTGGTTAAACACTGGCACAGGGTTCATTGGGCATGGTGGCATCAGCTGATGCTTGCACTTAACGATCTTCAAGGCCTTTTCCAACCTCTGTGAATCCATAATTCCATGGTTCTGTGGCACTCCTCAGGGATCTCGGCCTGGGCAAACCCTTGCTGTGCAGAAGGTGTGAATTAACGTGGCAGTGATTTGCGTATGAATTTATTGGGCAACACCAGTAATAATCCTCTGGGTTTACTCTGGAATGGAATCCCTCCAGTGAATCGCTTCTTTCACACAGTATTTACAGTTTGTGAGGAATACGATATCCAAGGGAGGATCAGACTTCCCTGCTCAGCCTGGAAAAGGAGAGACGTGAGAGTGAGGGACTGGGGGATCGTGTTTGCTTAGGAGGACAGACGGATTTTGGCCATACAAAGCCAACCCAAATCCTTCAGAAGCCCAGCTTTTGTTCAGACTTTCATTAGAGAAGGTGGTGACTTCCTGAAGCTCTGTGGGATGATAAAAATGTGCAGAAGTGGAAGGGGTCTGGACAGGCCTGTTAGTACTGAGACATTTTAGTCCCTTTTTGGGGCTACTGAGCCTGGAATTCTGTGTTCCTTGGCCAAAGAGGAGTTTAATATTGCCTTGCTGATGGACGTGTGGTCCTTTGAGAAGTGCAGATCTCCTGCTCCTGGAATTCCAGCTGCCTCCCAGCCAGCAGGATTGTCCATCAGCACTCCCCAGCACCAGCTTGGGATTCATGGAAAAAGAGGAGAGGGAAGGCTGAATTTGGTTAGAGCCCGCTGAGGAGAGTGGTAATTGATGCGTCGCCATCCTTTGTGAGCCACTATTTATTCTGAATAAATCCCACCCAGGTTTTAGGGTAAGCAGAGAGGATCCATCTGGTGATTTCACATCTCGTGGGCTATGAAAGGGACTCAACTGACAACTTTTATTGCTCTGTTGTCTCAAAATCTGAAAGCATTAAAAGTTTTTCATTAGGGGGAAATACTGATCAGGAAACAGCCCAGACTAAGAATCTATATGAAGAGCAATTACTGCCCAGTTTGGTGATGGATTGAGTACCAGCCCAATTTAGTAATTTTACATTTTATAAAAATAAATGGCTGTGTGATTAAAGCATCAAGTGTTGTGTCTCAGGCTTACAGGAAGCAGGGACTGAATTAGTTCACTTAATACCCACCCGTCTTACCCAGGTCTCCCCTGAGGAGTTTGAAGCTTTTGTTCCAGGCTTGAACTTACATTTTGGTAAACTTGGATTAAAGAAAAAAAAAAAAAAAATCAGGCAGGAATTCTAATTCAAATATTCCTTCTCAATCTGGAAGTAAAAATAATCCCATTTCTCCATCCCCACTGCATACAATACTTGGTCTGATCAGTGCCACTTTTTTATTCCTGTAATTTATTCCTATGCTGATTTTTTAAAAAAAAATATAAATTGACTGGGAATAAAAATATTCCCGGTGTGGTTTGTCTTTTAAAACTATTTAATGTAGAAATTCTGTAATATTATAAAAGCTGCTAAAATTACTTCACTCTTTCACCCTATCTGTGTGTAATGAGTCAGCAGAGGTACTAAAAGCAATTTGGAATGCAAGTATGGGCCCTGCCAAAATAAGAGATTAGGGAAAATCTCTTATAGGAGTTAAAAGCATACAGCTTGTTGCCAAAAACAGCTCTACTTTTAATAAAAACAATTCATTTGCAGAAAATAAGAGAAAATTGGACAGGGTCTTTTAAAAATTTTTAAAAACTACAATCTTGCTTATTAGAACCACTCATTAAAGTTTAGAAATTGCAAACTGAAAATAAATGAGATGACTCCTGCAGGAGATGAGCAGGTGAAGAAAAGGGTGTTTTGTGCCTTTTTTTGTATTTATTCCCTGGAACACGAATACAACTTATCAGCCATCAGACCTGCAGTAAAGACGATGGCCAGGGTTTGAGCTTTTTTCTTATTCTTTTTTCTTATTTCTTTTTCTGGTGAAAATGACACATTTCAAGCCTTAAATTCATCTTGTCCATCCTTTCTTCTTGTTTCTTGGGGGAAAAAAAAGAGTTTCCCTCTCTTGCCTTGGAGTTGGAGGACTCCAAGATTGCTCCAGGTAGTTGAGCCTGACAGGACAGAGATTTTATTGCATCTCTTCTTCATCTTCCTGAAGCTGGCTCTGACTGAGGACTTATTTTCTGGGAAATAACTTGAGGAATGAGTATTTAAGACGCACCTTGTGTTTTAGTGATCCAAGACACAGGCGCAGCTCAAAACTTGAGTCACTTCATATTTACCATTTATTACTCTGCTGGAATTACACAGAAGCCTGAAATTTTAGCAGGGCATTAATGCTGCTTCTTGTTTTTCCTATTCCTTCCATTTTCCTCCTGGATTAAGGATGGAATTAAATCAACATAAAGCTTTGGCCAGTCTGCCTCTGGCTACTGGTCTGTTTTGCACACAGTGGCTTTGAAGCCACAATTGAGCAGTTTCAGTTATTTTAAACTTTTATTTAAAGGCATAGAATGGTGATGTGATGCAGCTGAGTTTTGCTTTCAGCTATGGAGTTTTTGAATAAAGTTCTGCCTTCTCTCTTCCTGCTTTGGAAGATTTATGACTGAGGGATACAATTTTCCATGTTGACCATGAAGGAAACGTGTGGCTGGTGCCTTCCAGGCCATAGTTAGGGGCTTCTGGTTCTATAGAAAATTCAGTATTTAGCTGTTTATGGCTAATTTCTTCTCAATTCCCAAAATTCTTCCTTGCTGACAGTTTAAAAACTTGCTTTCTGTAATTTATGTCATCACTGAGGCTTGTGTCGGAAGAAATGTGTTTGGATTCCGAGCTAAATCCAGGAGCTGGATTTGTGTTACTAAACCAGGAATAACATTTGCATTGAATGAGGCTGGAGCTAACCTATTGTGGTTGTACTTGAGACCCTCAAAAAGCTGCAGGGGTAAATTTCAAAATTACAGTACTTTTGGGGTGGAGACTGTTGGAAATGGCTCTATCAAAGATACCCAGCATTAGTTTAATGAAATGAGACCATAAATTATGTTTGTGGGAAGTGAAAACTCAGGAGTTCTGCTGCAGAAAATGGGACTGGCAGCATCTTCCTCACTGCCAGGTGATAAAGTTTCTTAATTACAGCCCCAGCTGGAACGAGAAGTCTTTGGGAATTGGACTGGGTTCATGCAAGCACTTATATTATCAGGAAATATAAATAGTTTATTTATTCATAGGGCAGCTACCAGCTTCTTGCTACGGTTGCTCGATGGACACTTGTGCCATCTCAATCCACTCAATTCCAAATTGTCCTTTTGTGCAAGAACTCGATGGCAAAAGCACTGTAATTTAATTTAGCACAATGTCTTTAAAACAATGATGTTTGTTTTTTAAATGAATATTTTATATGTTGTGTTTAATTAAAATAAAAGTCTGCTACTGATCTAGGAGACGCAAAACAGACTCGAGTTCGTATTTATGAAGTGTAACAATATTGGCAAGAAACAACTTATCTTGTTTATGAGACATTCCTCCCATTACTGCTCCAGATTGCAGACGTTTTATTGCTGAGCTTTCCATGGTTTACAATTCAACAAATGGAGCGAAACTGTCAGCATGGAAATCAGGCTGTAAATGTAGGTTTGGAGGAGCTGGGTTTCTGAGGGGAGTATTTACAGATCACAAGTGTTTCCGGTGCCTCCGGGAGCTTTCCTGGGTTTCAGTCCCTGTAAAGACAGAGCAGCCCTGGGGAGCACTCTGGGAATCATGGAATGGTTGAGGTTGGAAATGTCCTCTCAGACCATCGAGTCCAACCATTACCAGCACTGCCAAGGCCACCCCTGTCCCCAGGTGCCACATCCACATGGTTTAATCCCTCCAGGGATGGGAGCTCCACCCCTGCCCTGGGCAGCTGTGCCAGGGATGGACAGCCCTTTCCATGAAGGAATTTTTCTGGTGTCTACCTTGGCCCAGCCTGAGGCCGTTCCCTCTCCTCCTGTCCCTGTTCCTGGGAGCAGAGCCCGACCCCCCCGGCTGTCCCCTCCTGGCAGGGAGTTGTGCAGAGCCAGAAATTCCCCCTGATTCCCCTTTTCTCCAGGCTGAGCCTCTTTCCCAGCTCCCTCATCTGCTCCTCATCACACCTGAGCTCTTCCAAACACAGCAGGGAAAGAGGTGAATTTTTTGCTTTTATTTCCAACATGACACATTTGAACCTGGCCTTGGACACTCCCAGGGATCCAGGGGCAGCCACAGCTTCCCTTGGCACCCTGTGCCAGGGACTCCTCACCCTCACGGGGAAGAATTCTTTGCCAAAATCCCACCAAGCCCTGCCCCTTGTCATTGTGAATTCATTCCCACTTGTCCTGTCGTTCCATTCCTTTGCAAAAAGCCCCTCTCCAGCTCTTTTGTTGTCCCCCCTTCAGGTACTGAAATATTTTGCTCTAATTAATGAAAGCACACCCAGATCAAAGTCCAACCCAAAACTTTTATCTTTTCCATGTGTAGCCGTGGAGTTGCACATCTTTCCAGGATCCTCATTAGCGTGGAGGATCTGTACCTCAATGATATTAATAATAGCACTGCCAGCTGAACGCTCTGCTGGGGAAGATGTAATTAATTAAAGCAAGGCCCTTGTGGTGCCAGCAGATATTTCCCATTTTTCAGGTGAGAAAAGGTGAGGTGAGCAGTGGTGTGGGTGTGCCATGCTCGTACCAGAGGCACTGGGAAAACAGTGATGGAAATTGCTGGCATTGTCCTCCCAGCCAGGGAACATAGCACAAATTAATTCAAACTCTTGGTGATGAAACCGGTCAGTTCACCCCTCTTCAGGGGTAGATTTTCATGAGAAAATTGTTGTGTTCCTTCATATCCACATTTATCCAATGGGCACACAGAAAATAGGAACACAATTGCATAAATTCAGCTGCAAAGAGGCACAAACCCCTGAGCAGTTCTGATGCAGGACTTGTTTTTGAGACCTCCTGTCTCTCTTCCCTTCTCCGTTTCATCCTGAGCGTGTTCCCCGCTGCCAGATTTCTTCTGAGGTTTTACAGACGACTCCAAATCCAGAGATTCATTATCCTCTTACTCACTTTTTCACACAACAATATTTTGACCAGTTTAATCATCTGCATGGAGAGTGTGGAAGTCTTGGCAGCTACTTGGCATACTAAGATAGATTCCCAAAAAGACCAGATACGCTTCAGAAATGTTGGAGAAGGAAGAGAGGAGATGTAATTTGCTTATTAATCATGCAGGAGAACAGACAGAGGAATGTCTCTGCTCCTCACTTACTTCTCTCCCTCTCCTCAAATTCTTTCTTGTCTGAATATCCAAATCACTTTAGGATATAAATCCCTGCATTGTTGTTCCATGTGCAATTGGCTCCATGTGGTCTTTAGAAAAGCTAAATGAGTTCCTTAAGTGTCATGCTTAGTTATTCTATGGATTATTTGTGGCTTCTAATAAAGTTATGTCAGTGCTGTTTCTAAATTTATATCATTTTAAGTCTGAGCACTATTAGTTATAAGTGCATAAGTGATCAACAACTCTTTATCAAGATCCTTTTTTCTTCCCTTTTTCCTTGAAAAAATAGTGAAGTGCGCCCTCAGGCACATTCTGTGACCTTTGTCTTCATTGGCCATTGGTCAGTGATGCTCTTTTACCACTTCATACTTTAAATTTCCAATATTTTTGCTGAGATAAACAGGGCTGCTTTAGACAGTTGGATTCTTCAGGGTGGTAAATCCATGAGAAATCCAGGCTGTATTAGACAAAGTCAAATGCCTTTTCCGTGTGAAATGGGAGGCGGTGTGAAATAACACAGCATGCACAAAGCTACTATTATGTGTTCTCTGATGTCTACACAGACAGACAAGTATCAGTGCAGAAAGTGATTATTCCAACATATTTCGAATCCATATGTTTATTCCTCCTTCCTCACAAGATGGCAGCTTGCGTGGAATGAAAAAAAAAAAAGAGAAAGTGCAATAGGCTCAGATCCGTCACAGTGTAAAAGCAGGAAGGTTCTGGAACAGGAGTGATCTTAATGTTGGCTTGGATGGGACTGAACCTGCTCTTCTGGCTGTGGAAATCTTCAGGTTTGGTTGTTGCTGATTTAGAGGAGCCCAGAGCGGATTCTGGCGTAGGGACTGACCAGTGGGTCATTGCATCCAGCTGGAAAATGGAAAGGAGTGAAGGAGACGAGGCATTTGCAATGACTGACAGCTGCTGTGTTATTCCTGTCTTTCCAAGGAGTTTCTTATTGAACCAGATAGAAAAGTGCAGAGCTCTGTGCTGGGATCTGCAGCCTGTCCTAGGCTGGGCTTCCCGGTGTCAGTCAGAGCAGATGGAATGGGGGAATCCAGCGGGGTTTGGACAAGCACGGGGCAAAGTCAATTTGGTAGGGAAAGAAGAAATTCAGTGAATCATGGGATGGTTTGGGTTGAAGGGACCTTAAAGATCACCTAATTCCACCCCTGCCATGGGCAAGGACACCTTCCACTATCTCAGGTTGCTCCAAGTCCCGTCCAGCCCAGCCTGGGGCAGTCCCAGGGTTATCTCAGTTCCAGAATTAACACATGACACACTGAAATCTCATTAATGACACTGGAAATGCCTCAAACAAACCCTGCACTCTGCTGCAAGGTTTGTGGGGCCACAGGGGGGATAAGAAGTTGTGCTTAGCTCTCCAGTCCTTTGGACATGCTGCTTATTTGCTCTTCCAGTGGGAAGTTCTCCCCCAGACCAGCTCTTCTGGATTTAACAAACTTGAGCAAAGCGTAGGGGAGATTTTCAAAGCTCAGGTTTGCTGCAAGATTTTATGAAAGAAACAATTCAATCCCTGTTAATTTGTCAGAATTTCCTCTTTGATTATTTCTGAATATCCCACCTGGAATCCATCATTCAATTGCAATCCAAGATCCCTTCCCAGCTGCCAGTGAGAAAAATATTACTTTAAATTCTGATAATTAGCTATGGCCTCCTCATTTTTTTTTTTTTTCAGTGCAACTTTATAATTTATATTTCATTCCTCTCCTGTTTTACTTTGTGAGCTTGGGTTTTTTTTCCCCCTTTTCTCCAATAAAATTCAACTTCTTTCCCTGCTTTCAGAAGTTTCTGGAATTTTTTGAGGTTCATGTTCCTCTGCAGATCATGCCACAGAAAACAATGATAATTATGTTAATCATTACCTAAGCTTTGTGTGCTCACATTTAGTGCTGTCACCTGCAGCTCCTTTGGAGCTGTTATTGATTCCCAGATCCAGGAGCACTGCAGGGTGTCTGGGTACATTTTGGATCTGAAGACCATTAAGTTTGTCAGTGGAAGCTTTAAGCTCTAATCTCAGCTTTGGATGGCTCGGGATGAAAAGGGAGGCTGGGGAGCTTTTCTTCCCTTCCCTCACTTCCACCACTTCTTGTGCCTTCACTAAATTTCTCCCAGGCTTTATCCCAGGGCTTTTATCCCTTTCTGCTCTGTCTCCCACCTCACCTCTTCCCCCTGCTGATCCCACTTCTCCAGAGGATGAATTCTTCAGCCCCAGACCCCATTTCCACTGTCTGTCCTCTGCCTGTGCCTCCTGTCAGGGTGGTTTTTTGTGACATTAAAGGCATTGCAAGGACCTCTTTTAATTCCCAGTCCTGCGATCCATCTGAAGACGCCTGGCTTTTACATTGGCTGTTCCAAGTGCAGGAGCAAAAGATGCTTTTATGTAGGAAAGGATTGAGAAGAAAGGTCTGAAAAGCTGGGAAAGCTCTTCTGCTTCCCTGGCACATGGATTCACTTCCACTGAGTTCAGCTCAGACTTGTGGCAGCCCGTCAAGTTCAGTGTTACTGAGCTCAGTTCTACTACGTGTTAATTATTTACTAAAAGCTTTGTTCTTTGTCTTGCTAAGTTGCAGATGCCGAGTTCCAATTCCATTTGCAGTCATGCTCCTGTATTTGTGGACATTCTACTGTACCTGGAGAACAGATAAATTCTTCAGGTAATTTTATTTTTGATTGATTTTTATGTTTCAGTAATGTAAGTGGTCATCTATCCAAATACTTGACCACAAAACTGCGTTTGAAGGTTGCAAATCCAACAGTTGCAAAGACAAAATACCTATTCAGGAAAAAAAAAAAAAAAAAAAAAAAAGCCTTGAAATGTCATTTTAAATGTTTGGAAAAAGTAAACTTAGTCTCTGATGGGCTGTCCAGAATGATCCATGCTCAGGGTAATATGTGCATCTTTACGTGGGTAGGGATGGGTGTCACTGCTGCCCTTGGCAGGGGCTGGAATGAGATGAGCTTTAAGGTCCATTCAACCCAGACCATTTGGGGATTCTGTGATCCCAAATGAAGATAATAATAATAATAAAAATAATAACAATAAACTGCTTTCTTCTGTCAGCAACACTTGCACGTGTGCTGAAGGCACTCTAAGATGCTGTCATGCTTTCTAATGACTGTAATTCATCATGGGAAGCCATCAGTTTGGAAATAAAATATTGCTCTGTGGCATGGAGATTGATGGCCATGTCCTATTTATTGATTGCACTATAAAAATGAAAAAAATGGAGGAAAAAAATTAATATTTTGAAAGCTGGTAGCACCAGGATAACTGATTTGAAATCTGCCATTTTCCTTTTTTTTGCAGTTCTCTATAATGTGGCTGCAACATGGAAAGAGACAGAAAATATGGTGTTATTGTGCAAAAGCCAACTTCATATTATTTTCTTTCCATATGTTTTTCAGTGCATTAAATATTTAAAACTGTGTCATCACTCCTCAGAAATGAATATACCTGTCACTCACCCCTATTAGGCTTAGATTTTGAAGAGCCCTGGTTTCTGTAGTAAAACCTTTCTGAAATAAGAGCAGAGCTGTTTGAACAAAGCACAGAGTAGGGCAGCTTGATTTTTTAACCTAAATAATTTGGATGTCGTCTGATTTTCTCATTTCTACTTATTTATTTTGGATGGAGGGAAGCTGATTCCTGATTCTTGGAGGTCATGGTGTCTCTGGTGAGGGGAGAACTGGCCCTTAACTAAATAAAGACCTTGGACTTGGGACAGGTCAGTGAATCCCAGGATCACCGAGGTTGGAAAAGGCCTCGAGGGTCATCATGTCCAAGCTGTGCCCAATCCCCAACTTGTCACCAGCCCTGAGCACTGAGTGCCACCTCCAGATTCTCCTTGGGCACCTCCTGCGATGGAGACTCCCAAATTCCCAACACTTGACAGCCCTTTCCATGAAGAAATTCCTCCTGATGTCCAACCTGAACCTCCCCTGGCGCAGCTCGAGGCCGTTTCCTGTAGGACAGGACAGGAGAACCTCAATTCAAACAAAAATTAGGGTTGAGGGTGACAGCAACATTGGAGTGGCTGCTACAAAATGGACTAAGAGACCCGTGGACGAATTTGGTCTCTCCTCTTCCCTATTTGGGAATAGCAACCGAGGTTTTTCCATAAATCTGAGTCACAATAATTGTGGATCAAATCATGTGCATTCTGTACATTTCAGTGACTTCCAAATTCAGCAGTCTGGTTTGATTCCGAGTGGGGTAGCCATGGTTACATCCACCCCAAAGCCATCTCCACTCCGGAAAAAAATATATGACCTTAATGTCTTTTTGTGAAAGTAGGAAAGCACAGATATATTTTCAAGTATCTGTATTTGTTAAATTCCAAATTGCCTTTCTAAAAATACAATTGTGAACTCTTTGGGAATTAGAAGGAAGACATCTATTTCAGAAGGCACATTTTGAAGAAATTTTAGGCTGAAGTGAGGCCCAAAATTCTGCCTTTTTGTTCTTCTCATGGAGACATAGGGAATGAAAATCCGGTGGCCATCGTTAGCTTCTGGTGATCAAAATAAAGAATATTTTCAGCTCTTCTTCCGCTTGAGCTGCTACTGATCTTAAAGAAACTCAGCATCTTTCTCCAGCTGCAAAGCCAAGGACCAAACTGTCTCATTAATTCCGTCATATTTTGGGGAGCCAATTAGCACAGAATTTGTTTCATACTGTTCTAACCCTAATGGCAGACTCAGATGTGGCTTAGAGGTTTTTAATCTTTTAATTCTTGCTTACCTCCAAATCTGGAAATTATTAAACAGTTTAAGAATTAGGAACCAAGTCGGTGTCAGTGGTTTTCTGGAGAAGGAGAGGCTCAGGGGGAGACTAACTGATCTCTACAACCCTGACAGGAAGGTGGAGGAGGGTCAACCTCTTCACTTGTCCCAAGTGAAGGAACAAGAAAAAAGGGCTTTAAGTTTCACCAGGGCAGGTTCAGATCAGATATCAGGAAAAAAAAAAACTCCCTGCAGGTGTGGTCAGACACTGGAATAATTTTCCCAGGGTGGTGGTGGAGTCAGCACCTCTGGAAGTGTTCAAGAGGTGCCTGGATGTGGCCCTCAGGGACATGGTGCATCCCACCCACCCCATATTTATACAGGTATTGCTCTGCTGAGTTCCAAAAATATTTGAGTTAAAAATAAACAAATCCAACATGTCCAGTCAAGGATTTGTTCTAAGCATCACCCACAGCTCCCAGGGTTTTGTTCCATTTTAATTTTGTTTTCGCACTACAAAGAGAAGCCTTTGTTTGCACTCGGGAAGAGCACCTGTGGAATCTTTAAACATTTTCAGGCATGTTTGAAAAGCTCAGCCTCGTGGTAAAGATTTAATCTATCAAAGTGGTATAAATAATGTAGACATAGCCTAAGGTGTCCCTTCTTCCCCTTGCAGGTCGGAAAAGAACAGAAGCGTCACTCTGGTGCATTTTAAAATATTGCTCAGGCAGAGCAGTGACAGATCCTGGGCTGGCCCTGAATTATGGGTGTCTGTTTATTACTGGTTATTTATGAGGGCAAAAAACCACACTTACAAACCACCAGGATCCAGACCAACATAAACAGCAAAATAATGTCTTATTAAAAGCCCTAAAAAAGGTTTACCTCTAAAGGTTTTGCTTTTTGAGTAATTAAAAAGAATTGCTCAGCAGAGGTTAATTGATTTATGTTTGACAGCTGATGTGGTGCTTGATGGATGTCTCTGGAAAACTAAATCTCCAAGACAAAGACACCTTTTTGTAAGATTTAAGTAAAAATACCTGCAGCGTGCAACGTGAAATGTCCTTGCAAAGTTCCAAAATAATCATGTTTTGCCAAAAGTCTGTTTTCGCAACAGAATCCAGGAAAACAGCTGCAGGTTTTGTTATGGATGTGCTCCAGAGTGAGCTCACAGATCCTGTGAGGTTCCCCTTGTGCTGGAGAGGTCATTCCTTAACAGAAAAAAATAACTCCAAAACTTCCCATTTTTATTAATTATCTGCATTTCCTGTCATGTCTTGAAAGTTTTCTTTTAGCCTGGACATCGATGAAGAGTGAATTTGGATTAATTTAATAAGCATAAACTTCATTATTTCATACAGTATTGTGTTCATCATACTGGGATTCAGAAAGATGTTTCCTACTACAGAAAAAATTATTGAGAAAGGTGATAATTTATGGGTGAATGGCTCAAGTGAAAGGGGAACCAATGAAGGTTGCTTGGGGTGTACAGCTGATGAGGAGCTTCATGTATAGCTCCTTTTATAGGGTACTCTGATAAAACGTGGCATTTCTTTCCCTAAGACCTGAACGTGTGAAATGTTCATTTTATAGCATGAGGATTAGAGTTGAAAAAGTCATATTTATCTGCTGCTGCCTCAAACATCCCGAGCTGCAAAAATATCCTGCTCGGCGTCTTTGCCAGGTATGTGCTCCAAAGGAAAAGCACAGCCCCCAAACTGGGAAAAATGTTTAAAAAATGGGTTTGGGGAGTGGTTTGCGTCGCTGGGAATCAGCAGTGGTTTGTGGGCGTGCTTGGGGTGTCTCTCTGGGTTCTGTGCCAGTGCAAAGGGGCCCCCAAAGGTGGGATGGAGGGCAGGCTGTGCTTGGAGGGGTTGGGGCACGTCCTGAGGATCGCGCTCCTTTTCAAGCCCGTGTTCCCAGACAGAGCCGGAGCAGCGCGAGGGTAGCGCTGACACTTCCCCACGTACCCAAAGGAACTGCAAGCCCAGACTTAGCAGACACCTGCTCCTCCTTTAATTTAGCTTTTTCCAGGGGAACTAAGCCTGTGGAGGGTGTTGCTGTCATGCCTTGTTCCCGTCGCCTTCCGGGTCTGCTCCGGAGTGACAATGTGTCCACAAGGAATTTCTCCATCTCACCCTGTGGAACAGAGCTACCCCACCTGACTCGCAGCAGCCCTCATCCCTGAAGGTTCAAAAGGTTCAAATAACTGGTGATGACTCAGAAAATATGAGGCTGAAACTTTTATCCTTGGAGATCCGTGTGAGATTGGACACAAATAACTGCGGCGTCTGACCCGCGCGGTGTTGGATGTGCCCATCTCACAGTCTGGGTTTCCACAAATACTCTCAGCACCTGAAGGATGAAGGTTTGGTGGTTTGAAAGGCTTGAGGAATAAGAGGCAGGGAAAGGAGCTGATCCCCAGCCCAGTGTTGCTGTCATGCATTCAGCAGGTGCTGCTCTGTCTGCTCTGGAGTCTCAGATTAATTCTTTGAAAGCTTTCAGCCACATCATCAGTGGTGTGGAAAGATGTACAAGGGCAAAAAGGAAAGGGAACAGAGAAAACAGTGGTTTTCTGCTTCCAGGGCTGTGAATGGGAAAGAAACCAGCTGTTCTGCAGCTTATGGGGTGCATCCGTCACTGAGGGACACGGCGCAGCTGGAGACGTGGGGAAATGCTGTGTGCTTCACACAGAATCCTGGGATCACAAAGCCTGGAAAAGCCTCTGAGCCCATCCAGTCCAACCACTCTCCAGCACTGCCAAGGCCACCACTGCCCCATGTCCCCAAGTGCCACATCCACATGGCTTTGAAGTCCCTGCGGGGGTGGGGACTCCCCCAGTGCCTTGGGCAGCTGTGACAAGGTTTGGTCGCCCTTTCGGAGAAGAAATCTTCCCAATATTGAACCTAAACCTCCTCTAGTGCAACTCAAGTCCGTTTCCCCTCGTCCTATCCCTTGTCCCCTGGGAGCAGAGCCTGAACCCCAGCTGACTGCACCCTCCTGTCAGGAGCTGTTGAAATAGTTGAAGGAAAAGCTGTTGTTGGGGAAAATAAAGTCCCAAACGAGCCTCATTTTCCCCAGGCTAAAAACCCTCAGCTGCTCCTCATCAGACTTTCCTCCAATTACCTTCTGCCCTGGGGTTTACCCCATCCCTAGATGGCTTTGGTAGGGTTTTGGGTGGTTTGTTAGGGAAAGCCAAGTGGGGAGGTAAATCCTGCTGGGAATTGTGTGGGGAATGCCCTCCAGCCCTGCTCCTTTGTGCTGTCCCACCTGGATGAGAAATGCCACCTCTTCTGTGTTCTGGACACTGCACAGAACCATTTGTATGAGTGATGTAAGTGGCTTCAATTTATTACTTCAGCTTATTGAAATTGCTCTTAACTCTGCTGTTGGCAAATACAAGTCAGTGAGGTTTTGTTGTTTTAGCAGGGAAAAATCCAGAGTGAGGAATGGGCTACAGAGATGAGCATCAGGAGGATCTGTAGTGTTTGGTGTAAAATATTTGGGTTATTTTGGTGGGGAAATACTTAATATAGAAAGTAGTAGATGAAATAAAATAACAGAAAAATATCTAAGGCCCAGCCTGACGCAATAAAATCATTTTGGTGTCAAAGCCCAGTGTCAACAGCAGCCCTGGTGCTTGAAGTCATCTCCTTGGTCCTCCTGGGATGAGCTTCACCCCTTCGAGGTGCAAGTACAGGAAAATTGTTTCTTTTAGCTCTTAGGGATTTATCAAACAATACAACCAGTGTATCTCTTCTCTGCCAATGAAAATCACTTTTAACACGTCTCCTGCTTTTCACTCATGGAAATGAGGTCGGAAAGTTCACGTGTTCCTGTCCCACCATGCCAAAGTTCTGTAATGGAAGCTCCCACTGCCTCCAGATTTTATATTTCAGCTACTGGCTTTGTAGAGATGAAAAATTTCTATCACCCTGTAAAGTAATCCCTGTTAAACCTTCTAAATCCTGTAAAGTTTTTTAATTCCTGAAAACTTTTCTATCTCTCCTTTGGTTTTTACATGCCAAGGATTGAAGTTTTTAGAGGGAGGTATTAAAAACTGGGAAAAAAAAAGTCATATTCACTTTCAGGTACAAAAATTAATTAGCCCAAGAATTTCAATTTTCATAGTGGCAAGTCATACTAAATTAGCTTTCCTGTGGGAAAAAGAAAAGTTCAATTAAAACAAAAGACCTGTGTGGAAGAGATTCTGGAAACTATTTCAAGTTCAGTTTTCAGATGGGTGACAAATTAAGAGGGATATTAAGATTTTATTCAGGTCTGCGCTTTAAGAAACTTTTAACTTATACCAGAGAGCAAAAGATAAATAGAGTCAGTTCTGCATGACTTCTGATATAAAAACTAATAGGATGGAAAATTACTTTGAAGTAGAAGTGGCTCGATATTAGATAATTAACAGTGCTTAGTTGGAGTTCTGTAACAGCTGAGTGACAACAAGGGTGTTCTCTGTCTATAACCTGAGAGCAAAGGCTCTTATTGATACAAGTGATTTAAAAACATTCTAGTTTGGGTTTTTCCTCTTGTTCCTCACAGTGTTCAGTGCCCAGATATCGTGGTGCTGCTCAGAGCTCGTCTCAGGGTTTGATCCAGCTGGCCAGACTCATCCCATTTATCCTGGAAAACTTATGGAGAACATAAATTCATAGTGGTTTTGGTCCTGACTTCTGTGAGGAGAAGTGAATAATTTCTGAGGTTCATATAGCCTGAGTTAGTCCTTACACACTCAAAATTCACCAAAAATTTAAATTATCTCATTTTAGTCTGGAACAACTCAACTTTTCATGTGGGAACAGCCTTGGGTGGATAAAGTTTTCCAGGTTTTTGATGAACAGAAGGTTCTCAAAAGCGCCGTGAGCATCTGATGGAAAGTCAGAGGCAGTTTTATCTCTGTTGATGAAATCTCTGATTGCAGAGAGGTTTGCATGAGCACAGGAGGTCAGGGCAGAGTCTGGAGGATGGCAGAGGAAGTTCAGTATTTTTTCCCTGATGGTTTTGACTCATGTCCTGCAGCATGCCCTGCATCCTGAGCTTTCTCTGGCTGCCTCTTCTGGTGGACAAGGAACAGCTGCTTTGGGTTTGTGTATGAAAATTGATAAGAACATGAGAAATGATCTCCTGGAACAGGCTTGGCCCAGCCTTCTGCATCTGGAAGTGCAGTGGGAGATGCTATTCAGGGAGAGCAAAATTTCCACAGAAACACAACAGCTCGGAGCTGTTGGGGAGCACCAGCAGTGAAAATATCGAGGCTGAGCTGATTTTCCTTTTCCCTGCCTTCCCCGCCTTGATGCTGGGTGTCAGGAGAACATCAGGAGTTCATTTTGACACTGGATTTCTTTTTGGAGCTGTTGATTAAGTTATTTTTTTCCTTTTATTTTTGGCTTAATTTGGAATAATTTTCATGACGTCTGAGGGCTCAGGCATTATGTTACTGTAGTTTAACCTTCAGTTTGGTCAGAAACCCTGCAGGGACTTACTTTGGGTTGGGTGAGATGGTTGGGTCCTTAACCCACAGAAATTTGCTTGAATCCAAGAGAAACAGTGGTGGGCTGGATGTGTGGTGTTTTGGGAACAGCCATGGAGTTAAATTGTTGGATGTGGAAGATCCTATCTTTGGTCTATCCCCATAATCCCACAGATGGATGGGTAGGAATCTGAATAATGGGAAAACACCTTTGCTGGGGTTGGAAGAACCCAATAACTCTTTGAGGCGATAAAGACAGTGGAAGAAAATTCTGGAAAACTCAAAAATCTGAGCCTGCAGGAAAGCAGGTGTCAAAAGGCAGCAGGAAACAAGGACAAAATAGTGAGAAACATTTTCCAAGGGTGTTGTTTTCTCTATCAGCTCTCAGACTCAAGCTAATCAGAGACATTAGAAATTCAAAATGTTCCACCATGGCCTTTCTCAGAGCCAGGTTTTTGTGGAGACCTTGTTTTCCCCAAGAATGCCCCGAGCCCTGCCTGGCTTTAGCATGGCTGAGCCCAAATTAACATTCCATTTTGGCTGCTCTGCAGCCACAATCTATCTGTAACAGGAGATTTATCCCTGCAGCTGGAGTGGCAAGTGCCTCAGAGAGATGAGGCCATCGCCACCACACAAATATTTTCTTTTTCCACGCTCACCCTTTGAAGGGGTCACACACAACAGTATTCAGGACAAAATTATACAGGAGGAGAGGCAAAATTTCTCCCTTTTTTTCTGGCAGTGGTTACTTCTTCTTTTAATGGTAGGGTTAAAGAAGCAAATTCTGTTTGCAAGTAACTAGCAAAAAAAAAAAAATTATGGTTAATATGGTTTAATAAGTATTTAGCACTCTGGTTTGCAAAATACCATTTATATTTTTTTTTTTCTGTTAAGAATGTTCCCCAGGAAGAACAAATCTCTCATGAAAACCTCTTCTAAAGAAGAATAAAAATGGTTTTTATGTGACAAACTCCTGAATTAAGTAATACTTGGATGTTGAAAGATCACAACAGAGCTGGAACAAAAGAGAAAAATCTGACTGAAGAAGCAAATCATTCAAATGTGCCTGGCAAAGGGTATTCAGGGTTTGCTGTCTTGAGGGTTTTCACCCATCACTCAGGCTGCTGTCACTGTCTGTAGGAAACAAAATTCTTCAGAGTTGCAGCTAAAGATTGTCTTCTCATCAGGGCAGGGAACCAGTGGGAAAGATCTGTGTCCTTCCTTTCTCGTCAGGAATTTGTGGATTAACAGCGTGGCTCAAGTCTTTGGGAATGAAATTTGACACCAGAAGCCTTGCAGGGCCTGAAGGGGCTCCAGGAGAGCTGGAGAGGGACTGGGGACAAGGGCTGGAGGGACAGGACCCAGGGAATGGCTCCCAGTGCCAGAGGGCAGGGATGGATGGGATATTGGGAATTGGGAATTCCTGGCTGGGAGGGTGGAGAGGGGCTGGCACACATTGCCCAGAGCCGATGTGGCTGCCCCTGGATCCCTGGGAGTGTCCAAGACCAGGCTGGACAGGGCTTGGAGCAGCCTGGGATAGTGGAAGGTGTCCTGGGCATGGCAGGGGTGGGATGAGACAGAAATCCTTCCAGGATTCTGTGAGGAGAGGGGAATTTATGCTCCAAGGAGCAGCTGATGGTCAGAGCTGTGAGGGGGAGCTGCCTGGGAGGGGCTGGCTGGAGGATTTGGAGATGGAAAGCACACGGGGCAGAGCTGCAGGTGCACCAAGGTTTCTCACAGCAGCTGGAGGAGCGCTCAGAATTCCAGTGGGTGACCTTAACCAGAGCTGGCAGGGCAGCTGTTTGGGTTGGGAGCCATGTAGGAGATTTCCTGGAGAGCATTAGGGACAGTTCAGGGGTATTTTCTCCCTGAGCTGAGCTGTTTTAGGGGGATGCTCTGCTGGATCTGCTGGTGATGAACGAGGAGGAGCTGATGGGATGTGCAGCTCCAGGCCAGCCCTGGCTGCAGGGCCCTGGGGATGAGAACATCCCAAACCTTTAAACACCGTGGGAAGGGAGCAGGGGGATGAGCAGGGATTGATCTGGCTCTGCCTGGAGCAGGTGTTTGGAGCAGGCACCTCCAGAGGTCTCACAGCCGTGGCTGCTCTGTGAGCCTCTGGTTTCTCACTTTGTACCAAAACTGGAAACTAAGAGAGATTTATTTCATGAGCCCCAAATCTTTGTCCCGTGGATTTGCTTGACTGTTTGCTGATTTGTAGAGCTGGTTTTTGGTTTGTTTCTTTTTTTCCCTAACCCTTCCATTGTGTTGTAACCTGACTTCTTGGGAGTCAAATTTGGGTTCTGGTTCTTTATCACAAAGGAAAGGCAAAATGCAACCCCAAATCCGACCTATGGGCTGCTCTGCTTCTGCTGGACTTTTAGTCCTAATAACCTCATCTAATATATAGGTTCACTTTAGCCTGTTTCTGTTGAACCATTAAAATACAAAGGAAATGAGAATTCATGTTTGTGCTGATAGAAAATGCAGATATTGAGAATTTTATGAAATGGCTGGCTATAATTTTAGAGCATTAAGATAATTGACTGGCCCTATCTACCAGTGCTGAAATAGAAATATCTTTAAATTTTCTCATTATTTTACTCTTTTTGACACCTTTGTTCTCTCATCTTTCAATACTCAGCGTTTTCACTCAGTTTCTACTGCATTTGTGGGACGTTACAGTGGTTGGCCCTTAAATGTTACAATTATTTGGTTTTAGGAACTAGATCAGTTAATTAGAAAAAAACAACCCACTAATGATGTTTGCATTTAACAAAAATTTTGTATTCCTGAACTGTATTGGGCCAAAATTGATTCAGCTACTTTGCATTATTTTTTTTATTTATTTATTTTTTTAAAAATTTTTCTTTTGAAAATGCATTGCCTTTTTTAAGGTAAAAAAAGTGTATTTTTTCACCTTAAAAGCTCTTGATATGCTTGGGGAGGCTGATACCTGCAACCAGGCAAGGAGCTTGAGGTTTAGATTATTTCCCAAGAGCTACAATTCTTCCAAACCACTAGGCAAATTTATATGGAATTAATTGTCCTATCCCTGCCAGCTTTCAAAGTCTCAGCGAATACGTGGATTCAGATGAGAATTTTATAACTCCTGTTCAGATTTTGCTAAGTTTTGATGAAGCTTTTTTGGGTACTCCCTCTAGTGCTGAAGGTGCTGCATGGCTGAAAAAACAAACACAGATTTTGTATTCACCAGCCCAGGGAACAAATTAATTTCATCTTCTATTTCTTTGCTGTTTCAGTTCCTTTTGGCTTTGCTCTCATGGGAACTTAAGCCCATTTGAGCTGGTGGCAAATGTGTTGTTTGACCAGCTGTGCTTGAAAAATTAGGTTTAAGTTGGTCTTTAAAGATAGAGTTGTTCCAAAATTTGCCGAATAGAACAGAGCAACAAGAAAAAGCCTTTGCTGTGGGTCAGTGCCTGATCACTAGACAAAATGAGGGGTCCCTAAATTAATCTTATATTCAGGCATCTATTTGTTTCAGTTCCTTGCAGCCACTTTCAAACTGGGGCTGGAAAGAAAGACCTGGATGAAAGCAACTCGGATTTTTCAGTTACATAAAACTCTGAAAGGCTTTTACAAATTGCTTCTGTGTGGGAGGCAGCTTGCTGCAAAGCTGTCACTTGAAACTTTATCAATCAGAAGACAGTGCTGGTTTTAATTATGTAGATTTTCAAAGTAAAATAACTTTTTTTTTTTTTTTTTCCCCTTGCCTGAAAATGTAGAACAGAGTCAGGTGAGATCTGGAACAATCTGAAAGATTTTTGAAGAGTTTGCTGGGTTTAATTGAAATAGCTTCAAAAAAGCTGGCTTTTATGAAGTGTAGTAGAGTCGAAGCGTTTTTACCTTTCTTCTTTTTAAAAGAAAGGCCTTTTTCTCCTTGTACATTGTGCAAATTGTCACTAACTTCTAATTATCTCTCTATCCAGCCATGGTGCCCATCTCAGTGCTGTAAAGATCTCCACCCTCTGTGTTTTTATGGCCTGATTTCGGTGCCTTGAGCCCTAAAATAATGCGATGCTGTAGAATTCCGTGTCGGTCGAGGCGCAGCGGGGGCTGCGAGCGCTGGGCTCTTTGCAGAGCTGTGACAAATCCCCCTCCTGGCACTGACACACTCTGCAGTTGTCACCAAACAGGTAAAAGCCCTGCAGACATCCTGGAGTGTGCTGGGAAAGCTCCAGAGCTCTGCTAGAGATGCCACGGAGCTCCTGCATCTTCAGAGAGCAGCAACAATGAGCAGGATTTTATGCTGCTCTAGCAGGAGAGACGGTGGGAAAGGAATGTGAATTAATCATGAACACTCCATTTTGCTAATGTGTTTGGTGATGGGGGAGAGAGACAGACAGAGTGTTTCCTTTTGCTCTTTTCCTTTTTGGGTTGTTTGACTTCATTAGGAGTTGGATTTTGCTGTTTGTTCTCACTCTGGGAAGCAGGCAGCACTAACATGTCACGTCGTGGTGACGGATGTGTTCTCCAAAGCCTCTTCTCCAGTGTTTATTGTGCAACACAGTTGGCACCACTACCTGTTGAAGTTGGATAAAGTCATGATTTCTACCAGAAAAAGGCACTTAGGATCTGATTTCTGCTGGTTTTGACACCGGCTTTTTCTTCTCCCAATTTTCACATCATCTTTCTTAATTCCCTCTCCTCTGGCAGTGCTGTCCTTCTCCTCAGCCTGGTGCTTGTAGGTTGTCTGAGAAATCCTCCCGGAGTTTGTTACCCAGCGTGGGGGTGACTGAGCTCTGCATGGAATAGCTGCTGATAAAAATGATGGATTGCAGCTCTGCTTCTGGGCTGCTTTCACAGGCTGGGCTGGCCCAGTGCTCAGCTGGGACAGGGTCACAGCTCCTCACCCCCTGACTCTTTGCAGACTCCCTTTGTGAGCTTCCATTGCCTTTTCCATGTCCTTTTTCCGCCTCTGCCTGGAGTCAGCCTTCCTGCCACTTCCCTTCCCCCGGCTGCTTTGTCTTCTCCTCCAGCTCTGCTTTAAATCACGTTGTATTTTTGGATTCTGCACCTCTGAGGCTGTGACCTCTCCAGTGAACTTGAAGAATGGGTTTTTCTGTGGCTGGGAGTCTCTCGGGGTCACAACTGCTGCCTCTGCTGTCTGGGAGTGGGGCACATCAAAGTCGACTGCCCCGGTTTCCGGCATTCGGACTCGGAGCCAAAAAAAGAAATGTGGCAGTACCTTTGGGAATTTACGGCTCCCAACCCCTGGGTTCTTTCAGGTCACTCAAACAAAGGTGCCAACTGCTGTGGATGAGCTCTTTTATCCCTCCGTTGCCCAAATTCCTGGCTCAGCACAAAAATTAATCAGGAGTGTTGTGGATGTAAAGGCTGGCCCCAGAGAGGTTCCCACTGCTCCAGAGATCCCAATCTCCATCTCTGCCCTTCATTCGTGCTCCAAGACCTCTGAGTGCAAAGACATTCCAAGAGAAGCTCATCTGAGCGCTGGCTTCCCATTCTCAGGCTGGCAGAGAAGTCCTTGAGTCCATCCATGTAATCCCAGGGAAAGGGAATCTCAGCAGAGCCCTGCTCCATCCTGAGGCCAAGGAAAGGTTCCCAAGGGAACCCTGGAGCAGCACATGGAGCTTGTGATGATCCCCTTGATGCTGCAGTTTATCAATTCCCACCTGGCCCTCGGTGCCTTCAGAGCAATCATGCTGCTGCAGGAGCCATGTCCAGAAACTTCTCTGGAATACAGTCACGGAGTCATTTAGGCTGGAAAAGCCCTCTTAGATCACAGGGCCCAGCCCCTCACCAGCACTGCCAAGGCCACCGCTGACCCATGTCCCCAAGTGCCACATGCACATGGGTGATAGGTCCTTGCAGGGATGGGGACTCCCCCCCCTGCCCTGGGCAGGTGAGCCTTTTGGGAAGAAATTCCTAATACCCAACCCAAACCTCTCCTGGCGTAACTTGAGGCCGTTTCCCCTTCCTGTCCCTTGTTCCCTGGGAGCAGAGCCTGACCCCCACCTTCCTCACTGCTCTCCCAACTCCAACAAGATTTGAGGGACTCACCTTTGAGCCTGTTCTTGGTTTCTGAGCCCAAGGAAGGATGGATTCAGAAATCCACATAGAAGCCAAATTCCACTCTCTTGTTTACTTGTCTGTGAATTATGCCTGGAAATTACCTAAATTTATTTGCAACTAGTTGAGCATCTTGTGATTCATAGGTGTCTTCCCAGTAATACTGCAGTTGATGGTTACTCACATCTAGCAAAGCCTCCAAATTTTATTTTCAAGCTGCAGGCTGTGAAGTGGGATTGACAGTTGCTGAAATTTATGGCATTTGTAGTTGCAAAAGAAAATGTATTTGAAGTAGCACCCAACTGTGTTTGGATTATAGGTTATACACCCAGAGCACTTCTGACATTTCTGCACTACCCCAAACGGAGAAGGATGAGCAGAATTCACCATTTAAAGATTTGGGTCTAAAAGAAGGGGTCTAGAAGTGGGCAAAATCTGTTCTTAAAATTCTCTCACCTCGTTTAGGAAAATGGGGTGATTTAAAATGCCATCCTGAGATTGACATGAAAATTTGAAGCCTGTATCAGCGACTGTTATGTAAATGGTTCTTGAAAAGTCTCTGGATCATTTACTCAGAGGTGTATTTAAAGGAGGAAATGACTTATTCATACATTGTTTCATGAACTCATACTGTGATTTATTTTTTTTTTCCAAGGTACTTGAAAGGAAGCTCAGAGGATTATGAGAGTGTAGAAAGCCACGTGATAAACAAGGGCAGTGGAGTGGGTATGGAGGTGACAGGAAAACAAAGCCTGGCAATAAACACTGAACAAACAACTGAGACAACAAAACAAGCTGAATTAAATTGCTGATCCAAGGCTTGACTTGAGGTCTTTTCACTGGAAATGTCAGAAATTCTTTCAAGACTTTGACTTGCAAACAAATGAAAGTTTCCAGGGAAGATGCTCTGATAATATCCACCTGTCTGAGGACACCTGGGGTTAGGAAAGATTCTGGTCTTTTTATAGGGTATTGTGTGCTTTTAATCCTTGAGAAATGATGATTTTTTTATCTAGAAGGGCATTAGGAAGGACCAGCCAGGGCAGCTGGGAGTCACTGGGATGCTTCAGTCCTGTGACCCATTTGATTACCTGGGTAATAAGCAAGGAGGGACCAGTACAGAGATCCTTCCCATAATAGCACTGCTGACCCCATAATAATGTATTTGTGATTTGATTTATTCTTCCTAGAAATCTTTTTAATATGTCTTTATTGCTTCTGATTTAATTAATCCCTCTCCAGCTCTTCTTTATCTGGGTTGCTCTGTTTATCCAGCAGCTCATGTAGCCACAAGGTTACTGTAGCTCAGAGGAGCTTTATATGTTTTATATCTTTCATTAGCAGGGTTTCTGTTCACTTTTTAATACTTTCTTAATTCCCATATGCTCCACGTCTGTGGGAAACATCAAAACATCTCATTTAAAAGTAACTTGGTAGAGAAATACTCATAAAGAAAACCCAGTTTGCTGTAATTTCCCCATTTGTGCACCAGGTTCATGTTGGAAGCTGTGTCCATAGGAGAGAGGCACCATGGACTATGTTGGATTGGCTGTTTCTGCTTCTCTGAAACTTCAGCTGAAGTATTAAACTTACCGTGGGCTTTTCTTTAGGCTCAGATTAATTCCTAAGTTAACAGATACAAGCACCATCTCTAATTCTACATTTGGGCTTAACTTTAAATACACTTTTATTCTTTGCTCTTAAATTGTTTTACTGCTTATTAATCATTGCAGATCAGTTTGACTGGATGGAAAATAAAGTCTGGAAAAGGCTAAATCTTGACTGCAATGAAAATATATCTTTATATCTGATGGAGCAAATGCCCTGAGGGAATAGATTTAATTCAGCAAGGGAGGGGTGGGTTTCAAAAGCTTTTGTCTTCTGCCCTCTCACAGACAAATTTTGGCTGAAAAAGAGTGTTCTGCAGCTGAGTATAATCAATAACTTGACTGCATTTCCTCAGGCTCCTTCAGGCTGAGGTTTAATTTGGTGTCTTTCTGGAATCTGTGCAGACCCTGTCAGAATCACAGACTCATTAAGGTTAGAGAAGACCCCCAAGATCATAGAGCCCAACCTTTGGCACAAGCCCTCTGTGCCTGACCAGGACTTCAGTGAACAATTTTTTTCCTAATATCCAATCTAAACCTCTCCTGGCACAACCTGGGAGAGGAACTTGGTGTGGAAGGAGGAAGAGTTTCCAGCGAGGGTGGAAATTTGTGTGGGCTGGGGAAGATCGGTTTGTTCTGGGACCCTCAGGGGGAGACTGACTGCCACTCCTTCAACTTGGAAAAATATTAAATTTCAGGGATCCCTGGGCATTGCTGTTGTGATATTCTCAGTTTTATCTGAGTTTTACCTGGCAATGAAAATTTCCCAGGATGTCAGGGTGACTCTGAAATGCCGATACCTCGTGGACACAAATTGGAATGAAACCACTGCCGGCTACATCTGCTGCTGTCGAGATAGAGAATAACGCTGATAAATTTAATGTAGGGCTCCTACTCTTGCATTTTTATCTGGTCTTGGGATGCCTAACCCCAGCCTGGATGTAGAGCTGCAGAAACCTTCATGGTGTGGCCATTCATGTTCATCAGTGGCTGTGAATCAATAAACCAGAGTCCATGGATTTGCCACAGCCATGGAAGGAGAATTATGGCTCAGATCTCCTTGGCTTAATTTCTCTGTGTTCAGCTGGCTGTGGACTTGAAGACAAAGGTGAATATTCAGGGTGATGAGAGTGAAAAGGTATCAGAGATTTTCTCCTATTTATCCTTGTCAGTTGTACAGAAAAGACACTTTTAGATTGAAAACTCCTCTGTGCAATGCAATGATTGATTGTGTTATATTGGGAGTTATATTTCATAAAATGTAACTCAAGAGCTGAATGCTGAACTGTGGAAGTCTGTTTGCTCAGTGCCCCTTTTCTGGGGCTGGTTCAGAAATGTCCTTGGAAGAATCCTGTTGTTCTGTGCCTCCCTCAGAGCTGTCTCCAGTGAGCTGTGGAGGAAAAGGGTGCCCTGAGCCTCCGTAGCTGGATTTAAACAAAGATTTACTCAATGCAGACACTATGATTGGATTTTGTGGTATTCTATGCACGGGCCAAACAAGAGAAATCTTGTGTTTGAAAAATCAGTTTGTGGCAGCAGGAAGAGCTTAGTCATGGAACCTCGGAGTTGCAAGAGGCAGGAAAATGGTACATGGGGAAAATTAAGCTTAAATCAAGGCATTGTGATTAAGATTTAATCCTTGTTTTTCAGCAGAGAAAAAATGTGTAACTCAAACACTGAAGAAAGTACAGTTATAAATCTGAATAATAAATCAGGCATGTGTTTAGGCAAAGACATTGCTTGTGTCCCTCTTGAAATATAGATCTGCGGTATTTCTTATTCAAGTGAGGAAACAGAACTTCAGGACATTAAAAACAAAATTCTTTGCTTGGCTCCGCAAAGTAATAACTCACCCAGTCCATCTCCATGTGATGCACACATGTTAAAGAGAGATAAATCAAGTGATGATAAGAGTTATTAATTGTCCACATAAAAGAGCTTGGGCCTGAGCTCATGCTGGTGGAAGGGATGATCAAACCAGAGTGGAGCTTGCAGAGAAGGAGGCAAGAAAAATCCCTTTCCATGTGTCTTCCCAGATGTGTTTTGCCCTTCCCTCTCCTGGCATCAGCTGTTTGTCTTTATGCATGGTGTGGGAAAAGCAGAATTAACATATTCCTTATTTCACTGCTCTGTTTAGCCCCTTCAAACCCTGCTAAAATTCCATCTTACCTTTCCTCTGTGACCATGGATGAAATCTTCTTTTATTCAGCACCCCCAAAGAGCTGATTGGTTTGGGTCCTTTTTAATTTGCTGTCTGTGTGTGAATATTTATTTAGAGCTGAGATGTGGCAGTGAAACAGATGCTGATCTGGGCTCTGTGTTTCTTGCTCTGTGTATTAAGGTAAAAGAGCAATAGATGCGCCTTCAAATCCAACAAAACTGGGTTTTCTTTCTGCTTTATTGGACTGTGTCAGTGGTTTGTTGTTTATTTTTACTTGCTGTTCAGAAAGTGAAAATACCTAAGTGAATGCAAGTATAGACTTCACTGATTCTGATAGGCAGCTTAATAAATGAAGAAATAATAAACCCTAAATTTTTCAGTGCCACCGTGGCTCTGAGATCTGAAATGCTGAACACTTCAGAGGCAAAACAAGCTGGGCCCTTTATTCTGAGATTTTTGTGTGCAGTAACCCCAAATCCTCCCTGCTCTGAAGAGCCTTTTGTGCACACAATCACGTCTTTTAGGTATTTAGATATTCAAACCACCTTCTGTGCAGAAGCAGCAGAGATCAGGGCCTAATGGGACAAGAAGCAGAAGAAAGAGCTCATTGTCAGGAGGTAATAACTCCTTGTCATTCTCCGTGGGAGGCTGGTGGAGGTTAAAAAAATTGGGAAAGAGTGTTGCTAAGCACTTGCCGTATCTTGTCTTGGTTAACCAGGACAGCCTGGCTTTAAGATCTCCTCTCCAGTAAAATTTTAGGAAGCTGTCCTGCAGCCTTTTGCTGGAAAGTGAAACTGAATTTATGTAGTCAATCTTCTGAGAAAAGTAGCTATAGCTAAGTGTTAAAAATATAAAGTTGTCTGACTTCCCTGAGACCCTTCTGAAATATTTTGTCTCCATATTAAGATTGTCCCAGTAGCATCTTGTATTTGTTGCTTTTGATCCTCTTGATTTCAAGCAGCACATTGCTGTAATGCGATCCTGACCTCCCCTTTTTCTGGAAATGCCCGTTTTTCTGTAAATTGCCCGTATGGGGATGTGAGAGGGGACACTTTGAGGTGGCAGCATGGCCTTTCTTCATCAATTCATCACTGGTTGCTCATTATTTGGACTCTTCCTTCTCCTCCATCCTGGCAATGTGGAAATTCATTTCCCAACTCCAAACCTCATCAGAATCCCCTCCTGCAATGCACATCTGGCCATTGCCCTCCAAAAGCCAGGAAGGCTCTTTGACATTTGTTAGTTGGCTGATCTGTTTGAGAAATCTTACATAAACTCCAGCAGGGGAGCTGCCAATTCCTGCACGTTGGAGGAGAAATGCTTCCTTATTTGGAGAGGTTTGCTCCTACTCAGGGCCACAATAGTGGTTTCCAAACGCCTCTGGTATTTGATGACTGTGGCATAACTTTGGAGGGCTCTGTGTGCTTTGTGTGCCTCCTTTCAGCTGTTTTGAGTTCCCTGGGTGGCAGTCAGGAGAATTCTTGTCTTTGCTGCCTTTGGAGTGGAGGGGAATGAAGGCAGGGATGGGCTTGCTCAGTCCCAAAAACAACCTACAGAAAACCCCAGAATTAAACCACCTCCTGCATCCTCCTTTTTACCTGGATTGTTTGGTCATGCTGAGGAATAGAAGGCAGCAATGTGAGAATTTGGGGAGGGTCCTCACCTTCAGCATGGACAGGATGTCCATGGGCAGACGGGCTGAGTCCTTGGCACGGTGTGATCCCGCTGCGGTGTGGTGCCTGTGGTCCTTGGGACACGGATCCCTGTCCTGGGAAGGGGCTGGAGCTTCAGGAGTGGCTGAGGGAGCTGAGCCTGGAGGAAAGGAGGCTCAGGGGGAATTTCTGGCTCTGTACAACTCCCTGAGTCAGGCTGTGCTCCCAGGGAACAGGGACAGGAGGAGGGGGAACGGCCTCAGGCTGGGCCAGGGGAGCTCAGGGTGGATATTGGGAACAATTTCTTCCCAAAAGGATCATCTGCTCAGGGCAGTGGTGGAGTTCTCATTTCTGGGGGAGATTCAAGAGCTCTGTGGATGTGACTTTAGAGATGGTTTGAGGATCTTTTCCACCTGAGTCCATGATTCCATGGCCACCAAGGTCACTTCTTCAGCAGTGGTATGAGGCCACATTTGGGGGATGGAGCTGAGCCTTCTTCCATGGTAACTTCCACCAGTGGATCAAGTGCAGAAATGTCTGTAATTAATCACTTTTGCGGTCTGGGGTGGTGCTGCCAATGCTTTAATGTTGGGGCTTCAGAAATACAGTGGAAAAGAAAGGCTGAAGAATCCCTTTCCCTGACCTCTGTATAAATTCAATCCACCCCCTGCACGATGCTTCCCTCACTTTACCTATTTTTTCTCCTTTTATTCCATAAACTGTTTGTTTAGGAATGTGTGTTACTGTTTCTCTGGAATTTATTTGTTGCCATCTCCAGAGTTGGTTTTACATGTTTAATTTTATTATGTTCATGAGGCAACGTTGGCAGGAACGGCGCTATAAAAAGCGTTCATTTCATGGAGTGGTACAAACATGTTTTCAGCTGAATTGATGACACTGAATATCAAACACTTCTCATTTGCTCTTCCCCTTAAGGTTTGTTTAATGAACTAAAGTTTTTCTTATTACTTAGAGGTGCAGTTCCTTCTACCCATCCAGAAAGAATATAAAACATAATGTGCATTTATGGCTGCTATCTCTTGGAAATAACCTACTTAAGAACATTTCTCTGTGAATCTTGGGGTGTTATGGAAATTCCTCCACTCTCTTTTTTCTTACTGCTTCTCCCAGAACCTTGAACTCTTTATTGTGAATAAAAATGACTCTAAATGAGGAGATCTGTATTAAAAAGCCAGTTTGAAAGGTATCAGAATTTGGGTGCACCCAGAGAATTTGTTTGAGGTAATTTTGGGGATTGAGACCACCCTTTTTGGTCTTCAGGTTTCATCAGCACTGCCTGTGAAGAGCCATGATTTATTGAATTTAAATATATCTCTCCCTGGCAGTGGGGTTGTATTAATTAAAGTGTTCATTACTGTTTATGGTCTGATACTGTGCAGGAGGCCCTTCCTCAGGGGATTAATAAGGGCTGGGATGGAAACACCTGTGTTTCCAATGCTGTTTTCCACACATTGGTGTCTAGGGGCTCAGAGCAGTCCTGTCTCCATCCAGGACTCATCTTTAGGCTAATTAATTTTCTGGTGGGGCTGTCCAGGTGTGCCAGGTCACGTGGGGAAGCTGGGAAGGGGAAGAAGGGGAAAAGCAGAGCCTGAAGTCAGATGATCTCTGCTGCTTTCCCATGGACAGGTGTGGACATGCAGTTAATGCCTCATCAGAGGCTTGATCTCCTGCCCACCACTTCAGCTGACCTGGAATTTAGTAAATATTAAAAAGAGTTAGAACAAGCTGTTGCATAAACGACTGCGCCTTAGATCCTCACTCTTGTAACTCTTCATCCTCCAGTGTAGCTCCTTTTCCCTTATTCATTGACACAGCTCCATCTAGGACAGCTTCAGTTTGGGCAAAAATCAGTCATTTGCCCAAATTCCCTCACACCTGAAGCGTAAATTAAAGTCACCAACCTCAGAGTGCCAGGGCACACCAAGGATGGGCACTGCAAGAAGGAGATGCCACACGCCTGACTGAGCATCTGATAGACAAGGGAGACTTGGAAGAGAAAGTTTTGGAGCCAATGACTTATCAAAGCCTGTCAGAACAATCATTTTCCCCCCAATTTCAGTCAATTGCTGCCTGACAATTGAAAAGCAGGGATTCAGAGAGCGTTCACCCACGCTGGTGCCTGATCCCCAGTGCTCTGCAGCCATATCCTTCGAATAAAGAGGAAAAGTACACATATGAGGCACCAACTGGAGTTTGTTAAACATGGAGCATATGTGTTATTTAGATTTGGAATGCGGTGAGGTTATGAAACTATTCTTGGGAAAGAAGACAAATAAATTTCTAGCACATCAAAATAATTTGTAACAAATAGATTCATGAAAAGCTTGCTGGAAGATGGGGCACGAGGCACATGACAGAGCCCTGAAATTCAGCTTCCAACTGGAGCTTCTCCACCCTGCAATGATGGAGTTCAGGCAGTTTTAGGGATGTGATTAAACACAGGGCATGCTAATGATTCATAAAGGATTTAAATTTATTTCTGATGGACTTTGCAGCCTCCTGAGTGTGACTCGGAATCAGACTTCCAGTTCTCACCAAAGTGATTGAGTCTGAACTCAGAACTGCTCAGTGAGGAGTGAATTCCAGATTATTCATTATAAACTCAGAATTCCATTGAAGTATTGTGGTCTGGGCTTATCTGTCCATGTGATTATCAAAACCGATGGTAGACCTCAGAATGCAACGTGAATTCATTTTTTATTGTATGAGAAGGGGGGCAAAAAAGTTGCCAAAGGCTGCCCCCAACCCAAATATTGTACAGTGAATATCAAATGAGATCTGAACATCAGTGATTACATTTTTAGTAGGATGAGTGTTCTGACTGAAATGCAGCAATCTGTCACTTGGCCTTTCTGTGACATTCAGTGCATTGAAATTACCAGGCAAAGATTGCTTTTTGACATGCTAAATTAACTAAGTTGGAAATTGGAGCTTTATCATGGCTGCTAATTGTTACAGGGAGAGGGAAGAGTTGCTTGTCTTTTATATTCTGAGCAGGCTATTCAGACAGCAGTTGATAAAAAAGAATAATAAAACAACAATATTCTCCAAAAGGGTCATCTCTGGAAGCAGCGGAATTGGTTAAGAGAAACCACTTTTAATCTGAGCCATGGCAGTGCTGAACACTTCCCCTTCAATTCCAAACCAACCATCATTAGGGCTTGCTGTAAAGAGATGGAAGACCTGGTAACTCCATTAATAAGTGGGAAAAAAATTATTTAAAAGAATGTTTTAGACATTTAGAAGTTTTGGTTCAGCATGAATGAGGCTGTATCACTCCTAAGTTTTTTTTTTTGTCTCTTGGTGTTGTTTCTTCAGATATGTAAAAATCCAACTTAACCTAATGCTAAATGATTATGCTTCATATGCTTTGCAAAATCTGCTGCAATCACAACCCTTATGTTTTAGTAAAAATTGAATAATGCTTTGTGTAATTATGTTTCCTTTAGCATGGGCTATATTATGTTTGCTTTCTATTGATTTTACCAAATGCAATTTTTGTTTCCGAGACATAAATGATAAATCCGTGTAAATTGTGGCAGGTAATGGTACCAGGACCCTCTCTGTAAAGCTGAGATGTTTCAGATCTGAAATTCTATCTACTCAAGTAGTCACTATCTATAAATGTCAACAAACCTATTTATTTTTAGCTCCCAGACAAACAGGAGTTCTGGATAAACCTGTAAATGAAATTTCTGGAGGCTTTTAATTGGTATTTCAGTATCTACGTCAGTGACCTTGTCGTGAGGAACAGATTTCACTGATATTTATCAATTATCTGAGAGGTCTCCAAGCTTGGCTCCTATTCCTAGGTGTGAGATACAAATTCCTCGGCCTTATGCTAAGCAAATATTTAGAGAAATACTTGGCTGGTCTGTGTGGGAGAGTAATAGAATCAGAGAGTCTTAAAAATCCCAGACTGGTTTGGGTTGGAGGGGGCCTTAAAGCCCATCCCAATTCCACCCCTGCTGTGGGCAGGGAAACCTTCCACTAACCCAGGTTGCTCCAAGCCCTGTCCAGCCTGGCCTGGGGCAATTCCAAAGATGTGGTGAAATTAAGAAAGGATGAAATTAAGAAAAGATCCCAGTCCATGAGGTCTGTCAGTCCCTACTTTTACTGTTTACCAAACAGCAAGAGTTACCAAAGTGCACGAGATGACCCTAGACATTTTGGGGTTAATACTGTTTTCAGGAGAAAGCGGTGAAGTTTTAAGCTGTCCTTGACTTTGGGTGTTTATGTGCACGCCCAGAGTTTTTTGTCACTCCCCAGGGGCAGGTGAGCAGTGTGGGCAGAGCAGTGAGCCGTGCACGTGGAGCTGTGAACAGAACGCTCTGTGGGCAGCCTGACACTGCCAGGCAAAGGGAGATGAATGGAAGCATCAACTGCTTCACTCCTGACAGGATGGGAGTGCATGAATTAGGGAAGGCTCTGCTCATTCATCCCACTCCTGCTGCGGGAGGGAGCTCCAGGTGCCGATGGCAGTTCGATGTCAGCTGATGGAATTTGGATCTGTGAGGTGTTGCTGGTCCTGCTGCCCATCCTCCCCCTGGCAGTGCCATCCTGGGAACACACCCTGAAGGGAGGGAGTGGGATGATCAAAGGGAGGGAAAGCACAGCGTGTGATTTGTGTGCAGACCACACAGGCCTGTATAAATCTGCTCACTCCTCTGTTTGCATCCAAGGGAATAACTCTTACCCAGGATGGAACGGCGGGAATTCAGTGGGATGGTGTGAGCGGCATCCCTTCCCAATCCGTGTGGTCAGGGATGGGCAGTGTGGTGACAACACTGCAGAGCTCCTGCTGGGACTGAGAGTCTAGCAAGGGATGTAGAGCTTGATGTGATGCTGATGTATTTAAAGGTTAATTTAGAAAAATGGAAAATAGAATTTTTAGGAAACTGTGAGGATGTTTCCTTTGTCAGGTTTTTAGTTTTTCCAAATCTTATTTGGGGACAAAAGGAGCTCAAGGCACTGAGAGCTTGATCCAACCTGTGAAATCCAACGTGTGTGTGAGGAGGGAATGGGCATGGCTGATCCAAGGAAAGTTTTACCTTCCCTTCTTTCCTGGGCATGCAGTGTTGCCTTCACAAGATGTTAAATTCGTATTAACTCCTAAATGTCTGCAGACCTGCAGCACCACTCCTCCGAAGACATCCTTGGCTTCCCTGGGCTCTGGCACGGGTGTGGAGCTCCCATTACCAAATCTGTTCCCCGTGGGCAGGGTGGAGGAACCCAGAACTTGGAGATGTCCCATCCCTGGAAGTGTCCAAGGCCAGGCTGGACAGGGCTTGGAGCAACCTGGGATAGTGGAAGGTGTCCCTGCCTGCCCATGGGGAAGGGAACAAGATGGACTTCAAGGTTTCTTCCAACCCAAACCGTTCTAGGATTCTGTGATGATTATACATCAATAAATACATTAAATAAATGTAATTAATTAGAAAGATGAATGGCATAACGCAGGGAGCGAAGAAGTGAAGAGCAGAGAGGCCGTGTTGCTTTATCACAGGGATTGCAGCTTTTTAATTACAGACTAAGTTAGTTAATACAAGTAAAGGGAGAAAATGAGACCCCTTGTGAGGACGATACTGGGCACTGTCAAAGGCTCTCCCATTTCCTGTAATTAGTGGGTAGGAGGCCGTGGTGCTGCTCCCCTCCCGTTCCACCATCCGCCTTTGTACACGCGGAGTTAAATCGGAGCAGAGGAGCTGCGTGTAGGTGGAGGTTGTGTCTCTGAAGTTTTGTCTTGAAGCTTTTGGCTCATGAGGCCTCGTAAAAGAAGTGAGAGACTGAGGACAGGTGTGTAATCACGTTCCCTAATATTTTGGCTTGCGGTGCGAAGACACCTTTTTAAAGTAATTGTTATAATTAGAGTTTGCAAAACATTTAAAGTGACACAAAGGTGCCGTGAAGGAATGTGGGGTAGGAGAAACATTCCTTTATTTTAGTATTTCAGGAAGACTCTTGATAAACTGTGAATTTAACTATTGATAATTTTTTTTTTCAAATTTGCTCAGTATAACCGATTCTGTTTCTGAGGGGAACCAGAGTGGAGCAGGGTTCAGGGCCTGAAGGGGCTCCAAGAGACTTTGGAAAAGGAATGGAGTGGCAGGACGAGGGGGAATGAAGTCCAAATGACACAGTTAGAGGGTTAAATGGGATATTGGGAAGAAGGTCTCCCCTGTGAGGGTGGGCAGGCCCAGAGGAGCTGTGGCTGCCCCTGGATCCCTGGGAGTGCCCAAGGCCAGGCTGGAAGGGGCTTGGGACAACCTGGGATGGTGGAAGGTGTCGGGGGTGGCACTGGATGGTCCTTAAGGTCCCTTCCAATCCAAGCCATTCCACTATTCTATGTCTCAGTGCCATCTTCCAATAGAAGAATTCCTCTGGTTCCTGGCTCTTGCCTTCCCCAGCCTTGGGGCTCTGACATTTGGGAGGGGATCCCTCATCCCCGTCTCTGCACCCCGGTGTGCCCAGCAGGATTGTGAGAGCCGAGTGCTGCCGACAGCTCCTGCTTCCTGTGACCTCCTGCCAAACCTTGAGCCATCTGTGTGGTGGTAGATGAACATCCAGAAGTCAATTGTGGGGTTTTCCTCAGTGCAGGTTGCAGGAAAAGTTGTTTTGCAGGAAATTGTTGTTTAGGTGTTGGATTGAACGTTTGGCACGGGGAAGGAGTGGATTTAAGGCTGTGGGAAGCCCATCCAGCCCCCTTCACTGCTCATGGTGTTTTAGGCTGTAATTACAATTCCCTTTTCCATGGGAACCCCAGGTCATGTTGAGTGCACATGACAGCAGCAGGGAGGGGAGGATCACGATGCCAGAGCAAGCTCCATTTGACTCATTTAAGTTGTGACTTAAATATTGGAAATGTTTCTGTGCTGTGAAAAACCACCTTGGCTGCTTTGGTAATGAATGATGTCAGAATAGGTTGGTGGGAGACATTTGGGCTGTGTGGTTAAACCCTTTTGTGTGGCTATTTCAAAATACTTGGGGGCAGGAGGCAACATAATTTATATAAATTTATAAATTTATATAAAAGCTTTATGTCTCTCATGTCAAGGCTCAGTTTCGCCTTACTCTTTGCCTGTGAATTTGATTGATAATATTGGAGATAATAATAATAATAATAGCTTATCTTGGTTTTCAGACAGAAATAATGCATCTCACTGTTTTAACTATAAACTTCCTCTGTACTCAAATGTAAATGGGAATTTATTATTTAAAAAATGCACTTTTTTTTTTCTCAGCAGTTGAGGATTTCCCCTCTCCCCAGCTCTCCCAAGGTTTGTTTGGGATGATTTGGGTTTTGTGGAGGACCAGGTCTCTGGTTTTTGGTGTCCTCCTGGAACTGCAGGTTCTTTCCTGCCTTGTTTTGTCCCCCCTAAATGTGTGAATTTTTGAGGACAGGGCTCCCTCCCGTGGTGGCACCACGCAAACTTCAGCTGCTTCCCCTGCAAGGAAAACCCAAAATCCCCCTTTTTTCTCCCAGAACCAGCAGTTTTCACAATTTGTGTAGGGACCTTTCCACTGCTGGAGATGCTGAGAAAAGAGAAAACATCGCTGAGCTCTTCTGTTCCTTTTGACACAAACCATTCTGGGAATCTAATCCCCAAAAATCACGAGATTTCTATTATGCAGAGAACTTCAAGCTAAGCAATAGTAAGTGTTTAAGGAATTTTTTATTTCTGAGGGTTAACTATTCCCGAGGCTCCAAATAAGTTTTTAACTTAAACTTGCAGGAAACAGCCAGCAGGTTATTAATATGATTTTGTAGGAAAATCAGTGTGCTCAGAATAGGACAAAATTTGGCAATCAACTACTGTTTTGTCATGATTTTTAATTAAATTACATCAGTATATGTAGCGTGTCTATATATCATATATAGTGAACTGATAATATACATGGTCATATATATGAACTGATACTACGTTAAATATATAAAAGTAAAATATATTTGTATACATTTATAATCATTAAAACTCTATATAAATCTATTTATAAAAAAGATGTTTAATGTATTATCAGTTGAGACTGTAAAGTTTGGCTGTGGTTATTATCCATGTTCACCTTCACGATGTGGAACTTGGGTCTCCTCAGCATCCATTGCACCTCCAGTTTCTGCTTTTTTCCCTTAAAATTCAGCTGTTGAGCTCATCTTTCTTCTGCAGTCAGTGGGAACTAGTCCTGCTTTAAAAACTGAATTTTCATGGAGTTTAGCCTGGATGAGACACAAAAGGAAGACGGAATTTTCATCCTCCTCTCACTGTTTCAGTGTCGTAAGAGACTGTTTCATATTTCATAGCCAAAACTCGTATCATAAAACATCTGTTTTTTTTAATTGTAGTTATTTTCTTCTTTTGGGAAATTAGTGTTTCCTCTCTCCTAGTTTCACAATATTTAAAATTAGATTTGCCTAAAAAAGCATTTGGCTTGGGACTATTATTTTATTAAGATTTTCAGTTTTTATTTTCAGTTCAATAACAGATATTTCACTGACAGATTCAAAGCCTCTTTCTCTCTATGAATAAATTATTAAATTCTCAGCTGTAGATACTCAACCCCTCTCCTCCTGAGCTGGGGTGTGGGGCTCCAAGCTTCTCTTCCTGATGTTCAGAATTCCAGAATGGTTTGAGTTGGAAGAGTCCCTAAAGCTCATCTCGCTCCAGCCTGTGCCATGGGCAGGGACACCTCCTGCTAAAGGACAGCTTTTTTTGCTGTCACAAAATCCAATTTCCCAAAATACTGTCTGGCTGAAGTCAGATCTGCTCCTTGGCTTCATGGCCGTGGAAAACCAGACTTTCCACAAGTAGGGAACCACAAGCAAAGCTGCTTCTTCTTGCCTGATGGTGAACACACAATATTGGGAATTTTTTTTTCCATCATCTTTTCTTGCTGCAAATTAATTAGGAAGCTGAGCTCTTAACACTGAGAGCTCAGGACTCGTTTTGTCCTCTTTCCACTTGCCATGGGAGCGTGGAGAGGTGCAGAGATGGGACCCAGCACCCTCCAAGTGTCCGTGAGGAGCGTCTGTGCTGTGGTGCCCAAGGCCAGGGATCACTCCCGAGACAGATGCCTTCGGAGGCACAGACGTATGTGTTCCTGCTTTGTGAAAAAAAATTTAAAAAATATTAAAATCTATTAAAAAAAAAAAAAAAAGCCACCAAAACTCTTGCAGTTTAGACAGCTGGTCTGGCAGTTGGTAATGTGAAGGCCTATTAAAATATTTATGCTATTTGTTATTTAACTTCATTTGTTTTTTCCAAAGAATTTGGAAATGGGCTGATTCAATAAAATCGCATGAGGCCGCCCGGGGTCGGGAGTGACAAGAATTGGCAGAAATCTGGGGGCACTGGCAGCACAGGGGGCTAATATTCTGTCTTTCACTCTCTTCTGAAATCTCGTGGTTCTGTTTGCCTTCCGAGCGAGAGGAGGTGCTAATAAATACGCTGAAAATATTTTCACACTTCTGCTGGGTGGAATTTTGATTCGGGAGCTGGGGCACAAAGGCCGGGCTTCGCGGAAACTTCGGAGTCAGTGACAAGGCTCCCTTTGACTCAGCCCCAGCAGTGGAAATCAGCGTTAAAAATGACACCCCCACCTCAAAGTTTCAGGGATTTGTTATTTTGGGTGCTTGCAGAACTCGCTGTGTAGGTTTTAGTGTGGGGCCCAACTTCTAGAACTTCGCAGCTGTTCAAACCGCGATGCCTCAGAGCATGGACAAGTTTCAAGTGTAATTTAATTGTTTTCTGGCAGGGAGCAGCTCTCATGGAAATACAGAGCAGGTATTTGGGCAGGAGAAAAAGTAAAAACAATGAAATTGGGTTTAGCATCCTTGGGGAATGATGATCACAGAATCCCAGAACCCTTCACCTTGGAAAAGCCCCCTCAGACCATCGAGTCCAACCATTCCCAGCACTGCCACGGCCACCCCCGTCCCCAGGTGCCACATCCACAGGGCTTTGAAATCCCTCCAGGGCTGGGGATTCCACCTCTGCCCTGGGCAGCCGTGCCGGGGCTGGAGAACTCTCTGAGGGAAGAAATTCTCCTGATATTCACCTTAACCTCCCCTGAAAAAACTTGAGGGCGTTTCCTCTGGACCTAGCCATCAAACCTGACATCAGCACTTGAAAATTTACAAAATGGAGATTTTAAAAGTTGGAGGGAAGGAATCCAGGTGTCTACTCTGGCTAAAAGTTGAACAAATTGGATTGTTTCTCATGTTTGGGGAGCTTATGCTGGATGTGCACAACCTTGTGGCCTTCAGGGGCTCACCACAGACAGCAGGAAAATGGGAAAAATTCATGATGGAAAGACAATAAAAAAGGTGTTCACAATAATGAAATCCAAAAGAACTGTTCACCTACAATGACCAGGTTTTGAAACAAAGAGGAGGAATGTTGAGCATGAAAGAGGGGAAAAAGACGATAATGAATTTCCAGTTTTGCTTCTTTTCCAGTGCCTCATTTGAAGGACAAGCTTCCTTGAAAAATGATGCTGATTTATGAAAAAATAATGATTATCTAATCAATCTAGAATTCAACTGGATGTTTTCTAAGTCCTAATGCAGTGTTTTGTTCAACCCTTGGCTTAGGACAATCGAGGGCCCTGTGAAAGGTTCAGGACTTGAGCCCAAGGGGTCAAACTCGGGCTACGCTCAGAGGTGGTGACAGAGCCTGAACAAATGGTGCCAGACGTGTGGAGATCAAATTAGTAAAGCCTGGTTTCGTGTTAACCAGAGATAATATGGTGTGAAATCATTTAATTAAGGAAAATCCCCAGATATTCTGGGAAGCACAGAGGAGCAGACTGGAAGGGAGGCAGCGTTGAAGTGGTCAGGGAGTGAGTGTGGGCGTCTCCACGGCCTCGTGTTGCTGCTGGAGCAGCGAGGAGAAAGCCAAGTTGTGTTCCCTGGTGAGCTGCAGTCCTGCTGGATCTGCTGTGTGGGGCTCGTTTTGGAGAGCTGCTGTTTAAGGGCTGATCTTTATTAGGGCTTTTACACCACGACAAGTTGTTGTTGAACTTTTATTTTAAGACTGAGAGTCTCTAACTTGTTCTCTCAGCAAGCTGTTTCCCAGACTCACATGTGCTTCCCCCAGGAAAAAGTGCAGAACCTTTTTCTGGAAGCTCAGCTCTTTGGTGTGTTTTCCCCTCTACCAGCTCCTTGGAGGGGTTGGTCCCACAATGTTTGACACCAAAATCTGGTTTAAGCTCCAGCTGCAGGGAAAGCTCTTCCCTCTTCCTCTTTCCTTCCTCTATTAATTTTGAACTTCTGTAGAATCCTGGGAGAGTTGGGGTTGGAAGGGTTTTTTCACTCACAGTGAAAATTATCCAGAGACACTTTCTTTTTTGGGAAGCGTAAATCTTTATTTTAAAGTCATTTTAGTGGAGCTGCATTTTCTCCCTCTTCATCCCTTTTGCTCCTGTGAAGGTTGGAAAAGCAATTTATAGCCTGAAGATCTCTCAGCATTTTTAAGGGTTCTCTTGAATCTTATATTCCTTCTTCTTTAATTTCTTGGGGTCATTTGAACCCACAGTAACTGATTGAAGGGAGAGTGGCTGCAAATCCAGTACCTGGCTCGTCATTTTTTGCTGTTTGAATAGATACAATTTGTATTTTTGCTTTTGTTACTAATTTCCTTTAGGAATAGTTTTCCTTAAAATATTGAGAAATTATAACTATATATATGTAAATTTAAACTATTTACATGTTTTTCCTTCAGACATGAAGGATAGAGGAATGTTGATGACAAAGGTAGCTGGTTTTGGAAAGAATTGAACTTCTTGTACCTCAAAAGAAAACCTTCTGAGCAGCTCAGGGAGCTCCAAATATATATTTTTAATTATTGCAATTACACTGATCTTTGCCTTTTACCAAATGACTGAGGAGGAAAGTGGTCTGAAAAGGGGTTGATTTGGTTAAAAAAATGAACAGAAAATATGATGATGCATGGCCCTGACAATGCTTCCCTGTGTAAGGCAGTGTGATGTGTGTCAGCAGTTCCTCCTCAAACCCACCAATGTAAAAGCTTAAAAATTCTCTCCTGATCCTTCTTCCTGTATTATGTACTGCATAATTCACTTTGAGGAACTAAAAATAAAGCCAGGCTCTTTACAACACTGTGCACATGCTGGAGTGGAGTAAACACGTGTTCAATCTGTTCCGAGCTGCCTGATTAAAATAATCGTGGTGTGAAGGAGGGAGGCAGGAGGGGCACAGCCGAGCATGTCAGAGAGCACAGAAGTGTTGAAATGCCCTTGAAAATTAAAACTGTGGAGGCTGTGCATGTTAAAATTATTAGGGTTCACGTGGGTGCAAAGATGTTGACAACTTGAACTTGAAATTTCTTACAAGTGTGGCCTTAAATAAATTTGGATTAAATCAGCAACAGGA
The DNA here is from genome assembly GCF_049639895.1 of Pseudopodoces humilis. NCBI lineage: Eukaryota > Metazoa > Chordata > Aves > Passeriformes > Paridae > Pseudopodoces > Pseudopodoces humilis. The sequence goes on from NC_142207.1 coordinate 2,448,798, forward strand.
GGTGAAACTGTGTTTGATGAAATTGTCTGGCAAATTGGTTTTAAGTCTGGAGTTTCATTTTCCAAACAGAACACTGTGGAGAGGGCAGCAACAAGCAAAAATGAACTGCAAGTTATTTTACTGTTTGGGGAGACAAGAGACTCTTTATAGTTCTGTTCTAAAGCTTAATTTTTAGGACTTGTATAAATAGAATCCAGTCCACCAACTGATTTGGACAGGATAATCCATCAATATTTAATTTGGTAAGAAAGAAAATGCTTTAAAATAATAAATGTAGTTCATGAATCAGATGCACCATTGAGTTCCATTATTAAATGTAGACGTATAATATCGGTGGCCTCATGTTTGTTACTTTAATAATTCTAATTAACTTCTGGTAATTGTGGTGGACCTGCTGCCAGCTATCCTGGCTATGATCATTACTCAGGGTTATTATTTTCTGTAGACAGCCAGTGAATAGAGGAAGTTTTATGGCAAACTAAACTTAAATAGCACAAGTAGGTTTTCTTGTTGAGGTCTTTCTGCAGCTGCAAAAATTCTGCCCCATTTCAGATGGGAAAGTGTCACGGGATGCAGTTTCCCATCAAAGACGTGCCCTGTGCAGGAGGGAAAACCTCAAAAATGTTGTGAGATCCAATTTCTAATTAATTGAGGTCACTGCTGTCTAGACAAGTTGGAAAGATTTATTCTTTTGCCACAGCAGCTTTTCCACGGGAAGGAACAGCTGCAAACACAGACGTTTATTTCGTCGGAACAAAACCCCACAAAACTTGTCACTTGAAAAAGAAATTTCAAAGGTAAATTTTCAGTGGTCTTCAGGGTAGGTTGTTCTTCAAGGTGCCTCTTCAGAGTGTGTGGAACTCGGCACCAGCTCCTTCTAGAACAACTGACTTTCAAGAGTCCATCGCACTCCTTAGCAGAAGGTTGGCAGTCTCCGAAATGATGCTCTCATCTTTTTGGCTGAACAGGTGAAGGCAGGAAAAATGTGCTGGAGGCAGAGCAGAGCTGGGGTGTGTGGGACCATCAAGCCATGGATAAGGACTTTGGGACAGTCTGGCAAGATCTGAAATCTGGTGCTGGAAAAAGGGAAAAACCCACTTTTCTAGCATTTAGTGTGTGAGTGGATGTGAGGGACAGATATTGTTTATTTTAAATTTGGAAATAGAAAATTATGTTAGGAAGTGGATTTAATCCCCCAAGTGTGTTTGGGGTGAAATTGGAGACTCTAAAATAAAAAGGCAACTCGGAGTGGATTTAGGGATTGCAGCTGGTGTTTGTGACACCCTGAGAGTACCAAGTCAGGCTCTCAGACGGACTTTTTGGCACCGAGGGACAGTGCCCATTGAAACAACCGCTAATTCCCTGTGCCAGCTGCACTTCCTTCAAAGCACATTGCACGGAGAGAGAGATACTGAACCCCTTCTGAGCCTCATCAGAACATCCACACAGTTATTGCACAGAATCTCCAGGTTGGAAGAGACTTTCAAGACCCTCGAGTCCAACCCATGTCCCAAAACCTCAACTAAACCCCGGCAACCACTGGGTGCCACATCCAGTCCTTTTCTAAACACATCCAGGGATGGTGACTCCACCACCTCCCCCGGCAGATGATTCCAGTACTTTATCACTCTTTCAGTGAAAAACTCTTTCCTAAAATCCAACCTAAATTTGGGGCATCTTCAAAGTGTTTCAGTGCTTTGGAGTAGATCCTGGAGGTGTTGTGCCCTCCTTTGATGCTGCTGCGTCCCTCTGGATGGCATTGGGGGAAAATGAAGCTCCCACTTCCCAGGGATCTTTTCCTTTCCTCCTGCCCATCACAGCAGCCAGGGGAAACTCCAAGTTCACACAGAACCTGTGGATTCCTCAAAAGAAATTAATCCCGAGTGGTTTTATCTCATTTTCTGTGTATTGCCTACTGCAATTTGGGCTCTTAATTTGTTTTTGCAAATGACGAATTTGATTTCCTGATGTCAATGAGTGTCTGCCTGTCGGAAGGCTCCAAGCATGACTGGCATAATAAAATTTCCTTCTTGTATTAGAGTTGGAACTTTGTGTATTAAGAACTTCCCTCTGTCTGGTAGCTAAGATCAGATGACAGATCTTCCTCTATCTCGACTCCAAGTTGTAGTTAATCTTTATCATCAAAGGGAATAAGAATGATACTCAGCAAGAATAGAAAAAATAGGTAGAAAATTTACTAAATGGCAAATCTCAGTAATTTTCTTTTTTTTGTTTTTTTTTGGACTCACTGCAAGATCCAGCATCTGTTGCTAAAGAAATATTTGTGACCTCTTAGGGGTTTCTTTTTGTTGTTGGAAATGGATGGAATGTGTGGATCTTGGGGGTTTTTTCCTCTGCTTGAAATATAAATCTGGTTTGTTGTTGTTAAGAAAGTGTTCATATCAGACCTACAGTAGAATTCTGCTTTTTAGTTGGTGGGGACGACACAGAATAAAACACGATGCCCTCAGCTGCTCTAAGCAGATGGGAGAGTTATTCTGAGTGGATTTTTAGGTGTCCAGCTGAAGTTTTTGTTCTCAGGTAGGTGCAGTGAAATCATCCTGTTCTCCCCCACAGAGAAAGTGACACAGTTGTCCCTGGGGGCTGTTCCTGGCCCCTGGGTGTAAAAATGCTGCTTCCCAGTTGGAATATTGTTTGCAGACAGAAGGGAGGCACCCATGGAATTGCCCAGCTTGGAGAACCCCTCCAAGGCCACCTAGCCCATCCCTAAACCCTGTCCCCAAGTGCCACATCCAACTCGAGCCAGTCAGGTTCTCAAATTTCCAGCAGTTCTCCCTCGACAGTTTATTTTTTTTTTAATGTTTTTTTTTTTTTTTAATCTACATCTCAATTACATAGCGAGATGTTCTTTTTAAAAACTTGTTTGTTATTAAGATATAAATCTACTTATTTTAGTCATGTAGTGCGTGGCGGCGTAATGCAATACAAGAAGATTACAAGCTGATGGTGAGATGTTAATAACAGTAACACAAAACATTAAGGCAAGTGACATTTACATAAGTATCTTGATCTTAATACATGTAATTTACATATGAAAATTTAATCACCATAGAGATAAACAGCTGCAATGTTTAATTAAACTCTCCACACAAAATCAGCCTGCAAGAAGTAGTTTGTCACTGCTAATTTATCACAATTCTCACAAGTATTCTTTAAAATAAAAATGCAAAATAAATGACTCTTATTGATAATTTAACTTCTGGTTACTTTATCGTATTCTCAACAGGCTTTGATGATACAATTACAATATGAAGATTCCAGGCTCATTTTCTCGCCATTTAGGAGACAAAACATAAATACATGGAGAAGAAATGTACTTGTTTACAGACTGAAGGGTCAGCAGCGTGGCAGCGCTGGAGCACAATTTAGGCAAATTTAATGCTGTGATAAGTTATGTGCAATGAAGGGCTGGGAGTCCCTCTCTGTGGGGCTGTTTGAGGAGGAAACAATTAGAGGTGAAAATTAATGCTGGAATTATCCTGGAGCTGGAACAGGCTCCATATCCCTTCCTCAAACCACATATTTTGGGAATCAGAGATGTGCTGACATTCAGGAGTTATTGAAGCCCAGACTTTGGTTTTAAAGCCAAGCAAAGCACTCGGTGTCTTGAAAGAAACAATTTCCACGTCTTCCCAGGGATTCTTCAAGGAAATTAAAATTAGAAGGTTGGCTGTATCCACTTCACAGAGCTAACAGCAAAAAAAGAGATTTTTGGTAACTTCAGGGTAGGTGGATAACAGCAATAAAATAGATTTTGGTAATGCTGGGGTAGGTGGGAATGGAGATATTTAACATTTAGTACCTGAAAGTGCATATTTTTAGGTGTGAAACTTATTCTCTCCCCAGAAGAACAAACTGCATAATGAGGCTGTGTCAGATGCAGCTTCTGCATATGCTGAGAATTTATATATTGTTTATGTATAAATGTACTGAATTTCCCGTCCCATGGCAGGAACTCTGGGGAACCTTGGGCTGCATTTGGCAAATTCATTTTCATGGACCCACAGCAAAGGTGACCCTTGGAAAATCCTGTTTTCACCTTGGGTTTAGACTTTATTTATTGCTCACTTCCCTTTCTGTGCAAGTTTTGTTTAAGGCTGTGACCATTTGTTATTTTTGTGCCTAAAAATGATACCCAAACCATACAGAAAAAAATGGGGTTATTTTGTCCTGATTTTAAAAATCCTTGTTCTCAATTATGAACCTGTTTAATTAAAGCAAAACGGGGCCAAATTCAGCTTTTTATTTATAAATGAACCTTGCAGGAGAATTAGATATGAGGAAAAAAATCTCTAGTAAGTAGACATTAGGTCTAGGATAGGATAACTTGATATCATGCTGAAAAAATAACCAATTTTAAAGCAATACAACTTTTTTTTTTAATTTGTTTTATTCAAATTTTGAATTTTGCTGCATAGTTGGAATTAAAAAAGAGGAAATGGACAGTGTAGAAAATTAAAATCATGGGAGAGATGCAAAAGTTTCTCTCTTAGTGATGTTCTTCACAAAACCACTGAAAATTGAAACGGAAATATTCTCAATATTAGGAAAAATCTATTTCACCTTTGATTTTGGTGTGGTTTGAATGTGTTGGTGGCAGTTGATCCTTAGTGGCAATTTCCTGGCTCTGCTGTTAGTTGCTCTGTGATACAATAAATATGCTCATGATTTGAGCTAGAACAGAGAGATTTAGGCACAGTTCCCCAGCAATTCCAATATTTGTGTCCAACAAAGCAATTGGAATGAAGATTTCAAGGGGAAATTCTGGATTCCCAACATTTTCAATTCCAGGTTAGGACAGTTTGGTGAGAAACATGAGTAGGTGCAGGATCTGTCAGTGCTAAGAGAAGAGGTGCTAATAAAAAATGGAGTTTTGAATAGATATATTTACATATCTATATATTTGGAAACACATAATTACATAGTCAAAAAATAAAAGAAGGTGAAGGTCTTTATAAAAATGACATTTTCCACTATTGTTTTGCAGTCAACATAAGTACTTATGTTTCATGTTATCACCTGAATGTGTTTGTAAAGTTATTTAATTCAGCCATTTGGGCTGTCATTGGTTTATTACTGTTAAGCAATTGAGTAAAATTAAATGACAGTCCCTCTATGAGTTATTTTTTTTAGCTCATAACTCTCCAAAACTCAGAAAAACCAACAGAAATCTACTCTGTAAGATCTTCTTGCTGGGAGGGCAGCATCTATTCCAGTAGAAAAAGATGGCCAATTCCAAGTAGAATTCAACAACAGTATTCCCCACACTCCAAAATTATTTTTTCATAATTTTTTTCCATATTTTTTCCATATTTTTAATATATCTTTTCTATATTTCTTCAAAGTTCTTTGCCAATGCAGGACAAGAATGTCTATTTTTCCATTTTGAAGGACAGCAAGTTGAGGTTTTTCTGCGCTTAAACCATTATTAAGCAATATTTTAATTCAATTTTGGATAGACATCAGTCTCCAGCATCCAAGCTAACCTGGTTATTTGGAAAGCCTTTATGGAGAACGTTGATGGTGATGTGTTAATTACATTTTTATAATGCCTGATTGGGGTAGGGGATGTTTTTCCATATGGGAATGTGGGATTTCTCCTTCTGGATGATCAATGAGAGACAGAAAATGTGGGCATAAGCTAACTTGGAGTCATTAAGGATTTAGGAGCTCCAGCATCCTGCACAATCAGGTCCAGCTGCACAAATCCATTAATCCATGAGACAATGATGACCAAGGAATAGATATTTTAGATTGTTTTTGGTTTATTGCCTCGTGTTTGTGCAGCACGGTGCTGAGCTGTTCTTGAGGGTGCTGCAAGAAGGGACTGTGGGAAACGTGTCAGAGAATGTCCTCTGGCATTCCAGGTGGGTCATGGAATCATGTGGGATGGAGAACACCCTTAGGATCGAGTCCAGCCTAATGGGTGGGTTTTGTTAAATTGATGCCTGGAGTGTGGAAGCTCTGTCCAGGCAGGAGGCTTATTTCCAAATATAAAATATATCCCCATGAAAGTGGCGCAGGGTTTCCAGGCTGGTTTTTGGGCACCTCAGCCCCTGCTTCTTCCTCTTCCTCGTTGGCAAGTGCCTTCAATCAGTGTTCCCGAGCTGTGTGACCCTCCCCATCCCCATCTTGTGCTGGAAACACCCCTGCAGCTCCTGTGGCATCCCATAAAATCCCATCCAGACTGGACAGACAGACAGACAGACAGACAAGCTGCTGCTGCTCCTGGGCAGATCCAGGGATGCTCAGCAGGACGTTCCCTCCTCCCTCCGCACCGCGTTCCTTTGGGAAACCTTTTGAACAACACAGGCTTGGTTTGTCCATGCTGTTATCCCTGTAGATCCCATGTAATCCTGGAAATTTGTGTGCACAACCCCACAGCCCCTGGGCAGCATCGTTTGCTGTGCCCTGGAGACCCCGGGCTGATGGGGTGACCCCAACATGTCCCTGCCCTTTTGGTAGAGACACGTCTCTATCCTGCTTAAGAGGAGGCTTTCTGCTGGCTGTAGATGAATTAACTGCTCTGTTGATTAGATTTACAAAATCTTTCAGGATAAAAGTATTAAGGAAATACAGAATGATCAAAATCCAGCCTGAAAAATGCAGCATCCTCTCCTGTCTGGCAAACCAGCGGCATCAGTAGAGCTGTGGACCAGCAAGGAGATGATTTTATTGTGCTTTTTAAGTGACAAAGTGTGAGAGAAAGTCTGAAAGGGCTGGACTACCAAGGACTGTCTCCTTTAACTACAATCTCCATTGTGCTGGATATAAATCTTAGTTGCCAACAGCATAAACATAAATTGAAGCAGTGATTATAATGCAAACCCACTTTATTTATCCGCAAAATCCGCTCACGCTCCCCGTGCAAGTGTAGATTTTCTCCTGTGAGAAGTGATCGGTCCCTCAGGACATCTTTTCTCCCTGTCCCTTGATGATGTCAGCGAGTGGCTGATTAGCTGCTGACACATGAAATTATGGGGGATCAGGAAGGTTAATGAAAGGCTTCTCTCTCCAGCCATGCCCATGCCCCATCTCCCTCTCTCCTCCTTGGCTTTGGGTGGTTTGGTGACCTCAGCGACAAAGTCAAGAGAGAAAATGCACACTATCATGGCAGTACAGCCTAATCAGTAGTTCTCTGTTAATATCTAATTATTTAATAAAGGGGGGACGAATTCTTTGTGGCCCAGAGTTTCCCCCAACGAGGGCTGCTCCACGGAAGTGCTGTTCAGCTGTCCCCGCAGTGCTGTCATTGATTAGCTCTGTCATGTTGAATATATTTTTGCCCGTGTGATTTGCATAGGAAATCCTGGTTTGTGTTGAAGGCAGAGGATTTGTCATTCCCAGGAAGAACACAGGGTTGGGCTGGAGTCACCAGGGGATGGGCTGACCTGTGCAGGTCCAGTGGGACGTCTGTGCCCTCGGTGGTGGTGCCTGGGAGGTCAGTTTGGAGAGGGCTCATTGCCAGCCTGCTGTGACCCCTGAAACTCCTCTATGTTCTTCCCAAATATCCTATAGCAGGAATATCTGGCGTAGAGATACTGATTTTACAGTTCTTCATCTCCGTCTCTGTGTCCATAAATCGGATTTTCACGGAACGCCCTTTCCTTGTCCTTCTCATAGAACGCTGTGAGTTGGAAGGGACCCACAAGGATCATCAAGTCCAACTCCTGGCCCTGCACAGCCCCAAAATCACACACCAAGAGGATGCTGTAGGATCAAACTGTGCCTTGTCTAATCTTCTTTCTTCTCCCCTGGCCTCTGCCTCTGAATGCAGTCCCTGGGAGCTGTGGGTATTTGTACCAATTAATTTAAATCATCCTCCTTTAAGGGTGGTTCAGCTTGGGAAAGATTTTCTGAGTTAGCACGAGCCTGACCTTAACATATGTCAGGCTTTCCACAGGGTGGGTGAAGATTATTTCCATACTAATTACTGCTCCAAAAGTTTTTCCTTCTCAGTTGCACCCAGCTCCTGCAGCTCCTTCCTCTTTGGGCTTTCCTTCATATCACACTCCAACCATTTTGATTTTTTATCTTCCTGTGGGGGTAAAAAAGGTGCTTGAAAATTTGTTTTAATTAAAGAATTGTTCTCAATATAAATGAAAAAAAAATATTTCAGAATATGAATTTGAGTTCTGAAGTTCAGTTCAGAATTTCAGTTTTGGCTGCCCCATCCCTGGAAGTGTTGAAGGCCAGGTTGGATGGGGCTTGGAGCAATTGGGTTGGGAGATAAAATGAGACAAATGAGATAAAATTTTGTGTCCTGGCAGTGAAACATCTGCTGGATGGCTCCTTGGAGACTTCCTTGTGTCTCTGGACCACACTGACCTCAGGGCACTCCCTGGGATGGTTGGGAAGGGAATCCTGAGTCGGGAATGGGAGCTGAGGGTCCCTTTTGTTCCTCTGGAATAAGTGACACAAAGGGTGCAGCAGATATGTGGATGCTGGCCAGAGGAAGGGAATTATTTTTCAGGCAGAGGTGTGGGAATAACTCACCCAGGCTGCATAAAAAATGTGATTGTGGAATTGTGGGCGCTAAAGGGGTGGGTGGCAATGTCGGTGTCTCAAACCTGGAGCTCCAGGTGTGATCCAGGGGAAGGCACAGATATTTACTGGGACCAAAGCAGTCCTACAGCAGCTTCTCTTTATCTTTGCTTGTGGTTTTTCCTGTGCTGGTTTTCACCCCGTTGTTGGGCAGCTCCAGGAGCATTTGGCTGTGTTTGTGTGGGATTGAAACGGGCCAGACCCACGGCCCTGCTGGGCTCCTGGTAAACACGGATCCTTCTGCTCAGGGGAGATGTGGAGTCTCTCATTCCCAAATCCATGGCAAACAGACTCTGGCTCAGCTGAAGGGCCAGGGGCCTCCACACCCGCTCTGGAGTCAGCTTTTTCCAGGAGAGATAATTCAGAGAAGGGAGAAAATGCCTCCTGCACTTGGGCTGCAGGCGGGACCTGCTGCCATGGAGAAGCTCTCCAGGGTTCCACCTGGAAAGTGGGATTTTAAAAATTATTTGGCTGTGTGTTTTGGCTCAACTTTTGTTCCCCTGGCGCCTTAGCATGTGTGTGAGCGTAATTATTTTAAGAGTAACAGTATGAAGGATTGAAGTCCCAATAAAATAGGAGAAAACTTTTTTTTCTTGTCATTTAGGGTAGAGCAGATAATATAAAATTATTTTATTTATGCTATATTTATTTATTATTTATTTATTATTTATTTTATTTATGCTATAAAAGCAGATAATTTTATTAAATTTGTATTTAATTTATCAATTTAAATCAATTAAAATTAAAAAAATTAAAATTTAAATGAAATTAAATAAATTAAGACAATTGATTTTATATCTTTATATATAAAGATATTTTTTATATCTTTATGAGTATTTCATTTTTTTATTTCAAAGTAAAAAGCCCACGGACAGTGCAACAATGGAGGTTTTTTAAGCTGAGCTCTCAGGACCAGCCCTTTCTCCACATCCCATCTTGTCTGGTTGGGATGGAGAGTTTGGAGCAGGATGTTCACAAACTTTCCATAGATAAAGTGTTTTCCCTTATGCTGTTTCAGTCACCCCGAAATAACCACAAATAACAAGTCCAAGCTGTCAATATCCTGGTTTTGTACCTTCAGCTCCTGACTGGAGCAATGGGACAAGGCGCTTTGTAAATATTGTGATTTCTCTACAGCACCCTGAATTAAGCTCATGAGGTGATTTAGGCTTGAAGCTTCTGGGGAAGAGATAATTATTCTTTTATTATTATAATAGATCACAATAAACTCAGTTTGCACTTCTGCAATGGGGAGTGTGCTAGCTGGAGGAGTGAACAATCATTCTTTTCCAGTGTTATCAAATGGCACCATAGAAAACCAAAAAGCATCTCATTTTCTAGGCTGCTTCTTTTGCACATCCTCTTTAAATTGATAAATATTTATATTCCAATCTGGGATTCTGTTTGGAGCATCATCCACAGCAGTGATCCGGTGAGCATCACTTGATCTTGAACGAGCTGATTTTTGTGTGTGCAAAAGTGTGCAAAGGCTTTTCTGCCTGATTTTGCACAAGCAAGCTTACAAATCTGGGTTAAAAACAAATATTTTAAAGAAAAATGCATGCTGATGGCATCTGAAGGGCTATTTCTGTGTGAAAATACCAGAATATTGATGTTAAAAGGGTTATTATATCACTCAGTACCTGTGGAATCTGGCCCACAGCAGAAATAATTGTTTATAAACCTCTGCAATCCCCTGAACATTTTCATCAAAACTACTTCTGGATTGTTAGAGGGAAAACTTATGACACTTGATATTATCAGAAAAGTTCTGCCTTTATCCACATGCTATGGATTTTAGCTGAAAAAAGTAGATTTAGATGGGATTCTAGGAAGGAATTCCTGGCTGGGAGGGTGGGGAGGCCCTGGGGTGCCCAGAGCAGCTGAGGCTGGATCCCTGGAAGTGTCCAAGGCCAGGTTTGGAGCACTCTGGCACAGTGGAAGGTGTCCCTGCCCATGGAATGATGAACTTTGAAGTCCCCCCCAGCCAGACCATCCTGGAATTCCGTGATTCTCCAAAGCCTTTAGCTTTTCCCACTCTCTGTGACCCGTTTGAAGGGCAGGGCAGATCAGCCCCCTCCCGTTTCAGTGCCCACTTGCCATTCCCAGAATGGTGGTTGATTTTTTTTTTTTTTTAAAAAAAAAAAAAAAAAGATTTACACAGATTTTGTGCCCCAATTAGCACTGCTAATTGGGGCACACAAGCAAATTGCACTCTACCCTGTGGAGATTGTCAGGCAGTCAACCAGAGCACTGAGTCACCAAGAGCGTGACTCTAACCCTGAGCTGGGACTTAATCAGGTGCAAAATCTGAGGAGGTCCCTCCAGGAAGGACACAGTCCTCTGCTGGGTATCAATGAGAGAAGATGCTTCAGGGGTTTTGCTTAATTTTATTTTTTTTTTCCTTTTTTTTTTTTTTTTTAAAGGCCAGAGTTTAAAACAAAACCCTGGGTAGCTGGGAAGGAGATTGCTGGTAATTCAGTATTTTAAATTAAAAGAGGGTTGGCTTAGGTTAGATATGAGAAAGTTTTTACAGTGAGGGGGGGTGAAACACTGGCAAAAGTTTTCCAGAAAGGTGGAGAGTTGGAATTGCCCAAGGCCAGGCTGGGTGGGGCTTGGAGCATCTGGAAGAAGGCTGGAAGCAAATCTTGGGTTATTTTGGTTTTGGAGATGCATTTTTGAGCTGTCAGCATCACAAAAGGCTGGTGCTGTGAGAAGGAAGTGCAGGTGGTGCTGGCCATCCCTTTCTTGAGGGAAGAAATCTGAAAAGTCCCTGGCCCCACTAAAATATTGGTCCTTATTTTGTGGTGTCATGGAAGACCCAGGAATTCATTTAAGTCCATCATGGTGCACCTGGAGAAAGGAAAACAGGTTTAAATAACTGCCAAACAATTATTCTTTATTTTGAATACATAATTAAATCAAGTCAAACCTTTTCTATTTTTCTGGGAGGGATCTCCTTATATAATGGAGGCATTTTCTCCAATATGCAGCTAAAGGAATATAATCCAAAAATCCTGTCTCAAGAATCATGTCTGGATCCTGTAGCACAAGGAACAGCCAGACCTTTGTCACTAAATCCAGCATGGAAAACTCCCTCCCCTTTCCCACCTCCAGGTAATGGGCAGCAGTGTCCACTTGAAAAGTCTTTTTTTGGGGGTTTGGAACCCATTTTGATAAGAGAGGGGAAAAAATTGTCATTCAAAGGTGTGGTTTAGGTGTAGGTGGTTTTGCTGCTTGAGGGGCAACGTGACCAGGCATTTTAAAAAGGAGAATATGGAATCAGGGAATGGTTTGTGTTGGAAAAACCCTTTCAGACCATCGAGTCCAACCATTCCCAGCACTGCCCCATGTCCCCAAGGGCCACATCTACATGGCTTTAATCCTCTCCAGGGATGGGAGCTCCATCCCTGCCCTGGGCAGATGTGCCAGGGCTGGACAGCCCTTTCCATGAAGGAATTTTCCCAAATATCCCATCTACATCTCCCATTCCGGTAATACTTTCATGTTCTGTTGCTTTGTGAGCAATATTCTATAATATTCTATAATATTCTATTGTGAGTCACTGATTCAGAATTTTTGTCCATTTTTACAGTGTTGTATTAGAAGCCACAGCACACATAAGTGCACAAAATGTGAGAAATAATGTCATAGTTACCATAAAATGGATCAATTCCATATACATTACAGACTGAATATTTTTATCCCCGTTTTTTGGGTATGATTGTTGCTTGTTGTAAATCATTAAATCCACTAGATGGTGGTAAAGACCATCGACTTTATCCTCCTGCAGCAAGAAAATAAAACGAAGCCGTGAAAAAAGTTAGGAATACATTAAAAAATAAACCCCAAACCCATATTTGCCTTTCTGTGGTGTGAACTGCAACCAAGAGCAGGCATGAGAAAGCAGTGATGCTTTTGGGCATCATGTGATGAGGAGCTCCCCAAATGAGAGGGTTTTGTCAGGATAAATATTGAGTCAGATGAAAATGAATCACTGTGGCAAGTTTTAATACAGATCTGAACCTAAATTAATCCTGCTCTAACTCATGGATCGTGGCTCTCCTTTGCCTTGGACACAAATGAATGGTAAACAATATTTTGGCAATATTTAGGTTAATCATGTAGAACTGATTACTCAAGAAGAATGCTATTATCATTTAGCCAATTTATACCCTGCTCTGTGACAAATGAAAATTAATGTTGCTGTTTTTAAGATATCAAATGGGTCATGATTTTAAGAAAAATGATTACCCCTAAAGATAACTGATAATGATGGCTAAAGGCAAGGAGATCCGAGCAAGTTAGCAACATCCATAATTCCCTAAGTAATTCAGTGGAAAAGCAAATAGAGCTTAGTGTGTCGGGTGGCTAAACAGGCAGCACTTTAGGTATTGTTTGTTGGGCCTTTTTGTTGTTGTTTTAAGTGTAACATTCCCCATTAATTATTTGTTAGTCATTTCCCATTAAAACGGGCATGATTGATGGTTTTTCCCACATTTAGTAAGCGAAAGCAGATTTCTGGAGTTGAGTACTGTGTGATTTTTTGGTGCAGATGCAATAATTTATATTCCAGAATTGGTTCTTCTTGTTGGTAAGGAGTTGTGGAGTGGATCTCTGCTGCCTCAGTGCTGTGCATTGCTAAAGAAATGTTTTGTAGTGAGCACCAGAGGTGATGTGATGAAAATTGCCTCAGGCATTTGCAACAAGTGAGGGGTGAGAAACCCAACCAGAACAGGCAGGGAATTAAGGCTTGTAAGGAAAATGTTCCTCATTCTAGAAAGCTGTGTTTTATATCAGGGGACTGGATAGGAATTAGGCATGGATGCTGAAATTAGGCAAAGGATGGCTGAAAAGCTGTTAAACAGGAAGGAATTTATCCTCCATCATTCCCAATTCCCTCAGGGAGAGAGCTGATCCCTGTGCGCCTCTGTGTGAGGCTGGATCACTCCAGAGCTCAGACTTGTTGCTCCTGTGTGTGGCAGTTTCCTGTGGAAGTTTCCCTGCTTTCCCCATAAAATAATTTTGAAAGGTCTTCACCTTTTGCAGAAGCAGAAAAAATCCCTGCCAGTCCAGTTCTTCCTCCATACCCCATTCATCTTTGGGAGAGATTGATGCATATTCTGGAATCCATGGGTGAGCTTCCTGATGGAGACAGAGCACCCAGTGATTTCAGACAACGTTCCCATGCTTGCCCCAAATCCCTTCTCTTTTTTAAAAATTACATTGCATGATGTCATTTTACCATGCACTGATTATCAGAACAAGACTTTATTGATTTTAACAACTTTTGAAAAGTAGGCATGTAAAAGGGGGTTTTTTGGGGGGGATTTTGTGATAGTTATGGATCTTTTAGGATGGCAGACAATCTCTCCACTGCTGACTTTCCTGTGCTCCAGGACAGAGGGATTTGGGCTGTTTTTAGAGCCATTTCTTTGCTTGTCCCCAGTTCTTTGGGTGACAGGCAGGGCCCATTCCAGCCAGCACCAAGTGGGATGGATCAGGATCCAAGCCAGAGCTGACCTTTGGGAGCTGGGGGTGATTTGTGGAGCCTTGGAACCTGCATTTCTCATGGCTCACAGCAGCACTTTCACTCTGATTTCTTTTCCAGCAGGGTGCTGACCAGCTCTGGTACCCATGTAGGGCATTTTTAAAAGGCTGTAAAGGAACACTCACGGTCAGAGCAGTGCTTAAATCTCAGTTTCTTTGGAGGACTGGTCCTGGCAACATTTCCTTTGCAAGCTACCCAGGGATGGAGCAAGGGTTCATTTTGTGGGGCAGTATTTTAACTAGATGTTTAAAAAGAAGACAAGAGAAGGTTCCAGGTAAACCTTGGAGTCTCTTCCAGTACCTAAAGGGGTCTGGGAGAACCAGAGAGGGACTTGTGACAAGGGCCTGGAGTGCCAGGACAAGAGGGAACACCTTTAAGCTGCAGGAGGGTGGATTTAAATCAGATATTGTGAAGAAATTATTGGCTGTGTGTGGTGAGGGCTTGGCAAGGGCTCAAGGCAAGGCTGGAGCAGCCAGGTCTGGTGGAAGGTGCCCCTGGCCATGGTGAGGTGGGACCAGATGGGCTTTTATATCCCTGAAGCTTCATACACAGAATGTCCTTTTTGAACACTCAGCCCCCTATCCATTGTTTCAGGGTCTTTTACTGAAGTTCAAGGTAATGAACAAGAAAAATCTTGGTGGATGAGGAAGCAGTTGGTCAAAAGGATTGTCAGGAAAATTTGGGTGCGGTTTCAACTGTTCCTAAACAGCCACGGGGAAAAAGCCCTGAGAGCAAAGGGATTTCAAAGCAAAAGTGATGTCAGGTTTCATTGTCAAATTCTTGCTGTGGGAAAGAAACCCTGTAGATGTGTGGCTGAGGAGGGCCAGGGCACTCCCAAACCAGCAGCCACCAGTGCCCACGTGCGGTGGGACCAACCTTGGAGCTGCAGCAGAAGCAAGGAAGGAGGTGGGATTTTGCTCAGCAAGGGATATGACCCTGCAAACCGGTTGAAAAATGCCAGAGAAATAGAAAGAAATATAAATGGAGATAATAATAAATAAATAAAAAATATAGAAAAATAAATGGAGATAAATGTGAAGTGAGGGGAAGCTGCCGTGAGCAGTGTAAAGGCTGCTGGGCAATAAAGTAGTTCAAAAAGTTCTCATTAGTCCATTTAATGTGACTAATCCCATAATTTATATTTATTTTTATTTATATTTTATTTATATAAATATATATTATATAAATATATAACATAATATAATATACAATATATAATATATATAATATATAATACATAATACATAATATATATATACTATATATAATATTATATATATAATATTATATTATATATAATATATAATATATAATATACAATATATAATATATAATATATAATATATAATATATAATATATAATATATAATATATAATAAACATACATATAACATATAACATATAATATATTATATTATATAAATATATACTATATAAATACATATTTTTATAAAATTTTATTTTTATTTTTATTTTTATATTAAATTATATATAAACCCATCAAAACAGAGTCTGAATAATAAAACCAAATATTTTTGGTTTTATTTGCATATGTGTTTTGGTAGGGTTGCAATGCCAGATTTTTCCAGACCATTTTTTGTCAGTCAAGAAAGAGTTTCCTGAAGTATTTTCTCCTCTTCTATATAGCATGGATTTTGCAGAAGCAAGGTAACTCCTAGAAGGCAGCATCTGATCTTCCCATCCTCACAATTCCTGGAGGAATGACTGAGGTTTTCCTCTTCCAGGGGATTTTTACAAGTTTCAGATCTGGCAGACTTAAGTTGATGACAATTTCTAGATTGTGTCCTGCCTCTGAGTTGTTACTGAAAGTGCAAAGTGGCTCCCAAGCCCACAGGTTTTCAAAGGGAGTCTTGGAAAATGCACCCTGAGATTTCTTTCCTGATCCAGTCTGTGTTTGCAGGCTAACTCTGCTCCTAAATATGAAAATTGGAGCCCTGCTTGTATCACTTAACCAGTAAGTGAGATTTTAGTTAGCACTGAACCAGTTAAAAGAAAAATAAAGTATTTCTTTAACCAACTCCAGCTCCACTCAGGCCTAAATTATTATTTTTTCTTCAGAAACGGGCATTTTAATGTGTCACTTTTCAGTTCCAGCTCAATAAACAACCATTTATTTACAATTTTAAAGCAATCTTCAGCCTAGTCAGGTAAGAATTATTTCAAAAGAATAAAAACATTTTCATTTCCCATCACTGCCAAAAATGAAAAGAACATGAGTTATGAGTCTTGCTGTGTTGTCTTAAGTTGATTACTATGGAATGATTAAAAAACTAGCTGTGCTGTCATAGCAGAGGAGTACATTATAAGTGTAATAACAGTTTAGGGATACAATCCATCAATGCCGTACTTGGGAGAAGGAAAAAAAAAAAAAAAAGTTGATCTATTTCTTTGGTCATCATTTTCAGCATATTAGATGACAAATAATTGTACGTTCATCAATAACAATAGATTAAAGTTGAAATGATTTATTGCCATTACGCTGTGGGATGATGGAGCGCTGGGTCACTCGAGCAGGGATGGGGGCTGTAGTTAATTTTCACGGGTCTCTTGGCAGAAATAATAGACAGAGAGGGGGAAACCACCTGAAAGAAGGTAGATCAAAGTTGGTGACAAGTGATTTGTAGCTTTTTCTCTGCGGGAGTGGTGGGCTGGAGGTGGCAAAGGCTTGGACTTGATGATCCTAAAGGTCTTTTCCAACCTTAACGGTTCCGTGATCCCAAACCAGGCGGTCTCTCACATCCTCGCCCAGCTGAGCAGCCTCCCAAGAAAATCCTCAATGCCAGTCCCGAGGTCAGGCCGGTTAATAGGGAGAAAATGGTCTTGGAACTTCTTTTTGATGTGAAAATTCTTCTATGAAGCATTTTTATTTACTCTTAAAATAGCAGAGAAGGGAAAACAGCTCCATTTGTCAATTGTCCCACCATCTTAGTGCTCCTGTGGAAAAACAGAGAGCACTCATTTGGAGAGGAACAATCCCAAGTTTTAAGCTCAAATTTAGTTATTTTCCTGAAGGTTTTCTCTGAACAATCTTTGTGTTCAAATCTGTCTATAATGTCAGATTTTGATTTGTCAGCTCCTGCCCTGCTCCCATGTTTGTTTTTCTGGAGTTGCTGGCTCAAAACTGGGAGAACATCTCTTTTACTGAAGAGGTCCCAGTTTCCCCCACTCCAAGAAAATCTGTGGAGAGTAATCCATTTGTGGATACCTCCCAGTTACAGGTTTTTCAAGGAAATAGTGAGATTTCAGTTGAGCAAAATGTTTGGGGGTCTTGGACAGTGATGCAATTTTCATGAAACAGAAACTCTGCCTGAAAGAAGATAGGTTTGAAGTCAGCTTGAGCTTAATGTGATTTCTGCTCTTGTAGTGATTTTAGGAGGAGGCAGCTTTTGTTGGTAGGATCGGAATTAAAGTTGTTTAGGAATTTTCTCTGCATTGATGGTGTAGAACCACCACCAAACGCAGTGGTGAGAGAAGGGACCAGCAAGAGCCAAGGTCTCTCTCCCTCATAAGAGCCAATAATGGAAAAAAACAAACCTGTTTTGATAAGGTTTATGAATATGGAATCCCAAAAGGATAATTTTCTTAATGAAATGAGAGAGAAGACAGAGACACCATGTCTTGGTGATCCTGAGAAGTTGTCACAGCCGGGAAGAAGACAGGAATTCTCTGTGTATCCTATGCTGCCTAAAACTTAGGACAGGCATTAAAAGTACCACCTAAATTAAAGTGCATTATGAATTCCTTAATTAGAAAGTCTCTAAAAGGCTCCAGGCTATTTTTTTCCCAGTATATTTATAATTTTGCCTTCATGCTGTTGATATTTTTATGCATGACAGTTTTGAATTCAGCACTGGATGGCTCAGAAACAATTTTGTAATAACAATGATAATAATTATTTAATGGGCTAAGATATTTTCCTTAATTTAGGAAAATCCACTGTCTGCCTAAATAATCTCTTTCATGGTGTTTGTGTTATTTAAACTGGTTCCAATAGATGACAGAGTCTGGATGACCTGGGATAGGAGAGTAACCATTTTGGGGTAGCCATTGAATCCACATAATTTTTCCATCTGAAACTCTTTGGACATGAATTTCCACTCTGTGTCTCTGGGAGTCACAGGCAGAACCTGCACACTTTAATACCTTTTTAAATAACTTTAAAAGTTAGAAGGAGTTATTTGGGGTCTTTATACTACAGAAGTCTTTGGATTCCCACTCCTTGGAAAAGCCATACCTGCCAAGGAGTTGCCAAGAGCAAGTGACACGAGCAGCAAACCAGTTTTAATTTTCTGTCCAGTCAAATCTTAGCATTTCACACTCAATTCTCCTTCCTCAGTAATCTCAATAATTTCCCACCTTGCTCATGATGAATGTCTTGCCAGTTCCTACTCAGTCCTTCCACTTTACACAACCTAATTAAAGAAAACATTCCATGATTGCCTATTTTTCCTCATGCATGACAACCTATTATTTTTTCTACCACCTGATTAGGGCTTTATTATCCTTGGATTTAGATTGATTTGCTGGGCACTTTAATAAAACACTGCTTAGTTTGATTTAAAGGGCTACAGGTTTCAGTCACTCATAGAATTACTCTTATAAGTAACCCACATTCCAAGTACTGTGGAGTGTCCATGAAAGGGGATTAGAGCCTAAAGGAATGAGGATCACAGGTGACTTTCCAGTTGTGTGTGTTGTTAATATTCTTGTTGTAAGCAGTCAGGAGAGGACGTTTTGCAATATAATTTGTCAAGGGTGATAAATCTGTTTCATCATTTCTGTCAAGAATGGATCCCGTGTATTAAAACTACCATAAATATTTTCTCCAGATAAACCAAAAGTTTCATATGATTAAATAATAATACGTTTATGATGACAAATTGCATTTACTGTGTGTTATCTGAAATGCAAGACAAAATTAGGTAGTTAAAGTTCAAATGGATGGAGATCAGTTTTGATTTAAAATCAAAGGAATTTTATTAAGCAAATGAGATTTTCATCATTATTTGTTATATCTACCAGTCTCTTCTTTCAGAAATATTACTTATGAGCTTAGATAATGATTTAAAAAAAAAAAAAACAACCAAAAAACACCACAAATGAGCTTATTTTACAGCAAAATGTAGCCTAGTGAGAAAGTTCAGGAGTAGTTAAATCCATGGTTATTCCTGTCACTTTGCTGATGGATTCCAGCATTAGGAAGGTGAGGAGTGGCCCACAGGCTGCTGTCCCCTGTCCCTCCTCAGTGCAGTGATGCTTTGGGGTCACTCTTGTCACACCTTATTTGATTATTTTTCATAACTTGGGCTCTTTTACCAGAGCACTTTCTGATGACTTAAGGTGCAGCTCTTTCCCACATACAGATGTGGAGAAGCTTGGGAAGCACAGCAGAGGTTTTCCCTCCAAAGGTTCAGTGCAACAAAACAGATTTTTGGAGCTAAATGCTGGTGTTTCTCTTGGTTTTGTAAATGTGGTTGATTCAGCTTTTCTGCTTTTTTAATTTTCTTTTTTTTTTTTTTCCCTGGAAGTTTCCCTTGAGTGGAATGAAAATTTCCTGGTTAAAAATGTCTGCAGGGTAGCTGGCACCAAATCCTCAAGTTTTAGGGATTGCTTCAACTTGTAGGAGATGGGCAGTGTAGGACACTTTGGATTCGGAGCCTGGTCCATTCCGTGGCTCCAGCTGGAGCAGTGTCCCACTCTGTCACCCCAGAACAAGGACATGGAAGTGCTGGACTGAATCCACAGGAGGCCATGGAGAAGCTCTGAGGGCTGGAGCAGGGCTGGGAGAGCTGGGGGTGCTCACCTGGGAGGTGATTCTCTCCTTCTGGAGAAGGGAAGGATCCAGGGAGAGCTGGGAATGTTCCCCTGGAGAAGGGAAGGATCCAGGGAGAGCTGGGAATGTTCCCCTGGAGAAGGGAAGGATCCAGGGAGAGCTGGGAATGTTCCCCTGGAGAAGGGAAGGATCCAGGCAGAGCTGGGAATGTTCCCCTGGAGAAGGGAAGGATCCAGGCAGAGCTGGGAATGTTCCCCTGGAGAAGGGAAGGATCCAGGGAGAGCTCAGAGCCCCTTGCAGGGCCTGAAGGGGCTCCAGGAGAGCTGGAGAGGGACTGGGGACAAGGGATGGAGGGACAGGACCCAGGGAATGGCTCCCAGTGCCAGAGGGCAGGGATGGATGGGATATTGGGAATTGGGAATTCCCAGAGCAGCTGTGGCTGCCCCTGGATCCCTGGGAGTGTCCAAGGCCAGGCTGGACAGGGCTTGGAGCAGCCTGGGATGATGGGAGGTGTCCCTGCCACAGCAGGGATGGGTTTTAATGTCCCTTCCAACCCAAACCACTCCCTGATTCCATGTGCAATTAATTTAGGCCTGGCTTTATCTCCTGCTCCATGGGAACTTCTCTGTTTGGTGCAAAAGGTTTTTTTATTATGAAATCATTGATTATTCATTGATTATGACATTTTTGGCTGCCAAGCTGGCACCACTTGGATGTGTCTGTGGGGCTGGGAGAGGCTGAGGGTCACCCCAGGCTGCAAAGTTAATTTGTCCCAAGCTCAGATGTTCTCCAGCGCTGCAGGTGGACAGCAGCTCCTTGGGCTGTGGAAAAATCTTGGATCCACTGCAGCATTTAGGAACTTGCTGAAAGGGAATCACGTGAAAAACTCATTTTCACGTAAACCAGCATCCACATTGCTGTGAAATTGCTTCATCCTCCTGGTGTGGGATTGCTCCAGCAATGAACATCCGGTTCTTACTGGAAAATGGGACAAAAACAGCTTTAGTCCCTTTTTCCATGAGACATAAAATCCTGGAGGAGCCAGGTGTGTGTGGATGTACCTTACACTCCTGCTCATCCCAGTAAATCTCTTCATATAATTAGTCATATGCTTAAATTTAATCACTTTTGCAGCTGGAGAATTGAAAGAGCTTCCTTGAAGGGGAAATAATTTTTTTTTTTTTTTCTGTGGCTAACTAATTTCCCTGGATTTTGTGTTCTTTAAGGGGTGGAGGAGAAGGGGGTTGTGTTTGCATGGAGGCGTCTGCAGAGAAAATTACAATGAAAATAAACGAAAGGATCACATAAAAGCCAAGTTGGAATGCTGAAGAGATTTAATAGCTATAAACTGGTAGCTATTAGCTTCTAATTACTCTCAAATAATTACTGAATAGAATGGTAAATGTTATTAGCTTACTTTAATATTCAACATAAAATATTGCTTCCAACAATAATTTACTGATTCTCCAGATTTAATATAAATACATGTAAAACTGGGCTGCTTCATAAATATTTGTAATAAATGAAATCATTCTGAGGGCTCTGTGGAGGACACCTGTACACTGTGGGCCAATGGAATTATTAAGGTGATGGAAAAGACCTCCAAGTTCATATCCCCTGCTGTATTGGAGTTAAAATACTCATCCATTTAGTGTGGAAGCAGATTTAGGTACTGAAAGACAAATCAAAATCCCCACACCAAGAGGAAAAATAGGAGTTGGATGCATAACTACGGTTCTGATTTCCAGATATAGAGGCCTAATTTATATTCTAATAATATTAGAATTATCTTCATTATTCATTCATTGTATTAATACTTGTATTCATCATCATCTTTGGAGAGTTTTTGCATATCTCTGTCCTCTGCAACTGACTTGAGACCCCATTTTTTTCCCTGAAGGAAAAGAGTTTGTGGTTTGATGTATTGAGAATAAAAGCCTGCTATAGTTCAGGGGGTAATATCCAGAAAAATTTGTGAAGTGCCCAAAGGAGGGTTCTGTTTACAAGAGCTGTTAGATGTGGATTTACATCTCTGCCAAGGGTGTTTTGCTGTAGATTAAAATATATTTGATAAATAATGATGGACTAAACTTTGCCAGGTTGGCACCTAATTTGTGTAGGGCAAGAGGGGCCTGCCAGGCATCAGGTACCCTGCAGGTGTGTGTGTACCTGTGCATGGTCATTCCTATGCCTGCAATCCCCAAATTCTGACTCATATCCCTGCTGGGGCATGGAAAAGGCAGAGAGAGGAGAAGGGGTTCTGGGCTCAGTGCCAGCTCTCCCAAACGCGTCCCTTTCTGCATTTCACCTGCTTTCCTCTGCTTTTCTCTCTTTTTTCTGGGGCTGGGGATGGGTAACTTTTTGCTTTTCTGTTTGCAACAGTGGAGCTTTCCTGATGTGGACAATTAAAACCTTTTTGTTTTTCGGAAATTGCTGAGGTGCCTCAGTCAGCGCAGCTGCGGCACCCACGGGTAATCCAGGAAGGGAATCAACTGGATCTCACATTCCTTTCCATCATTTATTTATTTCTTTCCCCCCACTGTAATTCCAGCTTGCTCAGGGAAGTGTGTGGTGGGCAGGAGTCAGGCAGAGCATGAGGGCAATCACGATGGGATCAGGATCTGCCACTCCCTCAGAGCCCAAGTCATTCCTGTTCCTTTGAACACCCTGAGAATCATTGTGGGATACAGTTTTTTCCCAAATATTTTTTGTCATTGAAAAAACTCCAAAACCCCCCCCCCCCTATCTGGAAAGGTTCTTGTGGCAGCCAGATTCTGGCCTCTGGGGTTATTTTAAAAGTGGGCAGATCGAAAATCTACATTTAAATTTCATATATTGTGTATTCATAACCCGGCCGTTCCTTCAGCGCCGGGTAAATGCAACATTTCAGTGCTGCACCATTTTTAAACTTCATCGTCGAAGATAATCACCCCAAAACATAATAACAACATCACCCAAGTACAAGAAAATATGTTTGAAATGTCCTTTTTTTTTTTTTTTTATTGTACCATAAGATAGCGCTTCCAAAATCCCGAACTGAATTGCTTTTCAGCAGATAAGCATCAAAAACTACATTTTCTGCTTTCGGGGAAGGTGCAATAAGGTGCTCTATCAGTGTAATAGTTCCCAATGATATGCTCTAGTAGTATTTTGATGAATTACATGATTATAGCTAAAATGAACACTTTCATCATGCCTGAATTAATAATGGTGGTATGATTTGGCAAGTACTCCTGCGGTGTTCTTTAACTCATCACTTCAGAAGACAGAGTTTCTGAGCCCATCCTTTGTCTCGGGGAAACACAGGGATCCTTCACTGCTAAAAACACAGGGAGCAGGAGAAATGTGACAGCTTTAAAAGGGAAAAGGAAACTGATGCTCGCTTACCTTGCCAAGCTCATCGTGACTCAATGGCTTTATTTGTCACTGCCTTATTCCGGTGTCTGAGGCACCTTTGACTGTGTCAAAACAGGAAAAAATCAGTATTTTTTTTGTGTGTGAGGTTTGTGAATTTTATTGCAAAATGTTTCTTGTGGGAAGGTTGGACTCTTCTCCCAGGCAGCCACCAGCGACAGGGAAAGAGGATTTGTACCTCAAGCTGCACAAGGGGAGGCCCAGCTTGGACAGCAGGAGGAATTCCTTCACTGGGAGGGTTGTTAAACACAGGAATGTTCTGCCCAGGGAGGTTGGGAAGTTCCCACCCCTGGAGGTGTCCAAGGAATGCCTGGATGTGGCGCTCAGTGCTCTGGGCTGGGGACAAGGTGGGGACGAGTGGCGGGTTGGACTCGATCCTGGAGGGCTTTTCCAACCCAAAGGACTCCATGATTCATTAAATCCTGTGTTTCCAAATGGCTTTAGAGCCTTATGAAAATATAATCTGCTCTTAAATCACTGGGTTTACTGAAGAACTTGGGCGATCAGGACGTTCCTTTCTGTGTGTTCCATGTCAGACAACATTTGATTGTACCCTCACCAGCCCCTGAGTGAAGCCATGGATTGGTGTGACCATTCCAGGCCTCCTTGGGGAGTCCAACCATGCCCATAAAAACTTCCCACACTGAGGATTCCTTAATTTTGTGCAGATGTGCACAGCATTGAGAAAAACCTGCTCTGCTGCTGCTGTTATAGTATCATTTGTCTGGCAATAAATGAAGGCTCTCAATCTTTACAGCTGCCATCTAATCCCTTTAATGAACATTAATTTCACTGGAAATGATGAATAATAACCAACCTGCTGCAGAGAAGGGATGCAAACTTTTGCAGGCTATTGTGAAAAATGCTAGTGCACAGGGCAACACAAACATCTGGAGCAGGTGTGTCTGTAATTGTGACACACTTGGTGGTTATTCTGTGTTCCCTGGCCTTCGCTGGGACCTGTGAGCCTCTTGCTGGGGCACTGAACTGGAAGACAGGAGTGGCTGGGGCAAGAGCTTCCTTTTGCTTTTCCCTGAGTGCTTTCTGTCCCTGGAATTTTTGCTCTTGGTTAATTATTATCCTCTTTGTTTGTATCAAATAGTAGTTTTATACCTTGAAGTATCTCAGGGTTGCTGATGCAGAAAGTCGAGGGAACATAAGCAGTGTTTGTGAACCCAGGCTATAGGAAAAGTAGTATTTGGAGCAAATGACATTCCAGGAGTTAAGACATGATAGAATCATGGAATGGTTTGGGTTGGAAGGGACCTTAAAGTCCATCCCATCCCACCCCAGCCGTGGGCAGGGACACCTCCCACCATCGCAGGCTGCTCCAAGCCCCATCCAACCCAGCCTGGGACACTTCCAAGGATCCTGGGGCAGCCCCAGCTGCTCTGGGAAATCCATTCCAGCTCCTCCTTGCTCTTCCAGGGAAGAATTCCTTCCCAATATCCAAGGTCACCTCAGATAAAAGCAGAGAAAGATGAAATCAAGAGAACTCTTTGTATCTTTCCTCTAGAGCAGTTAAAAATCTCAACACAAGGTTCTTCTCCTGGGGTAGGTAGGTGAGTAAATATCATGAAAACTGCACAATCACATTTGTGTCCACCCAAACTAAATGACTTAACTGTTCTTTAAGGTTTTGGTGCACAATATATTATTTTTCTGGCACTCTAACAGTACAGTCTGTTAATGGCCTGCATGTAGAGACACAGCCCCTGTTTAGCTGCTGTTATAAGGAAACAAATTGTAATTCTTAATTGAATTCTCCTATGGAACTACCAGCAATATAAATTACAATGTCATTGGAATAAGAGGGGGGAAAGCCCTTTTTACAAGCCTCAAGATGATAATTTATAAATAAAGTAAAACCAAGAAGCCTTAACGAAAAATCCCTACGGAATCTGACATTAATAGCCTTTACTTTTAATCTGATACAATAAATCTTGCAGCCATGTATCCAGAACAGAAATAACAGAAACCAGGCCAAGCTGGAGGAGATATGGGGGAGTTGAAGAGAAACATTCTCTTTCTTTAATTAAAAATATATGGTGATTTTCTGGTATTCCAGAGTCAAAAAGTCATTGCTGCCGAGTTGCTGCCAATTGCTTTGCTCCAAAGAGAGGATTTTTGGTTGGATTCTTTGCCTAAAATCTTCTAGATCCACATGTGCTTTGGAATTTTCAATGTTCATTTTTTTTAGGGTTTGTGTTCTGGCCCCACTGCTGTAACTGCATGGGAATCTCAGATTTTCAGCTGCCTCCTGACTTGCAGTGATTTAAAATGAAATACTAACATTCAATATTAATTATTTTTATAATATAACTAATTTTTGAGAGGTTTTTTTTTTTTTTAATGTTGTAAGGATACTTCAGAAATTTGTCCAGAGAGAGGATGCAGTAAATGGTGTCCAAGAGGAGAGTGGGAAGTGTGGTGCCCTGTGACATTTCTGCCAAAGAATTAAGCAACTTTATCCATTCCATATGTCACACATCAGTGATGGGAACTAAAGAGTTTCATGGTCTCTGGGTACTGCCAGAACTCTACATTCCAAGATATCTATTTAGAAATGAGAAAAATAATGGGAAAATCTTAAGATTGTGACAAAAATCAGCACAGGTTTGCCTCTTTACTTTTCTGCTTTGAGAATGTCACTAAGAGAATTGAGACTGGGTCTGATTTGCTCCATAGAGATCAGGACCTGGACTTCACTTTTATTTTTTCAGAGACCAGTAGCATTTTGGCTACTAAAAAAAAAAAAAAATTGCTTTTTTTTTTAAGTCTTAATTTTATTAGAGAGAAATTCTACCTTCTTTTTAGGGTTTCTCTTTATTTTAAATGGTATGAAAGAGCACAGATCTCCAGTGTAAATGGTATGAAAAAGCACAGAGTAGGTAGAGATTTCCAGTCTTTGCAGGTTTGCCAAGGCTTTTTGTGGATAATTTTTAATAACTGCAGCAGCAAAGTGGCACAGTCTCAAGTCTGCTCCTAAACCAGAGCAGACCGAGAAACCCACAAAATAAACAGCTGCCTTGACTTGTGCATTCTGGAATGTAAAAACATCTGACCAAAATCACATTAACTGCAGAATAAGTCTTTTAAAAATAAGAAATTCCCCATTTTTCCAGCAGTGCCAGGGGCAAACATCCCCCTCTTGTCGTGCACTGGGCTGTAATTGCCCATGGATGTCAAAAATCATCCCAGTCCTTAAACCATGGGCTGTGTCAGGGCACTGAGCATGGCCCACCCTAAACACTCTGATTTTTAGCTCAGGCAGATGCAGTTCATCCCAAATATTCCTCTGGACAACTCATCACCACCTTGTTTCAAATCTGGACATTTCCTGTGTGCTGCATCTGATGGTAATTTTTTTTTTGTTTTGTTTTAAAAGCAATACAAGCAATAAACTGAAGCTCACTTATGAGGCCTGCATAAAATGCTGTCTAACAACCAAGTACAGTAAATTAAACATGATACTCATTACATAAATACAATTATATTTATCAGCCTTTTATAACCGCACAAAGCATTTACCAGTAAGAGTTATTTTGGAGTAGATAATTCCCAATTAACTTTTACTACTTTATTTTTTGCTAATTTAGTTAGAGTTAATTTTTCAAATAAAATAATAATAATAAAAAAAAAAGAAAGCTGTATCAAATGGCATCTCTAACTATTACACTGGAGATGAGATATAATTAAAATGTTATGTATATGGAATTGCAGCTGATGGGAACCTCAGCTTAAACTCTTATTTTTGTCTTTATTTGATTATTGCCTGCTCTGCACAGAGAACACGATTGAATTTTAAGATGGCTGGGTGCCCACAGTGTCAGGATTTGGAGAGGGAGAGGAAAAACTTGGAAGGAAAATTACCCAGAAATTCAAACAGGTCAAGGTATGACCTGAAATGTGCTGAGGAGTCCTAGGAAAGCCCTTCTCCAGTCATGCCAATTTTTTTATGTAATCCTGGCTGTGTCTGTGGGGTTGGGAATCTTGGAATTCCACAGCTCCATGGTGGGAATGGCAGCGGGGTGTGGGTGCCTTGCTGCTCTGTGGGGTTGAATTATTCACTGTAAATGAGTTTATTCACCTGTTAATAACCCTTGTGATCCCACTGCCCAGTTTGTCCCCAAGCTGAGCATCACCCAAAGCTTGGGATGTTGGCTCTACACCAGGGAATGTCCTCGTGTCCCAGCCCACGGTGAAGGCTCTGTCTAAAATTGCCACCAAAACCCAAAGCCCAATGAGCTGCATCACTTGGCTGAGGTGCCCTTTGCAGTTTTTCATGCCCTTTGCAGCTCCTTGTCTTCCCAAGGATAGTGGTGATGAGCCTCTCTTGGGATGAGGAATACTCAGGGAATCCACTGACACCGTAATTTTGTGCTCTTTAAAGAAATCCTTCAAGGTGAAAAAAAGTCTGTGAAGCCTTCCTACCTTTTTGCTTTTCTGGTTTTCACTTTGTCTTGAAGCATAAGGCTTAAAAACAGCTGGAATCGAGTTGGATTTATCCACTGGAATTCTACTGGAGATGCAGTGTGTTTTCCCTGTCCCTAAACCAGGAATAGTCCCAGTGTCCTCCCAAGGAATCCACCCCCTGGCAGGGTTGGATGTGCTGAGGGCTGCTTGCCCCTGGTGTGGCTTCACAAATTCCAGCAGAGGACTCAGCTCAGGCTCCAGGGGGGTCTCCACACCCCGGAATATCTGGAAAATGTGATTTTCACAGGGAGAGGTGCGCTGGGGACACACGGGGTGCCCTTAAACCAAACCTCTCTTGATTTCGTCTGTCACCTCTAATTAAAACCCAAAAGCAAGGTTGCTAATTGTGTTCAGGACAATATGGCTGGGAAACAGAGGAAATGTGATCTGGGAGCATCGTGTGGCGCTCGGAGCCAGGAATTATTGCATTCTAGGCGGGAAGGGGGGCTTGGCTGGCGGGAAATATCAGCTCCTTCCGAGGACGAGGACAGTCACAGCCACACTGTTCATTACTTTGGATGTGTCACATTTGCCAGGGTGACAAGATGTATTACGGACGAGGAGTTCTGCAAATGGAGAGAAATATCCATGGAAGTTGTTTATTTGATTTTTTTTTTTTCAATATTTTTGTTGTTTCTTTTTTTTTCTTTTCTGCACTACCCTGTCCAACCTTGGGATAATGGAATTATTTTATGCCTTTTGCACTATCATCAGGCTTTGGATGGCTGCACAAAGGCCACTGGCAACAGAATAAGATGGCTGTAAAAAAATGCAAAAAATTGGGATGGGAAAAAAAAAAAAAAAAGGTACATCCAATAACTTGCCCTTAAATTTAAAAGGAACTAAATGAGGAACTTCTGGACAATTTATCTTGCTGTTTACAGATAACAAGTCACTTTGTTTTTATGTGCTCAGTCTAGTATTCCATAATTTATTTGAAAGAAGATGAGAAATAATGTAGATAAATGATGAAGTGTCAGGGTCTGACGCTCTTAAATGAAGCTATTATGGTCAAAGAGAAAACGTAAAACCTGCGGCTCATTATGAGAGCGTTCTACTTGTCAGTTAAGTGAAAAGGCCTGGAATGATTTCCAGTTTATTTGTCATTGCAGTTATTAAAGCTGTCTTTTTGGTGCCATGAAAATGAATTGAAGACTTTATTCGAAGTAAATTTGTACTAAAGCTTTCAGATGTATCTTATGTGAGTTCAGTGAGGCAAGAAAACAGCTTAAAAGCTGAAATATTACAAGAAGGCAACTACTGAAGTCCTGAAACACACAAGAATATAAAGTCTGAGGAAGTTACACAAATAAATGAAGAATCTCATCTCCTGGGAAATAAAGCTTACTTTGACTATATTGTACACTTAGACAAAGAAATCAGCCCTTGTTAGTGGCAGCAAAATATTGTCTTTCACACCCTTGTGCCTGGTGCTTACTTTTATATCGAGCTATTAATTTGGGGACCAGATTATCAGAGAAGGGGGATTCTCTGTTCCAGAGCACCTTTAGAAATGCAGTCTCTGAGCCAGAATTGTGGCATCCGTGGCAAGATGAGGCTTTTTATGGCCATCCTTTATGGTGAGGCTCTACAACCTCAGAGGTCTTTTCAAACCTTGATGATGCTCTGGTCCCAGTGTGGTTCAAGCGCAGGTAAAATCATGGGAGATAACGGGGTTGGGGGCACCCCCAGGGGAGCTCTCCCTAGCTGAGCAACCAAAGCATCACCTCTGACTACGCGGGATGGGAAATACCACTGACATTTTTATTCCTCTGGAAACAGCCTTAAAATACTTGAACCTTGTGCAGCTGGAGGGTCACGGTGAAATGTTAGACTGAAATCCAGCCAGCCCTGCCACTGAGGTGGTCACTGACACTCCTTTTATTGCCATCCCTTCCTAAGATCGTTCCTGCTGAACTGTAAATCCCCAATTTATGTGGAGACGATTGATAGGTTTATTTTATTCCGTTCTGTTCCTCTGGATTTCCTTTCCAGCAGTCATGCTCCCCACTACCACTTCATATTTGCCAAGACAAATTAGTGCAGTTCTACTGGGCTTGGACTGTCCAAAAGGAAATTAAGAGTCTTTTTTTATTTGAAATTGAAAGCTGTAGGAGCACTAAACTGAATGCTTAACTCCAAGCTCCAGCAGTCTTAGAGCAGTATAGTTGACACTTTATTGCAGATATTACAAATGTTATGACATGTCTTCAGGGTCAAGTTAAAAACAAAAAGGGTTCCACATTCTCATCAGAAGTAATCTGTCAGTTTTGTCATCAGATATTATAGCAGCCCTCAGTAACAGTGTCACAGTCAAGGGTTTATCAGGCTCGGTGGTAGATGTGTACATACTCTGATTTCCAGGGGTTTATATCTGCAATAAAAATTCCCTCCAGGCTAAAACTTGGCATTCATAGCCCAAAGGGATTTTTTTAATTAAAAAAAAATATCAGTGAAGGTTTTTCTTGAACGATAAGAGCGCACAAAACCCAAATCTATTCTGCATTTTAAAAATACTTTAAATCTTTTAAACTGGCAGACTTCAAATATTTAAGCAGCCAACTCTCTTTACATAAGAGACCATTAAAAAGGACATCCCAGGAAGGGGATAGGTGGTGGAGCAGACAAGTGCTTTGTGCTCATCACGAGTTTAAGTGTTGAGCATTTGATGAGATGTATAATTAGCCACACATTTCTAAAGCTCTTGGTGTCTCTCTCCATTGAAACTGTGCATGAGGGAATTAGGATGTCTGAGGCACAAATATAAATCACTTCTTCCTCGCCACCCCCTGACACGGTCCTGCAGGACGGGGCTGATACGGCGTAAGCTGCTCCGATCAAGGCAGCCCCTCCGACACCCACGGCACAACCAGAGAAACACAGGGCTTCTTTCCCTGCAGCTTTTCCCCTGTTTCCTGCATGGGAGCACCCAAAATATTCCAAGCACGGCAGGGACATTCAGAGGGAAACTAACGCAAAGAGAAATGCCCGTGCGAATTTTGTTTAAGACCGTTGACCTGGAATCCTCGTTTGCTGCTCACTGACATTGTGGGGTTTCTCTTGGAAAAATTAAGGGCAACGAATTTGATACGGAGGTATTTGTGCTAAAACAAGATGAAACATGGTCTCTTATCTCTTTAAAAAAATCTGTCTTTACTCAGGGAGTGGTGAAGCCCTGGCACAGGTTCCCTGCCCAAGGCCAGGATGGACAGGGCTTGGAGCACCCTGGGATAGTGGAAGGTGTCCCTGCCCATGGCAGGGGGTGGAATGGGATGGGCTTTAACCTTCCACCCAAACCATTCTGGGATTCCATGATTTAAGCCTTCACTTGGATCCCAAGCCCAGACTTTCTGTGCAAATGCTTTGTGCAACAGAGCATTATGTGCTACAGGTCCCACCTGGTTTTATTTATCACCTGTGGCTCAGGGGCTGGGGTGACAAACCCAGGGTGTCCTCAAGAGTCACCAGGGCTCCCCACAAAATCCCAGAAAAAGCAGCAGAGAACAAGCTCTGCTGTGCAGCAGGGAAGAGGGGAATGTGGCTGTGTTTCCAGCATGTTTCCAGCTTTTATGTTGTAATTTGACTTCCTAGGGGGAAAATGAAGGAGTGTGGAGAAAGAAAACCAGCCCTGGGTGGATTCACTGCCACGTCCAGAGGGAAACTGTCCTCAAAGGAACCTGCACATGGTCCTTTAGTGCTCTCATGGAGACACTGCAAAGATTTTCCATTGGAAAATTGAGTGGACTTAGAAGATGCTTCCTATTCTCCCTGTCTGAATTCTCCACATGGGAATTCAGGCTGAGTTGGCACTGTCCCTTTGCCACCAGGAGCTGTTTCTGAGAGTCACCAAAAGACTGCCAGGAAATGAGATTGGTGCCCAGGATATTCTCATTTGAGGGTAGTTTATTGAATATTTTTACTATTTTATTTATGTCTGATGGTCATCAGCCTCCCCCACAAATTGGATATATCCACCTGTCGGGAATCCCAGGAGCCTTTGTGGGCACTGGGTGTGGGTGAAGGTAGTTTGGTGTATTTTCACTGACCACTGTAACCTATTTCCTACCTCCCCCATGGTACAAATTCCCCTAATTTTGGGTGACAGCTGGGGGACAGTGCCAACTGCTGTTAGATCCCTGGAAACACCAAATATTCCCTAAATATTTTGTTTCAATCAGACCAAGACTGATAATGACAGGTCTGATGCCCTGCACTGGGCCATGAGACTGATGAGATAGAAGAAAGAAGAATTGTCTCAAGGGAAGCAAATTGTTTCAGTAAAGGGCCATAAATGCAAATTTAAGTACTCTTTTTAGTAATGCTGGTCTATTATTACAGCCTAAAGGAAGTTCATTTAATTAATAATTAAGCTCTTCAAGTTACTCTTAGCATGAATTTTAGTGTCAGGAATTGGCAGGAATTTGTTTTATGGTGCGGCTGCGAGGGAGAAGTGACAGCAGCATAAAAAAAGGTGAAGGTTTTGCCAAAATCATACCCCAAAAAAAAGTCCAGAATAATATACCAAAAATACCAAAGTCACAGAACAAAAATTACCAAAACCCCGAGTTCTGGGAAGTCTCAGCAAGTCCAGTGTGCTGATTAAAGACAGAGAGAAAAAGCAAAGTCCATGTTAGAAGATCCTGTATCAAACAGCCACCATGGTTTCTCTTTGCTTTAATGGGGCAGCACAGAGGTGATAATTATATTTCAGAGGAATTCCCTGCCTACCAAACTCCTGAGAGCTCCAGGGGATCTTTAGCAGGCTCTCCAATTCCACAAATTCTCCAATTCCACAAATTCCATGTGCTGCAATGAGAATTAAAAGGTTCCCAGGTCCTCCCTGCCCAGCGGTGCCACAATGGAACATTCTGGATCAGCATCCTGGACAGAACCTGGTTCCACCTGGGGCACTGCCTCCCTCTGCAAAGTTTTCCTGTGCTCTGGGAAAAGCTTATCCCCTTCCTGCTGCTTTTCCCAAGCTCTGGTGGTGATGGTTTTCCCACTGGGAATATCAGGATCATAACCCACAGAACCATCAATGAAGTGCTTTGGATTTTCTGCTACAACAATGCAAAATTTTGGTGATTGCATATTTCTTTTCCCCTCAGATTGTCTTTTACTTTTAACAATTTAAATGATTAGGTATGACTTGGTGTTGTGCCCTGTTTTCTCCATGCTCCTGTTTTCTCCTCCTGTGTTATCTGGGGGTTGTGGTTCACAACTTTATTCAGTTTTCTCTTTAATCCCTGATTTAACTTGGCTCAAAACCTCTTTGTGTGTCTACCCCACGTGACTCACAGAGCAATTCTGTCTCATATCTCTGTAAACAGTTGTGGCTTCAGAGTGCAGAAAGGAAAAATATATTAATTCATTTTATTAATTGAAATGTATTAATTTCTGAGGCTGATTGATTTCTGCCCACCTGGGTGAATATTTTAGAGGATAAGTGTAATACTATAGTTGAGGAAAAATATGCACATATTCTATAATTCACAGTAATTAATAAATTATAATGCATTTTTATTATTGCTATAAATATAAGCCCTGAAAGATTAATGAAATTTGTGCTTCCAGGCTTTTTTTGCTGGATGGGGCTGTGAAAATCTGGATTTGGGGAGCTGAGCACCAACCCTTGCTGCCGTGCTCTCCAATTTATCCAAGGAATGGAAGAGCTGGGTTGAGTTCTCCTGAGCTGTGAGACCGTGAGCAGTCTGACTGCACAAAATTAACAACCTACATGCTCAGGGTCAGGGGCAAGGAGAGGTTTTTATTTTATTCCATGATGTCATCAGAGAAGGGACATAAGAAGTTGTTATTTTCAATTTTTCTTTTAGCCCGTGTAGGTGAATAAAGGCAGAGTAGAAGCACAGTTGTCGTTCAAGAGGAAAATGATCCGATGATTCAGAATAAAGGAATAAATGTAGGAATAAAAATATGAGTAGAATCACAGAATATCCTGAGTTGGAAGGGACTCTTAAGGATCATGGAAGTCCAACTCCCGGTCCTGCACAAGGCATCCCCAAGAATTCCAATTATATATTCCAACAATAATTTCTAATAATTATAATAAATTGTGATCACATAATTTTGGGTGTTTTCCTACCAAAATACTCAAGGGGAAAATATTCTGGATCCTACTCTCTATTAGATGTTCCTTAGTGTTGACCTTTTGGAAGGCTTTGAACACCGTGGGGTGTTTTTTTGGAAAGGGTGAGGAAGCTGCTCCTTCCCAAGATAATCTCTTCTGTCTGGTCTTTCTCAGACACCCCTTCTGCTCCAGCCTTTCTCACCAATTCTACTGCCTGTGTGCACAGGTATCACTCAAAATAGAAGGAAAAGTGCTATTTACGAATTTATTACCTTTAAAAGCTTGGAACTTCCTTCTCTGCAACCTTTCTTAGCACTGAAAAAGAAACTAACAAAATGGGCAGTGTGGTCTCATATTTGTGTCCCTATGAAGTATTTTTAGGATGTAAAATGTAATAAATTTTTTGAAGTTTGGAAAGCCCTAAGATGAAATTTGAGGTTAATTTTCCAGGTAAAATTTAAAGACAGGACACATTTAAAATTTTGTTTTCTTACAACAGCATTTCCATGGAGAAGGGGATTTGCGCTGTGCTAATATGCAGATAACATTGTGAAGAAGGTAAAGGGTCTAATTAGTGATTCCATTTAAAAATTATTTGTTATTTCAGTGCCCTGAGAAGAGCGCCAGTGGTGCTGGCTGCCCTAAAAAATACCAATTAATGGGGTGAACCCCAGTAAAATCCAGTTCCAGAGGCATCCAAGTCACAGTGACGAGGAGGAGTGAACGATAAAAATCTGTGACACTTGACTGTTGCTGATTTATCTCCAATTCAGGCTGCTTAACTTAACTTAACTTAACCACAGCCGGAGTATTTGCTCAAGCCCTGAGCTGACAAGAACAGAGCACCGGCCATTATTCCTGCTGGAGAGTCAGGGGGTTGAGCCATCCATCCTGCAATTCCTTGAATTCCCAAGCTTTTCAGGCGGCTTCCTCAAGGACAGCGCTCATGTCTCAGGCGCTTCAGTGACAGATGGGATACAACGTGTCATGTGATGGATAACGCGGGAGCCACGGCGCTTAATCCTTCTAATACTAATAGCAGCATTATCATAGAGATTTATGAGAATGTCAGTTCCAAGTTCCCAGTTCCATTCATGGGTTTTTAAAACTTCAGCTGCAAAAAACATGCATCCATCCCATTAATTCTAATTATCATGGTTCATCTTCTCAGCAGTTTTGTACTCCGGAACCTTTCAGTGCAAATTAACGTACCAAAAAAGTGTATTAATTAATATTTGTAGCTTTTAATTTCTGTGAGAGTGTTGTCTGGAAGCAGCTGGCAGTACAGGGCCACTGCTATTGAATCCTTGCCAAACAAGTGCAGATGTAATTTTGTTATCTCTTGCTTAGTCATTTACGCAAATTAATTTGAACAATTAGCCTTTTACTGGTCCTTCATGAATCATGCAAAAGGGATCTGCCAAAAAATTGCTACTTGACAGAAAAGAATTGGTTAACGTTGTAGATCTTCCAAAAAGGTGTTACTGTGTTTGGGATAAAGGAGAACTTCAGGAACAACCTTAGTGGTTTTACTTTTCTTTTGTATGCCTTATCTACTCCACCTTTTGCTGGGGAACAAAAATTCTGAAAGAGGAGTAAGCAGCAGAAATTTGGGAACTTT
Source organism: Pseudopodoces humilis (assembly GCF_049639895.1). Classification (NCBI taxonomy): domain Eukaryota; kingdom Metazoa; phylum Chordata; class Aves; order Passeriformes; family Paridae; genus Pseudopodoces; species Pseudopodoces humilis. The sequence goes on from NC_142207.1 coordinate 2,484,307, forward strand.
TGTATGAATACCAAAAAAAGTGAAGTTCCTTGGCTGGATGTTGCCTTGACTTCACTGCTTGCAGAGCTGTGCTGATGTTCTACAGAGAGGAGGTCGGTCGGTGCTGAGGTCACTCCAAAAAGAACAGATTTACTCATTATTTCAAAAAAAAACCACCCAAATCTTTAATTTCTTTGGAAATCAATGTAGAGGAAGTCTGTTACCTCACACAAGCGCCTCTTCTCTAAGTAAAAGAGTCTCCCACAAAAATAAACTTTTATTTAGCTAATGTGATGAATCTCAGCTCCTCTGTGAAGGGCAGGTTTGAATGACAGGAAACTAAGATGTTTCATTGCTCTTTTCTTAAATATTAAACTGATTTTTCACCATATAATCAAACTTACCAGCAGACGGTGCCATCCAGAGTCTCTGAGCAGTGCGGTCAGTGGAAAGCTGTCTCAGTTGCTGCTATTGTAAGCACTCTCTTTTATTTTTTTCCTTACCATTTTTACATATATCCTTTCAGTTTAAAGTGTATCACACAAATCTGAGTTTAGTGATAGATATTCTTAATTTGCAGCCGAGTTAATTGTTACCTGTCCCCCTGATTTCACTGCTGAGACAGTTCTTGCAATTTTGGAAGGTGTGTGCTGTAATGTTCTCTAGGTGGATTAAATAGAATTAATGGCCAGCTGTGTCCAGAACCATGTAGTCA